>NC_091992.1:109693512-110008410 GCF_044704955.1 Pristiophorus japonicus
GTGATTTGAGACAGCGTTTGATTGATGACCTCAGTCTTCAGCAGACTGTCTCTGTGTAACACATTGCACTGCCATCCTTGCTCCAAACATAGACTGGAATTAAAGATCGTTGTTTGGTGGAGGATAAAGAAATAATCCTCAGAGCCTTATCGAAAGATGATCCGGGTCCTCTTGGAAAAAAAAAATAGAAAATCCCAATGCCTTTCACTTCTTTCTCAGGTCCCGAGGTGTATGCACATCACAACCACGATGTTAAAATGGTACATACAGCATTAAATGTGATGTGCACACGTCTGGATCAGATTTGATACATTTCAGAAGTCTTTTCTCTCAAATTCAGGGAGAAATCTTTGCCACATTTAAAGAATCCAGGAATGTCAACTGGTTGGAGGCTGGGGTGGAAATTAAACTGATTTTACTGATCCCTGCATATACTGGTTAATTGCATCTCACTTAAAAGAGAGTATATTTTGTCACAACTTCTCTGCGATAATTCATTCTTATGCATTTGCCTTCATGGATTATAAACAAATAATGCACCAAAGGTGAAACTTTATGCCCCAACATAAATCATTCATAATTTATTCTCCAGCTGCCTTCAACCCATCCCAATTAATGGGCCGATTGCGAAACTGGATAAAGGTCACTTTGCCAGATTAACGTTTTCAGGTTACTTCTCCCCATGGGTTTTTGCACCTATCAGCTGGATAACCAGATTTCAATCATTATGGGCTCTATGGGTCAAGCACAATTTGTACAATCAATTGCAGTACAACAAATTTAGTTGCAGCTCGTAAAAGGTCAACAAACTGTGGAAGTACATGAGTACCAAATCCCAACTACCTTCCTCCTCTGTAGAAGTTTTCAGTTTCTTTGATAATGACCCATGTACTACTGTAAGGCTCCAACCAGTTGCAGGAAGAGCCCATATTTAAAGGTTATTATATAAGCAATTCCAACTCCTCAAAACGTTCTTCAGCAGAAACATCCTGCATATGGGGCAGGGGAAGGAGGGTGATTTCCCATACAAAAATCGGGACACGCGGAATAGGTTAAAATTAAAGGCAATTACTTGATCCACATCCAGGATATATCTGATGCCCAGGTCATCTTTTTCCCTTTATAGCCTCAGATATGCAGATGGGTTAAGCTCATCCCACTGGAAGATTTAGATTTATGGCAATTACCCTGTAATCAAACACCTTTCCAAAAGAAGGTATTTTAGGAACTCTGCTCAAACAAAACAGATTATTGGCGCAGAAGAATTTTTGTATGCCAAAACTGCGCTGCCTCAAGAAAAAGATTAGAGAAACTGGTCCGTTAGAGAAACAAATGGTATATTGGTTAGTCAACACAAGTATTTATATTTGGTGGGTGATCGTGACGGAGGTTCGGCGAATGTTTGGTGCGGAAGTGCGGCGGGAGATCGTGGCGGAGGTGCGGCGAATGTTTTTGTGGCGGAGGAGCAATCAGGGATCGTGGCGGAGGTGCGGTGAATGTTTGTGGCGGAGGAGCAGCGAGAGATCGTGGCGGAGGTGCGGTGAATGAGGGCACGGGGCCCAGAAGAGGCGAGAGCCCAGGGGCAGCACGGGCCAGCCCACACTGCGATATGTGTGCGCACTCGGTCCGTGCAGCAGAGCGGGTCTCCAGTCGTCCTGGTTAACCCTTGCCACTGGATAAAGGCCTAGCTCTGTCAAGCCCGTGCGGTGGCTGGTGTGCAACAGTCACCACAGGTTAAAAAAATTCACGCACAGGCATCTTCCACCCCCTTAATTGGAGTTCAGGACTGGAGCGTCGCGTTCTTCATTGAAACATCTGTGAACTCACGTGGAAGCAAGTCATCCTTGTTCGAGGGACCACCTATGATGATGATTATGCTATCTGAATTTAAACTGTTCGCATCAATAGCTTGAAGATAGTTCTTTCCGTGGCGAGTTATGGCTGCCCTATTTCCTCCTCACCCACAGCCTGTCCCATTGCTCCCCTCTACAGTATGTCACACTTCTCTTCCATCTTGGTGCTTCACATTTCATCTTCCAAGCCAGGCCAGTTTCCTCGGCTGGTTTGTAGTGTTAACTTAACATGAAGATTTTAAAATGAAGATTCCTGTATAACAACATGAATAAATTATTTCCACATTCATGAATGCTCCCTTCTAGTGTAGTCTAGTAAATATGGGTCAATTATACCCAAATTGCCATTTGAATATGCTTTTCAATTTAATAGAGATGGAATAAAGTTCTGCAACAGCTTTTGATGCACACTTCAGCACCAAAGCGATTCAGCCTGTGTGGTGTTATGACACATGGAAGTCAGTATTCAAAGCCCCAAGTGTCCTGAACAATAGTCAAGTCCTAAATGGGAACTGTGTGATGGGATGTGCTCATCCTAGAGTGTCTCCCAGGAATAGAGCAATCTTTTAAAGCATCTCTTCTGTAAATGAGCACTTTGCAAAGTAAACGTCCTTAGGTCAGGCAAGCAGAGTGAAACACAAGAGCCTTTTATTATAGATTTATGCTGGTCAAGCAATCGCAGTAAACTACGGCACCACCATTTGGTGTGGTACTGAGCCATACAGCTCAGGAAGATCGATGCTTCAATAGCTGGTCTGAGTAAGCGGAGATCAGCGTGGGTAGCAATAAGTGCACTACAAATAATCTCTGTGTCCCAGGGTCCGGAATCAAGAAACTCTCAACTGCTATGTAGCTGGAAAGGGTGTGTATGTGAACTCGGCCAATAACAGTATAGAGTTAGGCTGTAATGGCCCCCATGTTGGAATGGAACTACTCCCATAACTGCAACAAATGCAAGACAGATTTAGACCACGAGCTCCAAGATTAATTGGAATTTATTGCAGTCTGGTTAGCCTTGTACAAGTATCCATTACAGTTGATTCATAAAATAATTACTTATGCTTACACCCATGTTAGATTGCCCAACATGCACCCAAAGAGGGCTCCCAGAACTCTAACAAAGTCACACAAGCCAGCTGCTGAAGTAGACTTGCCTTCAGATTTCCTTCTTTCGAAGGGAGTATCCTCTACCACCAGTTGTCCACCAGCCATTGGGAACTCATGTGGGGAGTTTGCTGGATGCAAACTTGTGTGTCTCACTCAAAGACCTCTTAATTCTACTCCACTTTAAAACTATCTCCCTTTCTCACCTCAAGGCATTGATTCAAACTGGGATACAATTCCAGTCCGAAGGCCATTCTTCCTACATACGCATGGAAAGTGAGGCTATTTTATCAAGGATTGCATCACAGCCCAGCCTGATCATGTGTATGTATTCATAGATGCACTCCAGAAGAGCATCAGCGCATTACCATAAAGAGCAGAAAACCCGGCTGATTTATGTTTCCCCTTCTGTTGCCTAGGGTACCAATGCCAACTGTCACATCCAAGACAAGGTCTACTAAAATTGTGCATCTAATTCAGCCAAAAGGACCGGCTAGTTACCTTCAGGGAAACAAGAAATAGCCTTGCAACCAGTTAAGGAAAAGACTGATGTTGTCATCAATGCTCCAAAGCCGCAGAATGAGTTTGGGTTCAGATCTTTCTTTGGAATGGTCCAGTACAATGCATGTTTCTTACCTAAGTTAGCGACCATGTTAGCTCACTGCACGAACTCCTCAAGAAGGATGTCCAGTGGAAGTGGACGAAAGCACAATAGGAAGCTTACAACATTTGGAAGAGAAGTCTCTCTAGCGATGCTCTATGTTATGTATGAAGAAAGAGTCAGACTTAATACTGTGAGCTCAAAGTAAATTGTGACCGTAGTCTTTTATTGCAGGTCTCCAGAGTGCTTCTCCAACCTGTGAGGCCTCCTGAAATACCTGTGCTCCCAAGGGATTATGGGATCCCTTAAGACTCTAAGGGATGGTCCCTCTGATGGCAGTACAGAGTATATACAGGTTAACATATATAACACTCGACTTATGCACTACGACAGAGTGTGAGCTTAAGTTAGCGTGTGATGCTTCGAGCTACTGTGTGGGAGTGGCCATTAGCCACGCAATGGACGATGGCCAAGAGAAACCAATTGCGTTCGCATCGCGAACCCTCAAAGAGCAAAAGACACTACGCGCAAATTGAAAAGGAAGCACTCGCCATAGTGTTTGGAATCAAGAAATTCCAACAGTTCATAAGAACATAAGAACATAACAATTAGGAACAGGAGTAGGCCATCTAGCCCCTCGAGCCTGCTCCGCCATTCAACAAAATCATGGCTGATCTGGCCGTGGACTCAGCTCCACTTACCCGCCCGTTCCCCATAACCCTTAATTCCCTTATTGGTTAAAAACCTATCTATGTGACTTGAATACATTCAATGAGCTAGTCTCAACTGCTTCCTTGGGCAGAGAATTCCACCGATTCACAACCCTCTGGGAGAAGAAATTCCTTCTCAACTCGGTTTTAAATTGGCTCCCCCGTATTTTGAGGCTGTGCCCCCCTAGTTCTAGTCTCCCCGACCAGTGGAAACAACCTCTCTGCCTCTATCCTGTCTATCCCTTTCATTATTTTAAATGTTTCTATGAGATCACCCCTCATTCTACTGAACTCCAACGAGTAAAGACCCAGTCTACTCAATCTATCATAATAAGGTAACCCCCTCATCTCCGGAATCAGTCAAGTGAATCGTCTCTGTACCCCCTCCAAAGCTAGTATATCCTTCCTTCAGTAAGGTGACCAAAACTGCAAGCAGTACTCCAGGTGCGGCCTCACCAATACCCTGTACAGTTGCAGCAGGACCTCCCTGCTTTTGTACTCCATCCCTCTCGCAATGAAGGCCAACATTCCATTCACCTTCCTGATTACCTGCTGCACATGCAAACTAACTTTTTGTTCATGCACAAGGACCCCCAGGTCCCTCTGCACCGCAGCATGTTGTAATTTCTCCCCATTCAAATAATATTCCCTTTTACTGTTTTTTTCCCCCAAGATGGATGACCTCACACTTTCCGAAATTGTATTCCATCTGCCAAACCTTAGCCCATTCGCTTAACCTATCTAAATCTCTTTGCAGCCTCTCTGTGTCCTCTACACAACCTGCTTTCCCACTAATCTTTGTGTCATCTGCAAATTTTGTTACACTACACTCTGTCCCCTCTTCCAGGTCATCTATGTATATTGTAAACAGTTGTGGTCCCAGCACCAATCCCTGTGGCACACCACTAACCACCGATTTCCAACCCAAAAAGGACCCATTTATCCCGACTCTCTGCTTTCTGTTAGCCAGCAAATTCTCTATCCATGCTAATACATTTCCTCTGACTCCGCATACCTTTATCTTCTACAGTAACCTTTTGTGTGGCACCTTATCGAATGCTTTTTGAAAATCTAAATACACCACATCCATCGGTACACCTCTATCCACCATGCTCGTTATATCCTCAAAGAATTCCAGCAAATTAGTTAAACATGATTTCCCCTTCATGAATCCATGCTGCGTCTGCTTGATTGCACTATTCCTATCTAGATGTCCCGCTATTTCTTCCTTAATGATAGTTTCAAGCATTTTCTCCACTACAGATGTTAAACTAACCGGCCTATAGTTACCTGCCTTTTGTCTGCCCCCTTTTTTAAACAGAGGCGTTACATTAGCTGCTTTCCAATCCGCTGGTACTTCCCCAGAATCCAGAGAATTTTGGTAGATTATAACGAATGCATCTGCTATAACTTCTGCCATCTCTTTTAATACCCTGGGATGCATTTCATCAGGACCAGGAGACTTGTCTACCTTGAGTCCCATTAGCCTGTCTAGCACTACCCCCCTAGTGATAGTGATTGTCTCAAGGTCCTCCCTTCCCACATTCCTGTGACCAGCAATTTTTGGCATGTTTTTTGTGTCTTCCACTGTGAAGACCGAAGCAAAATAATTGTTTAAGGTCTCAGCCATTTCCACATTTCCCATTATTAAATCCCCCTTCTCATCTTCTAAGGGACCAACATTTACTTTGGTCACTCTTTTCCGTTTTATATATCTGTAAAAGCTTTTACTATCCGTTTTTGTTTTGCGCAAGTTTACCTTCGTAATCTATCTTTCCTTTCTTTATTGCTTTTTAGTCATTCTTTGCTGTCGTTTAAAATTTTCCCAATCTTCTAGTTTCCCACTAACCTTGGCCACCTTATACGCATTGGTTTTTAATTTGATACTCTCCTTTATTTCCTTGGTTATCCACGGCTGGTTATCCCTTCTCTTACCGCCCTTCTTTTTCACTGGAATATATTTTTGTTGAGCACTATGAAAGAGCTCCTTAAAAGTCCTCCACTGTTCCTCAATTGTGCCACCGTTTAGTCTGTGTTTCCAGACTACCTTAGCCAACTCTGCCCTCATCCCACTGTAGTCCCCTTTGTTTAAGCATAGTACGCTCGTTTGAGACACTACTTCCTCACCCTCAATCTGTATTACAAATTCAACCATACTGTGATCACTCATTCCGAGAGGATCTTTTACGAGGAGATCGTTTATTATTCCTGTCTCATTACACAGGACCAGATCTAAGACAGCTTGCTCCCTTGTAGGTTCTGTAACATACTGTTCTAAGAAACAATCCCATATGTATTCTATGAATTCCTCCTCCAGGCTACACCATGCGATTTGAGTTGACCAATAGATATGTAGGTTAAAATCCCCCATGATTACTGCCGTTCCTTTTTCACATGCCTCCATTATTCCCTTGATTATTGCCCGTCCCACCATGCAGTTATTATTTGGGGGCCTATAAACTACGCCCACCAGTGACTTTTTCTCCTTACTATTTCTAATCTCCACCCACAATGATTCAACATTTTGTTAATTAGAGCCAATATCGTCTCTCACAACTGCCCTGATATCATCCTTTATTAACAGATTTACCCCACCTCCTTTCCCTTCTTGTCTATCTTTCCGAATCGTCAGATACCCCTGTATGTTTAATTTCCAGTCTTGGTCACCCTGCAACCACATTTCTGTTAAGGCCACCAAATCATATCCATTTGTAATGATTTGTGCCGTCAACTCATTTACTTTATTTCGAATGCTGCGTGCGTTTAGGTAGAGTGTTTTAATACTAGTTTTTAAACCATGATTTTTAGTTTTGACCCCCCCTTGCAGCCCCTTTATATTCAGTGGCCCTTTTTGTTTTTTGCCTTGGGTTTCTCTGCCCTCCACTTTTACTCATTTCCTTTCTGTCTTTAGCTTTTGACTCCTTTTTGTTTCCCTGTCTCCCTGCATTGGTTCCCATCCCCCTGCCATATTAGTTTAACTCCTTCCCAACAGCACTAGCAAACACTCCCCCTCGGACATTGGTTCCGGTCCTGCCTAGGTGCAGGCCGTCCACAGTTTGTACTGGTCCCACCTCCCCCAGAACCGGTTCCAATGCCCCAGGAATTTGAATCCCTCCCTGCTGCACCACTGCTCAAGCCACATATTCATCTGAGCTATCCTGCGATTCCTACTCTGACTAGCAATCCTGAGATTACTATTTTTGAGGTCCTATGTTTTAATTTAGCTCCTCGCTCCTTAAATTCGTCTCGTAGGACCTCATCCCTTTTTTTAAACCTATATCGTTGGTTCCTGATCAGCAGAAAGTTTACCCCGATTTCTGATCACAAACCGTTCCTAGCAATATTAGGGCCCAAATCTGCCATCGCTGCAATGGCCAAGAATGCAATGCTGGGCAGTGTTGTTGTCACAATATGATTACACAATTGAATATCGCACTTCAAAGCAGAACACAATCACCAATGCCATGTCCAGGTTGCCACATGAGGACTCGTGCGTTGGGAGTGAAGGTGCTATTTTCACAGTAGGTACAGTTGACAAAGGCTTTCCCGTGAATGCAACGGAGACTGCAAATGAGACTCAAAAAGCCTGAAAAGAGAGTATGAAAACACCTTGAATAGATGGTCTGATTAGTGTATGGACACAGAATTGAAACGATTCCATAACTGTCTTACTGAATTGTCTTGTGAGCAAGGTTGTATCAACTGGGCAAACAGAGTGGTCGTACCTACTTATTTGAGAGATAAAATTCTGGCTGAACTTTATACTGAATATCCATGGATCATCAGCATGAAATCAATTCCAAGAAGCTTTGTTTACTGGCCTCGATTGGACAGTGATCATGAACCACTTGATCATGAACACGTACATGAGTTTGACACAATTCAGACTTTCGTAACTGAAGTACCAGATCCAAACAAGTCAGAAATACAAACAGGATCATCTTTAAGTTCGGAACCAAAACGCAACAGCCCTAAAATTGGTTCAACACCAAAACCTTCGGTAAGGAGATCAGGAAGGCTCTGCAAACCTGTTATGAAACTGGATTTGTAGTTCATTTAAAAGAAAAAAAGCCAGGAGTTCTTGTTATGTGGTAGGTGGTAATTCTGACAACGGTGGGACCATAGTTTTGCTGTATTTGAGACAGAAATACATACAATTTTTAAAGGGGGAAAGCAATACAATGCATTATCACATGGTTTATCACAAGCTTCGGTATGAGCATGCTCAGTTCACTCTGGCTGAATAAAGCAAGCACATGGACGAGCAACTCATCGTGTCTCTGTCCCTCATTTGTTCTACCCAGGTATATTACAGGAATCATTCCATGTTTTACTAGAATATCATGATTTCCTGGGCAACTCACTGTGTGGGATGACACGCAGAGTGAAGTAAGCAAGAAAAACATGTATTGGTTTTTATATGGAGCTCCAATTTGGGGTCTACGATGACTACTTATGATTTCCAAATGCTTGGCCTCAGCTCATGAAAAATAGTTGAAATCTGCAATCATCATCATGTGGAAACATCATGCTGTACCACATGTGGTATGATGTGGATTTAAGTTCCCGTGCATTATACCACCAAGTAATGATTTGCTCAATGCTTTCATTAAAACCTCAGCAGGAGACTTCACATTAATATTTCTTCTGATTAATGCTTTTCCCAAAAACATTTTTTAGGTTTTGTTTCATAAATAATGTGGTTTCTAAATAGGAATGAAAGCAGTCACAGGCGACTGTAGAAAGAGCAATTAAGCTTTTATACAATATGCTAGCTCAGTTTGCGATTCTTGAATCCTGAAGAATATTTTTTTAAAAAACAGTGACTTGGAAGACAATCTAAGCCAGACACAGAGCACGCAGCACTTTGACAGCATGCTGCTTGCATTTCTGTAACAGTGAACGAATAGGCTAGCCAGTGATAAAAGTTTAAAATCCCAACAAATTAAAAAAATCCATCTTAAATCTTAAGAAATGCACAACTTGACAACAATTTGCATCATGATGGATCGCTGAGGATGGCCTAAGTGAGACAAAATCAAACTACTTGCATCCGCAACTTGACAGGAAGTCAAAATCTATTGTCAGGTTCCTTCAATATCCCCTTTAACTTGCCAAAAGCTTTTTGTTTGTTTAAGAGAAACAAAAAAAGCAGCTAGATCCCTTTTTCCTCCTCCCCCCCGCCCAAACCCCCACATCCACCCAACCAGGGAAAGGCAGCCAGCCATTCACACCACCACACATTCATAATTAGAAGTCAAGATGTGTACGGTTTTTCAATCAGTCTGTAGAGGCACCATTCACAACGTGTGAACTGGAGAAAGGCAGATTCCTTTAGAGACCGAACACCTCACTAAGGGGACTTCACAGCAACCCACTGACCTTTCACGACTATCTGAGAGTCACAACCTTACAATTGAAGATTCAAGCATTTAGCTGCTTCGTTACTGGGCCACTTGACAGATATCATCGCTGAGATTTAAGATTGCTGTAAATCAAATATCTTAAAGGTGTAACTTTTAAGGTAACTGGCAAAAGAACCAGAGGCAATATGAGGAAAAAACATTTACACAGCGAGTTATGATGATCTGGAATGCACTGCCTGAAAGGGTGGTAAGAAACAGATTCAGTAATAACTTTCAAAAAGGAATTGCATAAATACTTGAAAATAAAAAAATTGTAGGGATATCGGGAAAGAGCAGGGGGAGTGGGACTAATTGAATCACTCTTTCAAAGAGCCGGCACAGGCATGATGGGCCGAATGGCCTCCTTTTGTGCAGTATCATTCCATGATTTTAACTATACCCTACAGGCACAAGGAAAACTCATTCTGTAGCAAAACCTCATTTCCTTTCAATTGCGAAATGCAAGTGTCACATGCATACTTATTTCAAAAGTTTAAACTGTGTAACAGCAATTTAATGCTTGCACTAATGCTAAAAGATGCTGAAACAAGAGCTCCTGACCTCAAGAGAACTCCTGTTTACACAACATTATGAAGTTTGTGATCGACATTAACATTCTTCCCCCTTCTGTCCTGAGGAGGAAAAAAATCAAGTTCCTCCAGAATGCCAGAGCTAAATATTGCCAAATGTCATCAGTACACTGCCAATTCAGAGATCGACACAAAAAGACACATTTAAATAAAGTTTTAATGGACTTTGTTTGATGCTTTATATAATCTGCACAATATAGCTTCACTGAATGAATGTGAGCTGACACATTGGACTGCTATGCTCACGCTTTTCAATTCCACTATAGCACTCATGTAGAAACACTATTCAAAGCTCCCTTGATGGCTTAGTAGATAAATTTACCACAGAATGTGAAATTAAGCCATGAAAACTAGAAAGCTCGTGGGTTAACCGCTGAGCTGTACCTTCTACCTACACCTCAACTCCTGAACCTCGGTTCCTCTGATGTCCTATTCTCACTCACTCTCACCCGTCACTTAAATTCCCCCACCCATACACGTGGCTACCTCCTTAACCTCACCGTCTCTTGCTTCCTTTTTGTTCAAACTCTCAGTCGTCAAGAACATCTCTGATCGCTTCCTTGTATCTCTTACCGCCCACATCTCTCACGCCCCCCACCGCCCCACCTTCACTATCTACTCATGGGAAAAAACTCCCTGCCCCTACTTCCCTCACTAATTCGCAATCTGCCAACTCCCTCTCCTCTTCCTTTCCATGACATCTCTGATGCAGACCTTCTAAAATAGTCACTCGCAGGTTTGACACGGTCAATGGTTCCATCTCCTCCATTGTCCAGGTCCACGGGATTAATCTCGCCTGGTTCCATGCCAACCTATTCAAATACAGACAATGCATCTCGAACAATTTCTTCTCTTCCCATCCTACAAAGTCACCTCTCTAGTCCCGCAAGGATTTATCCTTGGTCCCCTCCTCTTGCTCACCTACATGCTGCCAAAAGGAAATACCTCAGGCGTCAAATGGTTGCCTCCTAGAATGTCTTCACTTTAATCATCTCTCCCACAATTTTCTCGCCACTCCCTCTGGCAGTCAGATAAGTAGTAATGGCAGTAGGACTACTGCAAGATGATTAGGAAAAGCAAGTCTATTGCCTTCACCAAATATGAAAATGACAGCCAACAATATACCTGGTCACTGAAAGCAAGGCAATACCCATAGGGATTGGCAGCATGAGACATGAAGAGATAGTTCAGGAGATGCTGCTAACGAGGGGAACACAATGAAAGAGAAGTGAACGGCTTTGATAGTAAATCACTAAAAAAAAATGTCAGCTTCTCTTTTGAACAGCCGACATGTTTTTTTTCCAAAAAGTGTAGACAGGTTCAAAAAAATGCAACATAAATAAACATGCACCAGAGATTTCCCTACTCTGTGTCTATATGGATGCACAGGAACAGAATTTGGCAGAAGATCAGTCCATACAAGTATTCTTTCTTGAAATTGGAGACCATTGTGGTATATAGGTCTCAAGACTATTTAAAATTGCTGAACACTATTGCAGAAACTGCCACAATAGGTTGCAAAATGAATTCTTAAGGAGATCAGTAACTGAGTCACTGTATTTGAACTATATTTCACACACATTAGGTGACACATTTCCCATCGAAAACAATAGTCTCCACAGCTGTGCAGTAACTCCACAAGGTTACTTCCTCACAACCTCCAGAGGGGCCTTTTTAACTGTAGTAAGTGGTTCTGCAACTGGAGTAATGCAAGTATTTATTACCCACATTTGAGTCCAATTATTTTAATGATAACGAGTGGTCTAAAGTGTGGTTGCCGGTGACCCATCTAATCAGGTATTATCTGGCATATACAGAATCTTAACTTCGAATGGCATTAATTTGGAATTTTTTTTTCCATTAGAAAAAGAACACTCAGAAGCAATCACTGCTACACAATTTAGGTAAGGCAGAATGCATTGTGAATACAAATCAGAGACCACTGATTTATGCAAAGCAAATCAAAGCTTTTTGCACAACTTACTAACATTATTGGTTATAAGAACATAAGAAATAGGAGCAGGAGAAGGCCATTTGGCCCCTCGAGCCTGCTCCGCCATTCAATAAGATCATGGCTGATCTGATCATGGACTCTGCTCCACTTCCCTGCCCGCTCCCCATAACCCCTTCACTCCCTTATCACTCAAAAATCTGTCGAGCTCCACCTTAAATATATTCAATGACCCAGCCTCCACAGCTCTCTGGGCAGAGAATTCCACAGATTTACAACCCTCAGAGAAGAAATTCCTCCTCATCTTAGTTTTAAATGGGCGACCTCTTATTCTAAAACGATGCCCCCAGTTCCAGATTCCCCTATGAGTGGAAACATCCTCTCTGCATCCACCTTGTCGAGCCCCCTCATTATCTTATGTGTATCAATAAGATCATCTCTCATTCTTCTTAACTCCAGCGAGTACAAGCCCAACCTGCTCAACCTTTCTTCATAAATTCATAAGCCAACCTCTTCATCTCAGGAATCAACCGAGTGAACCTTCTCTGAACTGCCTCCAATGCAAGTATATCCCTCCTTAAATAAGGGGACCAAAACTGTACGCAGTACTCTAGGTGTGGCCTCACCAATACCATGTACAGTTGTAGCAGGACTTCTTTGCTTTTATACCCCATCCCCCTTACAATAAAGGCCAACATTCCATTTGGCTTCCTGATTACTCGCTGGACCTGCATACTAACTTTTTGTGTTTTATGCACAAGGACCCCCAGGTCCCTCTGTACTGCAGCATTTTATAATTTTTCTCCATTTAAATAATAATTTGCTTTTTTATTTTTTCTGCCAAAGTGGATAACCTCACACTTTTCCACATTATACTCCATCTGCCAATTTTTTGCCCACTCACTTAGCCTGTCTATGACCCCAATTTTCCCCAAAGAAGAAAAATGGCCTTAACTTACTTGGACACCCATTTTTTTTTTTTTTTTTTTTTTTTTAAGGCCCCTCAGCACTGAAAATAAAAATGCGTAATTTTCTGCCATATGCGCACCCTCTGGCGCCGGCGCTAACCAATCCAACTCTCCTGGGCGGAGCCTCCAACGTGCGCTGAAACGTCACAGCGCATGCGAGGAAAAAAAAAATTTTTTAAACCCACTGCGCATGTGCAACGCACACAATTTTTTTCCCTCCGTAATCCCACTGTGCATGCGCTCAAAAAAAAAGACCCATTTGCACATGCGCAGTAGAAAGTATAGAAAAAACAGCACGTGTGGGGACAGTGTGGATCACCATTGAGAATCCAATGGTGGCAGAGATAGTTTTGCAGGTAGGAAATATAGCTTCGTTCACGAGATGGCTGCAATGGAAGGGCGCAGAGAAGATGAAAGGGATAGGGACGGAGAAGGGGAAACCGTAAGGGCGAAGAGATTTCGTGGGGATAAAATTGAGCGCCTGATAGAGACTCAATCGAGAGTAGATAGAGAGTCTGCACTCGCATAAGTTTGGGACCAGGTCGCAGTCGAGTTTAATGGAATGTCCATGACCCCGAGAACCGGTACGCAGCTGAAAAAGAAGTGGCAGGACCTTGGACAAGCAGTGACTGTAAGTAATACATTAAACTTACATTTATTTGAGGTTTAAAATATATGTATATTTATGCACTGCAATAACATCTGTAAATGTGATCCGTGTGCGTGTGTGTTCAGAAGGACCCTTTCTTAAAAAGTTCCACTTGCATCTTTGCAGAAGACGGTGTCACAGATCAATGGAGAACGGTCACAAACTGGAGGAGGTCCGCCAAGTAGGCTACAACTAACAGTCCTGGAGCAGAGGATAGCATCGATGATTAAATGCCACAGGAGAAGACCAACAATCAATGCGGAAGCTGGGCCCAGTTTTCCATTAGAGGCTAAGCCCTGCAAATTGCAGAGCCTGGGTTGGCTAAATGTTACGTCATGCATGTGCTTCCTCAATGCTGCTCACCAAGCATCTATCTTTTGTTTTGCAGAGGTTGAGCACCAGGAGGAGATGGAAGGTGCAGCTGAAGTTGAAGGCGAGAATGTTCAAGAAAACGGCATGCCAGATATTCCAACTCGGGACAATGATGGGCAGCAAGAAGTCATAGACAACGAGATGGTTGCCCTGGATTTGGAGATGCTGAACCCCTCGAGGATTCCAAGTCCTTTCATGAGCGAATCAAGCGAGAGGACTTTTCTAAGTGTGACATCTGAGACTACGGGTACAAGTATGTCACAGCAAGCCATACCTGCGAGACGTTGTAGGAGGGCGAACTCCAGACGTGATCCAAAAACACTGGACTCTGAGAACATAGGACATCTTGTGGGGATGAACGGGGAGAACATTAAACAATCTTGACTGCTCCTGGAAGCTGTTGGTGGGGTGAGAGCACAGTTGGGGGGGACTGTCATTACAGGTTGAATGAGGTAGTATCGGCAATAGTGGGGCTCACCCAGACTGTCCTTAATGCAAGGAACGCTTTCCACTCGACACCAAATTCAAGGGTTGAGCCTGAGGATGAGGTTGACTACGAAGAGGTACCCAGGCATTTCGCCATGACACATTTTGCCGCTGTCCCTGTTGTAGCCCAGCATCAAGAAACGCCATGCCGGAAAAGGAACAGACTACACCTGGGGGTGTGGGGGGGGGGGGGGGGGGGGGTGGTAAGGAAGCAGAAGTCTTCAACTACGGGCACGCACAGAGGTAGCAGCATCTACTGGGACAGGATTGGCCCACAGCGTTAACTAATGAAGAAGATAGATGTCTTGTTTGTTTTTTGGTTGATTTAGTTGATTTCGTTCTTTGGAAAGTTTGCCACGGCTCTGAATGAAGTTTTTAAAGGTTTAAACATAAGTACGGTCAAGCTAATTACAACTGTGCTGTACAAATGTTTAATAAACATTTTAATTTTGGATTTTTAATCTGACTCCTGCACTTCATTTTTTAATGCTGCACTAATAACTATTACAGCAGATCCGGACTTAAAATGTAAAATGGCATCACCCCTTGCAACCTATTGGTTTAAATGATACAGGGGAAGGTTCCAGTACGAAGGTGTTCATGGATGCTGCCTTGTTCTGGGTCACTGATGCATGCAATGAAGTACCATGGTGCATATGTCAGTGACGCTCACCCAGTCTGTATCCATGAATAACTTCAAGTTATTGTCCACCTAAGCACTGCAACACTCCCAAAATCCATTAAAACATACAAGATTTGCAGTGGGAATATTTAATAGCCATTATGTGATGTTGACCTAAGCACTCCAACACTCCTTTAAAACATAAAAAAAATTGTGGTGGTAACATTTAATATAAATTATATATTTTCCACTTAAGCACTCCCAACACTCCATAAAAACCAAAAAGATCTGTGGTGGGGTTAATTTTTTTTCAATTTAAAATTCCACCTTTAATAGAGATCACTGCTGCTTGCCTTTGAGCCTGGAGTGTCTTGCACTGTCCTTTGTGTGCAGACCTTCGGCCTGGGCTAGCAGCAGGCCGCCCGGAAGGAGTACCTTCGGCCTGGGCTAGCAGCAGACCGCGTGGAAGGAGTACCTTCGGCCTGGGCTTGCAGCGGCTCCATTCGGCGTCCAGGAGAATGGGGAGAAGGCTGCACTGCATCGCAGAAGAGGAGAATTGGTATGCTGATTCGACATTTTTGGAATTTTTTAATGTTTTCCAGACAACTATTTGGATTATTTTGGGCCGTGAGGACATCGATGGAAAAAGGTAAGGATTTAAACATTTTTTTTGCTATTATCCTTTTTTCATCGCAGGAGCATCAGTATGCGTAAGTTTTTATTTATTTTATACCCTTCGGCCAGGGATAGCAGCAAGCCAGCGCAGATTCTCTAACTGCAGGTAAGGGTTTTTCCTACAGGTGTTTCTAGGGTCTCTGCGCCGGTTTTAAAAATTTATTTGGTGGGGAAAGTTTCCCCTGTGAAGAAATGGCACAGAACCTTCTTTTACAAGTACACCAGCGGCAGGACATATGGTACCAAACGTGCTGCCGCTGATAGTCGTCTTTGGACTGAGCTTTGGCACCTAAAAATTCACTGGGCGCCGAAAAAAGGGCAACCAGTGATGGGCAAAATTGGGACCTATATCCCTTTACAGATTTTTTGTGTCCTCACAACTTGCTTTTCCACCCATCTTTGTATCATCAGCAAACTTGGCTACATTACACTCGGTCCCTTCATCCAAATCATTAATATAGATTGTAAATAGTTGAGGCCCCGACACCGATCCCTGCGGCACCCCACTAGTTACTGTTTGCCAACCGGAAAATGACCCCTTTATGCCGACTCTCTGTTTTCTGTTAGTTAGCCAATCCTCTATCCATGCTAATATATTACCCCCCAACTCTGAACTTTCATCTTGTGCAGTAGCCTTTTATGTGGCACCTTATCGAATGCCTTCTGGAAATCCAAATACACCACATCCACTGGATCCCCAGCGTGCGGCGGCCCGGCACGGTCCCGGCCTACATGACCATCAGCAGGCCGGGGCCATTGGAGGGAGCAGTGTGCGGCGGCAGGAGGGAAATGGCTACGAAGCCAGGTCGCTGATTGCAGTGTGGGCAGGCACAGCAGGAGGGGCGTAGGAGCAGCAAGAGTCCGCAGAGGGAAGTGACCTAGGTCCAGGAGGTGTGTGGAATCTGGGGCCCAGAAGAGGCGAGGGCCCAGGGTTAGCACGGGCCAGCCCACACTGTGATATATGTGTGCGCTCAGCCTGTGCAGTAGAGCTGGTCTACAGTTAGTCTTGGGTAATCCTTGCCACTGGACCAAGACCGAGCTCTGTCAAGCCCGTGTGGTGGCTGGTGTGCAACGGCCACCACACGTTAAAAAAATCCAAGCACAGGCATCTTCCACCCTTCACTATGTAGTTCGGGATCTGGAATATTTGGTCCTTCATTGAAACACCCGGGAACTCATCTTTTTGGCATGGCAGCAAGTCATCCTTGCTTCGAGGGACTGCATATGATGATGATGATCCATCGTGCTCGTTACATCCTCAAAGAACTCCAGCAAATTTGCCAAACATGATTTCCCTTTCATAAAACCATGCTGACTCTGCTTGACTGTATCATGCTTTTCCAAATGTCTTGCTACTACTTCCTTAATAATGGACTCCAGCATTTTCCCCATGACAAATGTTAGACTAACTGGTCTATAGTTTCCTGCTTTCTGTCTGCCTCCTTTTTTTAAATAGGGGCGTTACATTTGCGGTTTTCCAATCTGCTGGGACCTCCCCAGAATCCAGGGAATTTTGGTAGATTACAACCAATGCATCCACTATCTCTGCAGCCACTTCTTTTAAGACCCTAGGATGCAGGCCATTAGGTCAAGGGAACTTTTCAATCTTTAGTCCCAATGTGTAATGCATTTAAATATGTACATGTTTTTTTGCCTTCAGGCACATTTATCACTACTGCTGACAGACATGAACTATCAGGACTATAACATGGAGAAATGTGAAGTTATCCACTTTGGTAGAAAAAATAGAAAAGCAGAATATTTTTTAAATGGAGAGAGATTGGGAAATGTTGGTTTCAAAGGGACCTGTGTGTACAAATCACAGAATTCAGGTACAACAAGCAATTAAGGAAGCAAATTGTATGTTAGCCTGTATTCCAAAGGGATTGGAGTACAAGAATAAAGAAATTTAACTGCAATTATATAAGGTATTGGTGAGACCACACCTGGAGTACTATGTACTGTTTTGATCTCCTTATCAAATGACATGTTGGCCTTTATTGCAAGGGGATTGACGTACAAGAATAAGGAAATCTTGCGACAATTGTACAGGTGAGACCACACCTGGAGTACTGTGCACAGCTTTGGTCTCCTTATCCTAGTAAGGATAAAATTGCCTTAGAGGCAGAGCAAAGGTGGCTCACTAGATTGATTCTTGGGATGAGAGGTCTGTTTTATGATGAGAGATTGTGCAGAATGGCCCTATACTCTCTGGAGTTTAGAAGAATGAGAGGTGATCTCATTGAAACATAAAAGATTCTGAGCGCGATTGACTGGGTAGATGCTGAGAGATTGTTTCCCCTTGGTCGAGAACTTGGGAGCATAGTCTCAGAATAAGGAGTCGAACAGTTAGCCCTGAGATGAGGAGAAATTTCTTCACCCAAAAGGTTGTGAATCTTTCAAATTCCCTACCCTAGACAGCTGTGGATGCTCAGTTGTCGAGTATATTCAAGTTAGATCAATAGATTTTTGGATACTAAGAGAATCAAGGGCTATGGGGATACTGTGGGAAAGTGTAGTTGAGATAGAAGATCAGCCATGATCTTACTGAATGGATGAGAAGGCGCGAAGGACTGGATGATCTACTCCTGCTTCTATTTCTTATGTTCTTATGAAATATAATTTGATTGGAATTATGCTTCTTGAAAGTTTAGTGAAAGAATATGCCTGTTGCACCTTGCAATACTACATATTTTGCACCACTCCCAAACACTTCCAAGACTTATTTGATGCTGCTTCAGAAGACAACTGAAATCTACTGCATGGGAATTCCTGCTAACGCAAATCAAACCCGAAATAAGGGATTCCCACCCACATCAGAAATTGATTCCCTGTAACAGCAGGTAATAGCTGGGGTCAAAAGGAAGATTACAGCAGGACAATTTTCACATACTCAGTAAAAATGTAGCTGTGATTTTCCTATGGCCTCGTTTCTAAGTGTTCTCCAGGGTTAGAGTTTTAGACATTTTTGCAAGATAGGATGTGCATTGAACTAGTGTTTCAGGCTCATCACAAGAGTTGTGCATACCACTCCCCATATTTCAAACCTGTTCCAAACGGTTTCACTTTGATTGCACTTGTTTTCTTGCTAATTTGCACACAGCAAAGTCTCACAAACAGCAATGTGATAATGAGCAGATAATCTAGTAATTGAGGGATAAATATTGAGGGATAAACATTGGCCAGGACACTGGGGATAACTCCCCTGCCCTTTTTTGAAATAATGCCATGGGATCTTTTACGTCCAACTGGGAGGGCAGACGGGGCCTCGGTTTAACGTCTCATCTGTCAGCACTGCACTGGAGTGTCAGCCTAGATTTTCGTGCTCAATTCTCTGGAGTGGGACTTGAACCCACAAATGTCTGACTCAGGCGAGATTGCTACCCACTGAGGCACAGCTGACACCTCTGGTCATGCTGTTTTAATGCTTGTGGATCACAGTTGTCCCATTTAAGTTTGTCTATTATTTAATCTACAAAAGACAACCAAATATTATTGAAGCTATTTTAAGTGGATTATTATCCTATAATCTTCTCGTTTCCTCCTCAATTGTGGTCTCCTTAGCCATGCACATAACTAGCTCTCACAGAACCAGGAATGTTGCTGGAGCTGGCTGTGAGAAGCCCTGTTTGGACTGATGTGCAAATGTTTCCTTCCTCTAAGGGGATAAGTGGTCTTTGCATAAACCTTCCCCCAAAACAGCTGAGATCACCATCACATGCTGCAGTAGTGGTGGATCGAATTTGTATTGCAGCATGCCATGCTGCTCTAATGTGCTGCTATAAATTGGTATTGATTTTATCTAGTTGAGGATTTGTGCCTCGGGCACACTGCTGGAGGAGTATGTTGATATTTGAAAAAAAGCAAGGTAGACTAAAATCCAGTTCAGTGTTTCTTTCGAATGGACGAGGCATAGAGTACAAAAGCAAAAAAGTTATCCTGAACCTTTATGAAACATTGGTTCGGCCTCGACTGACGTAGTGTGTCCAATTCTGGGCACCGCAATTTAGGAAATATGTGAAGGCCTTAGAGAAGGTGAAGAAAAGATTTACAAGCATGATTCCAGGGATGAGGGATTAGAGAATGTGGATAGATTAGAGAAGCGTGGGTGGTTCTTCTTAAAGCAGGGAAGTTTGAGAAGAGATTTGATAAAGGTGTTCAAAATCATGAGGGGTCGAGACAGAGTAGGTAGAGAGAAATTGTTCCCATTGGCGGAAAGGTCGAGCCAGAGGACACAGATTCAAGGTGATTGGCAGGAGAACCAAAGGCGACATGAGGAAAAACTTTTTTTAACGCAGCGAGTGGTTAGGATCTGGAATGCCCTGCCTGAAAGGGTGGTGGAGGCAGACTCAATCGTGGCTTTCAGAAGGGAATTGGATAAGTACCTGAAAGAAAAAAAAGTGCGTGGAAAGGGCGGGGAGTGGGACTAGCTGAAGTGCTCTGGCAGAGAGCTGGCACAGGCTCGATGGGCCGAATGGCCCCCTTCTGTGCTGTAACCGTTCCATGATTCTACACGAGTTGATCTGTAGCTATTAGGTGTTCGGGTCTACATTTGCCTCTCAAGGTCCATGTGATTTGATTTTAAATTTTTTTTTGTTCAAGTCACACTAAAAATGTGTTTATGAGCGGCCACTAAAATAAATCTTCAGTCTTAAGGGTTGTGGATCTGTTCTTATGGGATCAGATACAACAGTTCTGTTTATTTTAAGTAAAATGTTCTCAGTCACTATCTATAAATATTATGCCTCATCGTGTAACTTTGTGTTTATTTTTGCTCAAAAGCACCCTATTGCTTTCCCTGGGGCTTGAGTTCAGTCTCAAAATATTTCAATATGAGAGGCGAATTAATTTATTATAAGCTTTAGAATACAATAGTGTCAGCTGTGGCTCAGTGGGTAGCACACTCGCCTCGGAGTCAGAAAGTTGTGGGTTCAAGTCCCACTCCAGTGACTTGAGCATAAAGTTAGGCTGACACTCCAGTGCAGTGCTGAGGGAGTGTTGCATTGTCGGAGGTGCCATCTTTTAGATGAGACGTTAAACCGAGGCCCTGCCTGCTCTCTCAGGTGGACGCATGATCTTTTATGTCCATCTGTGAAGAGGGATGAGGCCTCAGTTTAACGTCTCATCCGAACGACAGCAGTCCAACAGTACAACACTGTACTAGAGTGTCGGCCTAGGTTACGTGTTCAAATCTCTAGAGTGGGGCTTGAACCCACAACTTTCTGGCTCAGAGGTGAGAGCGCACTGTTTTGAAGAAGAGTAAGGAAGTTACCCCCGGTATCCTGGCCAATATTTATCCCACAGCCAACATAACAAAAACAGATATTCTGGTTATCATATTGCTATTTGTGGGAGCTCGCTGTGCGCAAATTGGCTGCCGCGTTTCCCACATTACAACAGTGACTGCACTCCAAAATGTACTTGATTGGGTCGTCTGGTGGTAGTGAAAGGCGCTATATAATACCAAGTCTTTCTTTCTTTTGCATACTCAAATCACCCTGACATAACTAATGGTTACGCCAGTTATTCTTTGATACTGATAAATCTCCCATAACAGCTTGTTGACCATATTACACAATGACCATTCAGTGCATGAACCCTATCCAGCCTCGAGCCACACTGCACTGATCTTGATGGCTGAACACATGACATGATCTAATAAACCCCATACTAATAGTGGTGTACAACTAATATTCTGATCCTTTTCCCTTCCTTTCTATGGTGAAGTAACTAAATCCTCTCTACCATGACGTCCACGTCTGTATCTTGTTGTGTGGTAAAGGCTAAAGAACTACAACAAAACACCAGCTCAGTGCCTACAAATCCTCCGAGTCTCATGATACAGGATTAGTTACACCTCAAATCCAGTATAGTGATAAGATGCATTCAAGTCATCTTCTGATGCAGCAATTTCAATTGGCATCTTCGATAGTTGGCATCAGCTTGGTATTTCATTTTTGATAGGCCTGCGCACGAGGGAACAAAAACAGTTCAATAAAAGCTAGAAAATTCAGCTATTTTGCTCATCTTCTCTTCTCCTCTGCTCAGCCAAAAAAAAAACAGCTTGTATTATGCACTCCAAAAAATGACAAGCCTTTCAGTCAGTCTTAGTGTCAGGGCACTGGCTCAGTGGGTAACGCTCTCACCTCTGTCAGAAAGTCGTGGGTTCAAGCCCCCCTCCAGGGACTTGAGCACATAATTTCAGCTGACACTCCAGTGCAGTACTGAGGGAGTGCTGCACTGTCGGAGGTGCTATCTTTTGGATGAGACGTTAAACCGATGGACGTAAAAGACCCCACAGCGCTATTCGAAGAGCAGAGGAGTTCTCCCGGTGTCCTGGCCAACATTTATCCCTCAACTAACATATAAAACAGATATAAAACATCATGGGCCACCCTGACCTGCGAGAGACCGCCACCGCAGGTCGGGAGTATGAGAGCTGGAGCACGCCATTGCAGCTTCCAGCGCGAGCCGCTCCAAGTGAGCGACGGCTTCGAGGTGGGTGACGTCATCAGGACCCAGGTCGCTGTTTGGAGCGTGAGCAGGACCCTGGTAAAGCAGAGGAGTGGGAAGGTCGTGGTGGACTTGCGACAAATGATCGAGGCGGAGGAGTGACGAGGGATCGTGGCTGAGATTTGATGGGTGAGCATGACGGAGGTTCGGCGAATGTTTGGTGCGGAGGTACGGCGGGAGATTGTGGCAGAGGTGGGGCAAATGTTTGTGGCGGAGGAGCACCGAGAGGTCATGGCGGGTGGCGGGGGTGCGGCGAATGAGGGTACGGGGCCCAGAAGAGCCGAGGGCCCGGGGCAGTACGGGCCTGCCCACACTGCGATGTGCGCACTAGGTCCGTGCAGCAGAGCAGGTCTCCAGTCAGCCTGGTTAACCCTTGCCACTGGATAAAGGGCTAGCTCTGTCAACCCGTGTGGTGGCTGATGTGCAGCGGTCACCACACGTTAAAAAAATCCACGCACAGGCATCTTCCACCCCCTCAAATGGAGTTGAGGACTGGAACATCGGGTCCGTCATTGAAACATCTGTGAACTCATGTGGAAGCAAGTCATCCTCGGTCAAGGGACCGCCTATAATGATGAAAACAGATTATCTGGTCACTTACTTCACTGCTGTTTGTGGGAGCTTGCTGTGCACAAATTGGCTGCTGCGTTTCCTACATTACAACAGTGACAACGCTTCAAAAGTACTTATACAAAAGCAAAATACTGCGGATGCTGGAATCTGAAATAAAACTAGAAAATGCTGTAAATCTCAGCGGGTCAGGCAGCATCTGTGGGAAGAAACAGAGTTCACGTTTCAGGTCGATGATCCTTTGTCAGAACTCTGATGAAGGGTCACAGACCTGAAACGTTAACTCTGCTTCTCTCTCCACAGATGCTGCCTGACCTGCTGCTATTTCCAGAATTTTCTGTTTTTACTTCAAAAGTACTTAATTGGCCGTAAAGTGCTTTGGGATGTCCTGAGGTTGTGAAAGGCGCTATATAAATGCAAGCCTCTTTCCTTTAGTACTGGCCATTTGAGGCAACTTCCTCGGTGTACCAGATATTAATATTTGAATGCACTTCAAAAACATGATCAACTAGGAATAGATTTGGTCCAAAAATCTTCACAGATACCCTGGTCAAGAAGGTCGCTTCTAATTTCTGTAAACAAACATTAAAGGAACAAGGGGACTGGGAGAAATTTAGAACTCAGCAGAGGAGGACAAAGGGTTTGATTAGGGCAGGGAAAATAGAGTACGAGAGGAAGCTTGCAGGGAACATTAAGACGGAATGCAAAAGTTTCTATAGGTATGTAAAGAGAAAAAGGTTAGTAAAGACAAACGTAGGTCCCTTGCAGTCAGAATCAGGGGAAGTCATAATGGGAACAAAGAAATGGCAGACCAATTGAACAAGTACTTTGGTTCGGTATTCACTAAGGAGGACACAAACAACCTTCCGGATATAAAAGGGGTCAGAGGGTCTAGTAAGAAGGAGGAACTGAGGGAAATCCTTATTAGTCAGGAAATTGTGTTGGGGAAATTGATGGGATTGAAGGCCGAAAAATTCCCAGGGCCTGATGGACTGCATCCCCGAGTACTTAAGGAGGTGGCCTTGGAAATAGCGGATGCATTGACAGTCATTTTCCAACATTCCATTGACTCTGAATCAGTTCCTATGGAGTGGAGGGTAGCCAATGTAACCCCACTTTTTAAAAAAAGAGGGGGAGAGAAAATAGAGAATTATAGACCGGTCAGCCTGACATCAGTAGTGGGTAAAATGATGGAATCAATTATTAAGGATGTCATAGCAGCGCATTTGGAAAGAGGTGACATGATAGGTCCAAGTCAGCATGGATTTGTGAAAGGGAAATCATGCTTGACAAATCTTCTGGAATTTTTTGAGTAGAGTGGACAAGGGAGAACCAGTTGATGTGGTGTATTTGGACTTTCAGAAGGCTTTCGACAAGGTCCCACACAAGAGATTAATTAATGTGCAAAGTTAAAGCACATGGGATTGGGGGTAGTGTGCTGACGTGGATTGAGAACTGGTTGGCAGACAGGAAGCAAAGAGTAGGAGTAAATGGGTACTTTTCAGAATGGCAGGCAGTGACTAGTGGGGTACTGGAAGGTTCTGTGCTGGGGCCCCAGCTGTTTACATTGTAAATTAATGATTTAGACGAGGGGATTAAATGTAGTATCTCCAAATTTGCGGATGACACTAAGTTGGGTGGCAGTGTGAGCTGCGAGGAGGATGCTATGAGGCTGCAGAGTGACTTGAATAGGTTAGGTGAGTGGGCAAATGCATGGCAGATGAAGTATAATGTGGATAAATGTGAGGTTATCCACTTTGGTGGTAAAAACAGAGAGACAGACTATTATCTGAATGGTGACAGATTAGGAAAAGGGGAGGTGCAACGAGACCTAGGTGTCATGGTACATCAATCATTGAAGGCTGGCATGCAGGTACAGCAGGCGGTTAAGAAAGCAAATGGCACGTTGACCTTCAGAGCGAGGGGACTTGAATACAGGGGCGGGGAGGTGTTACTACAGTTGTACAGGGCCTTGGTGAGGCCACACCTGGAGTATTGTGTACAGTTTTGGTCTCCTAACTTGCGGAAGGATATTCTTGCTATTGAGGGAGTGCAGCGAAGGCTCACCAGACTGATTCCCGGGATGGCAGGACTGACATATCAAGAAAGACTGGATCAACTGGGCTTGTATTCACTGGAGTTCAGAAGAATGAGAGGGGATCTCATAGAATTTTAAACATTTCTGATGGGTTTAGAGAGGTTAGATACAGGAAGAATGTTCCCAATGTTGGGGAAGTCCAGAACCAGGGGTCACAGTCTAAGGATAAGGGGTAAGCCATTTCGGACCGAGATGAGGAGAAACTTCTTCACCCAGAGAGTGGTGAACCTGTGGAATTCTCTACCACAGAAAGTTGTTGAGGCCAATTCACTAAATATATTCAAAAAGGAGTTAGATGTAGTCCTTACTACTAGGGGGATCAAGGGGTATGGCGAGAAAGCAGGAATGGGGTACTGAAGTTGCATGTTCAGCCATGAACTCATTGAATGGCAGTGCAGGCACGAACAGCCTACTCCTGCACCTATTTTCTATGTTTCTAAGATGCATTAGACTCTTGGCTAACCTATATTTTGGTCCATTAGGCTACTTTGCCAGGTAGTTCCCCAGCTCCTATTTATACCATGACATATTGGGCAGCAAGAATATTTGTTTAAAAATAAAAATCCACTGCTGCTGTTCTTAATAAAACTACATTGGGAAAATAATACAATTAGAATGTCAGTCATTCAATCATTTCTCACAAATTTAGTTTCAAATCTATTTACCGTCTACAGCTGCACACCCACTACCTCATCTTGCAACAGAGGAAATTCTCATACAGGAAAAAAACTAATGAAATTGATATAATTGAGGTTTTTGTGAGTACAAAAAAAATTGTGCAAGAATGTGTGTGTTTTATGTCCTTAAGCAAAAACAGTTCAGGTTTGTACCATTCCGGCCACTCTATGTACTAGACCAAAGTTGATCAAGCCATGAAAGAGACCACCACTTACAAATGACGGAGTCATTAACTGGCAGAGAGCAAATGGTAAGTCACAAGATCCTCAACTCATACAAAGGGCAATAATTTAAACAATAAATCAAGGAGGAGCCTATCTTAAAAGGCTTATAACTTAGTGAAGCAAAGCAGCAAATTTACCGTACCCTGCACCTGTACTTCATTATTTGGAACTCCTGCATTGAAAAACATTATCCTGCCCCAGAAAGAACTTGGATTCATACAGCCTTATGTCCTCACAATGTCCGAAAGCACTTCACGAATTATTTTGAAGTGCAGTCACCCATGTATAAGCAAACACAGCAGTGAACTGTATACACATCAAGGTCCCACAAACTCCTCACAAGATTAATGACCAGTTAATCTGTTTTCGGTGGTGCTGGTTGCAACAGTAAACTCCACAGTTTGCCTCAATTAGTACCATGGGATCTTTTACACCACGTGAAGCACTGGAGCAATCAGTTTAAACACTTTACTTTAACAGCTCATCTGAAGGACAGTGTCTCAGACAATGCAGCCCTCATTCATTACTGCCCTGAAGTGTCTGCTTTTTTTTTTTATAAACAGTTAAAAACACTCAGTAGGTTGAAAGGTAACTAGAATGCACACTCAAAGTAATGGCTTGAGTCAGGATTTCGTTCTAGAATTTAAAAAAAATCTTCAGCACATTACATAATGGATAAACATAAGGGTCCCGAGTTTGCGGTCAGAGGCTTCCCGCGGGGAAATGCCTCCGATCCACAATGAAGATCCGCGCCGACCTGGGGCCTCAGGATACACGCCTACTTGCGCTCCTGGGCCTCTCTGAGTATGCGCTGGTAGACGCCCACGTGTCCCACATGTCCCAGGGGCGCATGCGATTCGCACGGTCACGTGGGCCAGCCCAACAAGTGAAAGAAGGGGATTCCCATTCATGCCTACGGGAACTCCGTGAATCCCCATCGGTGTGAATGGAAATTCCCTTCTTTCATTCTTCGCATGTACGGAATCCCCAAAAGCATGAATGGGAATACCCCAAAAAGTACATGTACACATCAAATAAATAATTTAAAAATTACATATTTACAATTAATTAAATGAAATATTTAAAACAAAAATGTAATGTTTTGAAAAATAAATTTAAATATTTTAAAGGAGCTAAAAATAACCTTACCTTATTGCACAGATTTTTTTTTAATGTTTAAATGATTGAAACATTTTTTTTTAATGTTCATTTAAACTCTTAAACTGGCAAAAGCAGGCGTGCGCAAACCCGGAACTTGCCTTATGGGCGTGTACACCCCTCGTAAAATTCGGGACATTATGGCTTATTGCATTGATAGATGTTCCAGGATTCCCTTCTGCAAGCGAGGAGGGAATCCTGCTCGTTTAGCCCATTAATAAAGTCTTGGTAAATGACTGGATTATTTCTCTCAACACGGTACAAGCAGTTGCTGTGTGGCATGTCAGTTAATGCAGCCTAACAGCTGGCACACACCATCATATACAGAAAAATCTGAGAGCCTCATTTCCCATGCCTAATTATGAATCACAATAAATACGTCACCATCAAAGTTGACATATCGCCTGTCATATATCTATTGCCATTACTGTGACACGGTTTTAAAACTTCAGCATCAAATAGTGCCACACAACACTTTATAAAACAAAGACCAAGTTACTGAATAGTTAACTGATGATGTTTAGTCTTCATCATTCTTGGAAAATTCATGTCTCCTTGGGCTCACTGATTTTAAGTCTTTAGATCACACATTGCAATGCTTAAAAAGTTACAGTAATATTAGGAACAGCTATTCACAATCTATAGCAATGATTTGGATGAGGGGCCCAAATGTAATATATCCAAGTTTGTTGATGATACAAAGCTAGGTGGGAATGTAAGTTGTGAGGAGAATGCAAAGAGACTTCAAGAGGATATAGACAAGCTAAGTGAGTGGTAGGAAAAATAGAAAAGCAGAGTACTTTATAAATGGTGAGAGATTGGGAAGTGTTGGTGTTCAGAGGGACCCGGGTGTCCTTGTACACGAATCACAAAGTTAATATGCAGGTACTGCAAGCAATTAAGAAAGAATATAGGCCTAGTCGACTCAATTTCTTCTCATTGGACAATCCCCCAGTCTGGTGAACTTTTGTTGCACTTCCTCAATGGCAAGTAAATCCTTCCTTGGATAAGGAGACCAAAACTGTACACAGTACTCCAGGTGCAGTCTCACCAGGCCCTATATAATTGCAGTAAGACGTCTTTTACTCTTACACTCAAATCCTCTTGTAATAAAGACCAACATACGATTCACCCACATGGCCGGTTAAAAAGCCTGATAGCAGCTGGTGACTGACTATTGATTACAGAAAGTTAAATTCTCTAACACCAGCCAGCTCACCGGTAGTAAAAGAAACTCCCATCATATTATCTCAAATTCCTGTTGGTTCCACATATATCTCGACCCTTGACATCGCCAATGGATTCTGGAGTACCCGTGTGTAAGTTAAAGACCAGTACAAATTCGTGTTCACATACCTGGACATGCCTGTCTCAGGGGTTCCACAATACCCCGATGATTTTCCACAAATGAATGGCTGCAATTTTAAAAGACTTTTCCCGCCTGACCTACTTGCTGCAGTACGTAGACGACCTACTGCTGGCAACCGACAGCTTGGAGGAGCATCTGTCCCTTTTACACAAACTTTTGACATTGTTGGCTCAGGCGGGGCTAAAGGTGAATCCCCGTAAGGCTCAATTAGTAAAAGAACGGGTCACCTTTCTTGGAGTGTCCATTTCTCCAGCGGGACCGTCCCCCGATTCTCACAAGGTAGAGATAATACAGCGACTGCCATTACCCACTTCCAAAACAGCCCTATGATCATTCTTGGGTCTGGTGGGGTACTAAAGGAACTTTATCCCAGGCTTTGCAGAGTGCGCAAAGACCCTATGTGATTTGATAAAACTGCAGGGTGATGACATACGCCCGGCATGGACTGATGTTCAGATCCAGTCTGTGGCTAAATTAAAAACTGCAGTGATACAGGCCACATATCTGATCCCTCCTGATCCCACGCAGCCCTTTCATTTAGAGGTCGGGGCCACAGAACAAAGCCTCACTGCAGTTCTGTGCCAAACACGAGCTGATCGACTACAGCCAATTGCATATGCGTCTTGAATCCTGCAGGGGGCAGAAAAAACATATACCGCATGCAAGCACCACGTACTGGTCGTCTTCTGGGCGGTACATCACTTTACTTTTATTACTGGGGGAAGTAAAGCATACCATTTTATAAATCATTATTGTAACATCATTGTATCTGTTGTGACTAAGTAGATCCATAGGATAGCTGACAACTGCTGATAGATCTGCACGTGTGTGTGTTTAATAAACTACTCCAAATTGTTCTAAAAGAATCGTTCTTGCTGTCAATTTAATGCCAGAGATTTAGAAATCTTTCAGATGAATGAGAGGTGATCTCATTAAAACAAATAAAATTCTTGCAGGGCTTGACAGGGCAGATGCAGGGAGGATATTTCCTCTGACTCAGGAATCTAGAACCAAGGGTCACAATCTCAGGATAAACGGCACCCATTTAGGACTGAAATGAGGAGAAACTTCTTCACTCAAAAGATGGTAAATCTCTGGAAATCTCTACCCGAGAGAGCTGTGGAGGCTCAGGCTCAGTCGTTGAGTATATTCAAGACCGAGATCTATAGATTTTTGGATATTAAGGGAATCCAGGGATATGGGGATAGAGCAGGAAAGTGGAGTTGTGGTAGATCTGTCATGATCTCATTGAATGACAGAGCAGGCTTGAGGGGCCCAATGGCCTACTCCTGCTCCTAATTCTTATCTTCTTTATTATAATGAAACACAAAAACAATTTGTCCCTTCCCCTATTCTGTCCATTCTCCAACTTTAAATTTTACTCTTTTTCTAACTTAAAATAATGAATTTAAAAACTCGACTAAACATCTTACTCTTTTCTCTGCCGCCATGCTCACATTGTCCACTTTTTGAACTAAGAAAAAAATCAAATGTTACTTGATTGCCTAAAGACCATTTTCCACACACCACCCAGTTACATAGCATCCCACATAAAGCAACCAATCAAATGGTAAAGGTGTCCAGATTGACCTGCTCATGTCATAGATGCAAACAGATCGATGTGATACACTTTGACGCATTTAGTCAGGAATGACCTACTGAGCGACTCACCCAAACCTTGCTGAGGCTCAATAATATTACAATAGTCAGTAAAAAAATTAAAATGTATACACTCATGAACCAAACAGTTAGAAGTCACTTGAAAACTTGATAGATTTTCCACAGGTGATTGGCATTTAACCCTTACCCAAACAAAAAAACATCTACAAGGCTGTGGTGATACCCGCTCTCCTGTATGGTTCAGAGGCGTGGACCATATACAGTAGACACTTCAAATCGCTGGAGAAATACCACCAACGATGTCTCCGCAAGATCCTGCAAATTCCCTGGGAGGACAGCGTTAGCATTCTCAACCAGGTCAATATCCCCAGCTCCGCTGGGCAGGCCACATTGTTCACATGCCTGACACAAGACTCCCAAAGCAAGCGCTCTACTTGGAACTCCCACACGGAAAGCGAGCCCAAGGTGGGCAGAGGAAACATTTGAAGGACACCCTCAAAGCCTCCTTGATAAAATGCAACTTCCCCACCGACACCTGGGAATCCTTGGCCAAAGACCTCCCTAAGTGGAGGAAGTGCACCCGGGAGGGCGCTGAGCACCTCGAGTCTCGTCGCTGAGAGCATGCGGAAACCAAGCGCAAGCAGCGGAAGGAGCGTGCGGTAAACCAGTCCCACCCACCCTTTACCTCAACGACTGTCTGTCCCACCTAAAGACAGTAATTCCCGTATTGGACTGTTCAATCACCTAAGAACTCATTTTTAGATTGGAAGCAAGTCTTCCTTGATTTCGAGGGACCACCTATGATGATGATGAAACCAAAAAAAAGTAGAAATGCTAAATAAGTTTGAATTGCCGAGTTCACTGTCCACTGAGATCCCTGGAGAATGTCCACTGACTACGCCAGCAGTCTGCTGAAGCTTATCCAGAAAATCAATACATATTTAACCAAGAACTTGTGTGACCAACTGTTTTAGAACAGAGTTCAAAGTTAAGTTGAAGCAGAGATTTGAATTGGCACATCTGTATAGGAGTAAAAGTACACAAAGGTGTTCACTAAAAATGGTTTTATTATTCATTTAAAATCTTCAGAAGGTTATAGCACAGGGGGCTTCGGTGCTGATTTTGGACTTTACAGCCAAAGTCAACAACAACATGCATTTATATAGCGCCTTTAACATAATAAAATGTCCCAAAGCACTTCACAGGAGCATTATAACACAACATTTGACACTGAACCACATAAGGAGATATTCGGGCAGATGAATAAATGCTTGGTCAAAGAGGTAGGTTTTAAGGAATGTCATAAAGGAGGAAAGAGAGGTAGAGGTTTAGGGAAGGGAATTCCAGAGCTTAGGGCCTTGGCAGTTGAAGGCACGCCTGTCAATGGTGGAGCGATTTAAAAACAGGGCTGCTCAAAAGGCCAGAATTGGAGGAGTGTAGATATCTCTGAGGTCTGGAGGAGATTACAGAGATTGCCGGGAGAGTGAGGCCATGGAGGGATTTCAAAACAAGGACAAGAATTTTGTAATCATTGTGTTGCTACTGGGTGCCAATATAGGTCAGCGAGCACAGGGACGATAGGTGAACAGGACTTGGTGCGAGTTAGGACACAGGCAGCAGAGTTTTGGATGACAGAGTTGGTGCCAGAGCATGTTATTAATGCAACACCTCAATGGAGACTCAGCAGTGGGACAAATCTCCTTGGTGGATCTCTCCACCACTGAAAACTTCGGCAAGAACTACAAATCAACCAGCGGAAAAAAATTAGGAAGATTTCGGGGAGGCAGGTGGGAAAAACAAATAAAATAAAATACTTGCATCTTAAGTAAATAAGGTTGACCTGTGGTAAATAAAGCAAACAAAGTAATAACTGAGAATAAGTTTTGGGGAGAAGAATAAAATTACTTTAATATTAAACACATTTTGTAAATATTACAAATATATGAATGAGGCCCTGGGTGTTTCAATATTATTATGTATGTAATATTTTTAAATGTCATGTTTTTTTTGCTTCAGTAAATTTGCTGTATTACAGTAATGGGGAAACTGCAATTGTTCTGTTGTAGCAGGATCATGGTAAATATCAGAGTTCACATTCGGGATCCTGGAATGCCGGTGAACAATGGGGGATCTTCCAGTGCTTTTAGTCATTTACGTCCGCTTTCTCACTTCCTATACTGTAAGTACAAACTTCTGTTGGGATATGGTTTCACAAGCATTAACAATATGAGGCTTCTGATCAATACAAAAATCATCGTGTTTTCTTATTTGCAGGTTACAGAAATGTCCATTGCCTCAAAAGCTAACTTGAATATTAAATAGGCATGCAAATAAGATGACATCTGCTGCTCGACATTCTTTCCTTTAACTCAAACATTTAAACCTCCCCAGATATTTGCACTTTATTGTAGAAAAAAAAATTTCCTGAAGGATACTTTCCTTCACCCATCCAATAAAAACTCACTCTTGTAATATCTTTCAAGCTTTTACATCAAGGCCCCTTTTAAACTTTAAAATCACATTTTAAATGCCTACCTCAAATTGTTTTGGTTACAAATATCACAAAGCATTTCCTTTTATGAATCAAATATTCTTTTGAAAATGATTTGAAGGTTGGTTCAGATAAAGATATAGTCTTACTGCAAGGTTATTAGACTGGGAACCCTGGCTGACTTTTCTCCTCAGTCTGATGACACAGATATGTTAGCTCTGCACTGTGGATTGAGTCTGGGATTTCCTTGTCTGCCTGGCTTGGTATCAACTATTTAATACATTTGCTCACACAAGCCGACATTCGCAAAGGTCTAATTTTTCAGGGGAAAGCATCTTCCATGTAACCATTGTAAGGGGGCTAACTCCTTCACATATTTCTATTCATCATCATTTTTCAACTCAATTGATAACCTGGTTTAAATTTACTTGCAAAGGGTTAAACATGGTGCCATTATGATTATATTTTGTTAAATATATGATACAACTAGGCACTAAAACTGTTTAGTTGAAGCTTTGTGGCATTAAAGCGAAAGTTCACAGCATGATCCACAAAGGAACACGATATGTTGCACATAATCACATCTGCACAGAACAAGTGCTATGAAACCATCAGGGGCCAGGCAAGGGATAAGAGAGGCCTGGTCAAGATTTTGGGGTGGAAGTACATGCTTTATACCATTGTTGGTTGATCTGATCGTTTAGTAAAATACACCTTTTGAGAAGGGCTTCGCAATAGTGAGCGGCTGATCAAATCTTTACTGTCCAAAAGCTTGCACTTCACCGACTGCACTGCACGGTGTGGTACGGAACAGACTGGGAACACAGACCGGGACCGAGAACACACAGATTGGGACTGGCATTGGGAACACCCAGACTGGGACCAGGAACAGAAGAACATAAGAAATAGGAGCAAGAGTAGGCAATTTGGCCCCTCGAGCCTGCTCCGCCATTCAATAAGATCATGACTGATCTGATCCTGGCCTCAGCTCCACTTCCCCGCCTGCTCCCCATAACCCTTGACTCCCCTATCGCTCAAAAATCTGTCTATCTCCACCTTAAATATATTCAGTGACCCAGCCTCCACAGCTCCCTAAGGTAGAGAATTCCAAAGATTCACGACCCTCAGAGAAAACATTTCTCCTCATTTCTATTTTAAATGGGGAAGCCCTTTTTCTGAGTCTATGCCCCCTAGTTCCAGATTCCCCCACAAGGGGGAACATCCTCTCTGCATCTAACCTGTCAAGCCCCCTCAGAATCTTATACATTTCAATAAAATTACCTCTCATTCTTCTAAACTCCAATGAATATAGGCCCAACCTGTTCAACCTTTCTTCATAAGACAACCCCTTCATCTCAGGAATCAACCTAGTGAACCTTCTCTGAACTGTCTCCAATGCAAGTATATTCCTCCTTAAATAAGGAAACTAAAACTGGATGCAGTACTCTAGGTGTGGCCTTGTATCGTTGTAGCAGGACTTCCCTGCTTTTGTACTCCATTCCACTTGCAATAAAGACCAACATTCCATTTGTCTTCTTAACTACTTGCTGTACATGCATACTAACTTTTTGTGTTTCATGTACAAGGACCCCCAGATCCCACTGTACTGCAGCATTATATAATCTCTCCCCATTTAAATAATAATTTGCTTTTTTATTTTTCCAACCAAAGTGGATAACCTCACAATTTTCCACATTATACTCCATCTGCCAAATTTTTTCCCATTCCCTTAGCCTGTCTCTATTCCTTTGTAGATTATTTGCATCCTCCACCAACTTGCTTTCCCACCCATCTTTGTATCATCAGCAAACTTGGCTACATTATACTTGGTCCCTTCATCCATGTCAATAATATAGATTGTAAATAATTGAGGTCGCAGCACTGACCCCTGCGGCACCCCACTAGTTAGTTTGCCAACCTGAAAATGACACATTTATCCCAACTCTCTGATTTTTGTTAGTTAGCCAATCCTCTATCTACGCTAATATAATACCCACAACCCAGTGAGCTCTATCTTGTGCAGTCACCTTTTACGTGGCACCTTATCGAATGCCTTCTGGAAATCCAAATACACCACATCTACTGGTTCCCCCTTATTCACCCTGCTTGAACATGCAGACCAGGAACACGCAGACAGGGACCTGGAATACACAGACCTGGAAACACACAAACTGGGAAAACAGACTGGGAACACAGAGACTGGGAAAACAGAGACTGGGAACACACAGGCGGACTCGCTCACCTGCTGGTAGTTCTCATCCTGCGGGTTGAAAGTGTTGTCCACTGGCTGGAAGCGGAGGTTGAGATGCGGGAAGTTGTGCAGCCAGTAAGTCCACCACGGAGCGATATAATCCACCCGGGAAGCCATGCCTGGAGCCGGTGGGAGAGCGGGCAGACCGGGATGAACCCCCGCCCTGCAGTGCGGAGAACCGGCGCTACACACCGCCACCCAGCCAGCGAGCACCGAGTGTCCGGCCGCAGCTCACATACAGCAGCCCGAAGCCGACTGGAGCCTCCCGTCACCCAGCCGCTATTCACGCGCGCCAGCGAGAGCCTGGCGGGGGCGCGCTCCCGCGGGACCCCGCCTCGGTGACGCGACATTCCTCGCGTGTCCGCGCACCCACTACAATGGCAAGGAACGTGTTCCTCGAGGTGTTCACCGCATGAGCTCCAGCCAGCCTTTTCTCCACATTTTCTTTATAACTATGAAAGTGCTCTAAAACAAAGTTAATAAAGAAAAAAAAGGAAAGGCTTGCATTTACATAGCACCTTTCACGACCACCGGATGCCCCAAAGCGCTTTGCAGCCAATGACGTACTTTTGGAGTGTAGTCACTTGTAATGTAGGAAAGTGGCTGCCAATTTGTGCACAGCAAGCTCCCACAAACATCCATCAATGTGATAATGAGCAGATAATCTGTCTTTTTTAGTGATGTTGCTTGAGGGATAAATATTGGCCAGGACACCGGAGCAAACTCCCATACACTTCTGCAAAATTGTGCCCTGGGATCTTCTGCCTTCACCTGAGAGGGCAGACGGGAACTCGGTTTAATGGCTTATCTGAAAGACCGCACCTCCGACAGCGCAGCATTCCCTCAGCGCTGCACTGGAGTGTCAGCCTAGATTTTTGTGCTCAAGTCTCTGAAGTGGGACTTGAACCCACAACCTTCTGACTCAGAGGTGAGTATGCTACCCACTGAAACACACAATCAATAAAACATAACTTTAAAAAAAATGCCCCTCTGATTTCTCAACCCAGTTGCCCGCAGTAGTGATTAATCGTTAATTCCTGGATACTCCAGGACAATCCAAACGCCCAACTCGCATGACCCACGGGAGCCATGACTGACTCCACTAGTAGGGGAGACCAGAACTAGGGGGCACAGCCTCAAAATACGGGGGAGCCAACTTAAAACTGAGTTGAGAAGGAATTTCTTCTCCCAGAAGGTTGTGAATCTGTGGAATTCTCTGCCCAAGGAAGCAGTTGAAGCTAGCTCATTGAATGTATTCAAGTCACAGATAGATAGATAGATTTTTAACCGATAAGGGAATTAAGGGTTACAGGGAGAGGGCGGGTAAGTGGAACTGAGTCCACGGCCAGATCAGCCATGATCTTATTGAATGGCGGAGCAGGCTAGATGGCCTAACTCCTGTTCTAATTCTTATGTTTTTATGAAAACTCAAGGGTGGCAGCTGCGTTAGGTTCACACATGTCTGATTTCTTGATGAGAATGTTAACCTCCGGGCGGAGAAGTCTACCTAATCCGCAGCTGGCCCCTTCTGATTTAACGGCCAGGCCTCATCAACATGCCGACTTCCTTCCCGAAACGGGAGGGAAGTTAGCAGGAAGTGCCGCAAAGTCAGATTGATTCCCTGTATTTACATTTTCCTCCCTTCTCCATGCCACCCATGTAAATGCAGGAAAAGGGTTTCAGGGTAGTCAGCGGTTGGAAATAGACAGCTGGTAGGTCAGCATGATTTCAACAAAAGCAGCAGACCTTATAGCTGGCAACTAGATAATGAGTGAGCCCTTTAATTGAATTGAACCACAAAGGAAGAAGAGGAAATGGATTGAATGCAATGCTCCCATTAAGCTGCACGGCGGTCTGGAGATCCCATGCAGGCAGCTTGCCGGCTTTCAAATGGAAAAACCGCACATGTAGGGAGATTTGAATGGATCACACACCCAAAAAAATTACTGGGAACATTGAATGTCCACTTTTTTTGAAATGCTGGAAACAGGTGAAAATTAGATGTAAATTAAATGAGATCCTGTAACGAGTCCATCCCAATTGGATAGATGGCTGGCCCTTTGTTCCTTCAGCCAAGTCATTAATATATTGCAAAAAGCAGAGGTTCCAGTACATATCCTTGGGGAACATCATTTGTCACATCCCACTAATCAGAGAATGTTCCCTAATCAGTCTCCCACCTCCCAACCAATTACCAACTTCTGTCACAAGCTTACTTCCATTATTGCTTTCATTATTGCTAATAATCTCTCATGTGGTACCTCATCAAAGGCCTTCTGAAAGTCCAGATTAGTCAATGTTGTCCAATACATTAGCCACTGGCCACTTTCTTTATCTTAATATATTTGTAAAAACTTTTGCTGTTATCTTTGATATCTCTTGCAAGTTCTTTTCCATATTCCTTTTGGCACCTCATTAACTTCTTGTATCCTTTTGTTACTTTTTATAGTTATCCCACTTTTACTTGCATATCTGTTTATGATTTCCATCCAGTGACTGCTGTTGGAAAAGGGTGGGTGGAAATTGGCTTGGTATGATGCACTTCCCACCATCCTACTGACACAGTCAGAGGCATACATGAAGAATGATCATGAGAGCAAGCTATTGGATAAATGACAAATGATAAATAAAAACATAGTATAATGGAGTTCTGAAGAAGGGAATACACCTGAAAACATTAACTTGTCTTACAGAATAATCGGCAGCTTTAGGAGAGAACATGAAGGGATTCTCAGCCACCAAAATAAATTGCAAATCTAATATAATTTGGTTATTTACAGGTTCTCTTTCGTTTAAGTTTCTTCGTAATTTACTTTCTAGCTTTCATATTTTTCCATAAAGTTCAGGCATACCTATAGTAGAAAAACTATCTTGTACAACTTCCATGCTGATTCAAGATCGGTGAAAAACTTCAACCAATACTACAGGACTTTATTGTTCACAATTTAATACTGATGCCAAGTGCAAACAGGCCTCCAGGCAATGCTTCCTTAAAGCAATATGGCCAAGTATAGGAAGTCAGTAGAGGTGGGAGAATCATATGCACAAACCCACATGGAAGCACTCTATGCCAGCATTTAGTGCCTTACTGATGCATTGTAGCTTTGTTTGAGAAAGAAAAATTCTCAAAAAAGAATGCAGATTTAATACTTATGCCTGCCATCTGCCTGTGACATTGTGAGTTGCAGGGTAAAGGACAACTATAAACTCTCAAAAGCTTTCATGACCACCGGACGTCTCAAAGCTCTTTACAGCCAATGAAGTATTTTTGGAATGTAGTCACTATTGTAATGTGGGAAACGCGGCAGCCAATTTTCACACAGCAAGCTCCCACAAACAGCAAGGTGATAATGACATTAGAGGGAACAGCATGCGGCAGAATACCACTGCAGGGAGCAGCACGTGCTGGTGCAGGAGGTCGACGGCTGACCTCAGTGCAGGCAGGTGCAGCAGGAGTGGTTAGGTCGGGGCGAAGAATGTGATCGGGGCCCAGGACAAGCGAGAGTTCGAGGCCCAGACGCGGCGAGGGCCCAGGGGCAGTCCACACTGCAATATATGTGCGCACTAGGTCTGTGCAGCAGAGCTGGTCTCCAGTTGTCTTGATTAATTCTTGCCACTGGACCAAGACCTAGCTGTCAAGCCCGTGCGTTGACGGGGGTGCAATGGCCACCACACGTTAACAAAAATCCACGCACAGGCATCTTCCACCCTTCAAAATGTAGTTCGGGATCTGGAATATTAGGGCCTTCATTGTAACATCTGTGAACTCATCCCTTTTTGGCGTGGAAGCAAGTCATCCTCATTTCGAGGGACTATCTATAAGATGAGAATGACCAGATAATTTGTTTTTTTAATGTTACGTTAAGGGATAAATATTGGCCACGACACTGGGGATAACTCCCCTGCTCTTCTTCGAAATAGTGCCATGGGACCTTTTACGTCCACCTGAGAGCCGACAGGGCCTCCGTTTAACATCTCATCCGAAAGACAGCACCTCTCAAGTGTTCCCTCAGCACTGCACTGGATTGCAAGCCTAGATTTATGTGCTCAATGCCCTGGAGTGGGACTTGAACCCACAACCTTCTGACTCAGAGGCAAGTGGGCTACCCACTGAAACACATGCAACTATTTCCCATGAAAATAGTGTGAACATGTAATTTTTATTTATTTATAACCATGTAGATTTTAGAAATTCAGTAACACTTCATAACTTTCCTCATTAAAAAAATGTATTCTTTGCATTCACCAGCAGAACCCCAAGTAAAATGATCAAAAGCCAAGTAACTGCAGCAATTAAGTTTCAACAAAACATCCAATGGTGCTGGATCTAGTTTGATCATCAAGGCACTTGTTTTCCCAAAAAGCTAGCATGCAGGTACAGCAAGTAATCAGGAAGGCAAATGGAATGTTGCCCATTATTACATGTGGGATAGAGTATAAAAGCAGGGACATCCTACTATAACTGTACAGGGTATTGGTGAGACCACATCTAGAGCACTGCAAACAGTTTTGGTCTCCTTATTTAAGGATTGCATTGGAGGCAGTTCAGAGAAGGTTCACTAGGTTGATTCCTGAGATGAAGGGGTTGACTTACGAAGAAAGCTTGAGGCGGTTGGGGTTTAGAAGAATGAGAGGTGATTTTACTGAAACATAAAAGATAGAGAGGGCTCGCCAAGGTAGATGCAGAGGATATTTCCACTCGTGGGGGAAATCTAGAATTCCTAGATTTTTTTTTAAATCCTCAAATTGAGTGTTATTTGATTCTAATGTATTTTTTAGTCTATTTTAGGATCAGTTTATTAAGCCACCGAACAAACTTATTCTAATGCACACTACATGTTGAGCTTTGAATGCTTTCAGGGGGAGGGGGAAGAGTAGTTAAGGTCAGAGAGCATTGCATGTTTGAAGGAAATGTGCATAAATCTTTAAAGGGGGAAGATATATGGTGACAGGACGAGAGCAGGCCTTGCCATGTTCTAGCCAAGAGCCCACACTGACACTGGGCTGATCGGCCGCTGTGTAGTGCCAACCTCTAAACTTTGATACAAAGAATGGTAATCTATTATACTCTGGCTCCCCCTTATGGACAGATCAAGTTATGATCATACATCATACTGGAGGTGTTGAAAGGACTGATTTATAGCTGACAAATTTTCAACCACGCAAGTAAATCTATAAGGATTTTTCTTTCGAAGTTATACAAATAATGACAGGTAGAGTTCAGGGAGCAAGTAGAGTTTAACAAGATGCATATGTGCAGGAGTTTATTCACAAGAGACTGGCTTTTGAATTCTGGATTGTGAACGATGTGAAGGATGTCAGTGGGGGGGGGGGGGGGGGGGGCGAGGGAGAGCAGAGCAGTTGAGGTTAGTTGTCCAGGTGATGGAGCCATAACATTTTAGCAGCAGGAGGAACAGGTTGTGCATCATACATTTTGTTTTGCTTTTGCATGCTTCTCCAATCTTTTCAAAGGCAGACCAAGACGACACTGACAAGCCAGATACGAATTATTAAATCAGTTTTAATTCTCAACAGTAAGTGAACAATGTTAGGATCAGGTTCACTAAATTTAAATACAACTGGTCTTCACATTATACAAAATAACACTATGCTTCCCAGAGAATTTTAATTGCCCCCTTGCATTTTAACCTTCTAATTCCTTGCCCTTGCTGTGTTTAAAGACCTGATTGACAGGGTGCATCACAGTTCCTATTGTTTTTAAATCTTCCCAAGTAGGATAGAGCCTATGCCAAGCAACCGTTACTGAGCGTACACGACCAGAAGCCTCCCAGCACAATGGAGGAAAGGCATTTATCAATTACCAAGACCAATACATTGTTGGTTTTGTGAAACAACTTTAAAAGCCTAGCTCATTAGTATTTTAACCATCTTTTGTCAGTGCCTCTCTTTTTAAAACTTTCTAAAATACACCATTATTAAAACACCCCTTCAATATAACTTACTCCAAATTCTTTAGTGTAGCAACATTTTTTTTTAAATGCGAAGCATGAAAGTTGGAAGGAGGCCATTCAGCCCACGGTGGCTATACTGGTTCTTCACTAGAACAATCCGAAACGAATCCCACTGCCGCATAGCACTGTACCTCCCCATTAACACTATCTTGCTCGGATTCAAAGATTTATTTATTGAATTTTGTTTAAAATACAATGGTCTCTGCCTCAACTGTGGCAAAGAATTCCTTGCTTAAACCTCTATGTAAAGAAATTTTCCCATGCTGTCTCATTTTTAGTGCCAATTCTGAATTGGTGATGCTTGTCATTTACTCCACAACCAAACGGAAACAGAATGAATACCATCAAATGTCTTAATTTAACAAATCGGACTCCATTTTGATATTCACGTCAATTTATAATGAGACGTTGAAAGGAAGAACAATTCAGCTTATGATCTCAAAAATGTTGATATCTCAAAGTACCAGTTATTGAGGTCTTGCACAACTGACTTGCAGCTAAAGTGAAAGGTGACAATTTGGCAGGGAACTGTAAATTGGATTAATTGACAGATAATAGGAAACTGGTCAACAATGACAATGTACCAATTGGACCACAGCAATCAAGTTCTCCTCCCCCAAAAAATTTGCTTGTGATCTGCTTGTATAACCAGAGGTTGCAAATACATTGAAATTGTTTGATAATGTACAATATTCAGAGAAAGGAGGTATCTTTAGTCATATAATGCAAATGTGAACTAAAAAAACAGCGTCCACGATAGGAATATATAACCAAATGCAGTGCAGCAAAATGAACTTATGCCCCCACTAAGCAAACGTATGAGAGCAATTGAGGCAAAAAGAATATTGATAATGTACCAGATCAATTTAATAAAAAAACAAAAATGCTGGCAACGCACAGAATGTCAGTACAGATATCCAGAAGATGTAGATAGGCCTCCTGTGAATTGCCAACCTGGTTTCAGATTTGATCATTCCTAAATTTGCTTACTTTCAATAAAAATCCAGATTAAAATACCATTCTTTCGAATTGGTTTTGGTCATCATATTTAAAGACACACAATCAGAAAGGGTTTGAGTGTAAACAAGTTTAAAATCAATTAGCTGTTTTACATCTAAAGGATCTGCATCTTATAACAAAAAAGCAAAAAAAAAAGGCACACTTATTTCTCTTTCTATTGCACTGGAATACAGATTAATATTGGTAGAATCTTGGAAGCAAGTATTCTGCTATTTGGATGTGTAGAAATATCAAATACCACAAAAGCAATTTTTGTACTTTTTTTATTTCAATAAAATCCAAATAACATCCATAGATTTCAGCTCCTTACTTCAGCTCTTTCACAGCCAGACCTGGAAAAAATAAAAAACACAACAGTTAGAGAGAATGTAAAGACAGTAATAAACATGCAAGCACCCCTTAATGCGTTCTCTGAAAAAGGTTAGAAGAAATACTTTATAGTTTGGTGAGGGAAATTTGAATTTTTAAATCTAAAACTCAGCTATGGTCACCAGAAAGACTTGCATTTATATAGCGCCTTTCAAGACCTCGGGATATCCCAAAGCACTTTACAGCCAATTTGCACACAGCAAGCTCCCACCAACAGCAATGTGATAATGACCAGTTTTTTTTAAAAAAGTGATGTTAAGGGATAAATATTTGCTGGGACACTGGGGAGAACTCTCCTGGTCTTTTTCGAAAGTCATGAAATGTTTTACGTCCACCAGAGAGGGCAGATGGGTCTCGGTTTAACATCTCATCCGAAAGATTGTGTTCAAGTACCGGAATGGAGCTAGAAACTCAGAACCTTCTTACTCGAGACCAGTTTAAACCCACTGAGCCGCACGGCCCGACCAACTCCAAATTGACAGGTTACAAAAGTTAGATCAGGGTCTCAAATCAGTGGCTTGGACTTCACACAAGTAAGGGGATCTTCAAGTTGCCAACTGCACAAAAATGTAATAGAATCAACAAAAAGTGATCTCCACTTTCCCACCATTGGCCATGCAAATGCAAATAGATTTCTATCAGGACTATTCTAATGCCAGGTATTACTTGTGGGACCTGTGCATTTAGCTCCCACTAACTTGACCAAGTCATAACGGGGAACAAAGAAATGGCGGACCAATTGAACAAGTACTTTGGTTCGGTATTCACTGAGGAGGACACAAACAACCTTCCGGATATAAAAGGGGTCGGAGGGTCTAGTAAGGAGGAGGAACTGAGGGAAATCCTTATTAGTCGGGAAATTGTGTTGGGGAAATTGATGGGATTGAAGGCTGATAATTCCCCAGGGCCTGATGGACTGCATCCCAGAGTACTTAAGGAGGTGGCCTTGGAAATAGTGGATGCATTGACAGTCATTTTCCAACATTCCATTGACTCTGGATCAGTTCCTATGGAGTGGAGGGTAGCCAATGTAACCCCACTTTTTAAAAAAGGAGGGAGAGAGAAAACAGGGAATCAGCCTGACATCGGTAGTGGGTAAAATGATGGAATCAATTATTAAGGATGTCATAGCAGTGCATTTGGAAAGAGGGAATATGATAGGTCCAAGTCAGCATGGATTTGTGAAAGGGAAATCATGCTTGACAAATCTTCTGGAATTTTTTGAGGATGTTTCCAGTAGAGTGGACAAGGGAGAACCAGTTGATGTGGTATATTTGGACTTTCAGAAGGCTTTCGACAAAGTCCCACACAAGAGATTAATGTGCAAAGTTAAAGCACATGGGATTGGGGGTAGTGTGCTGACATGGATTGAGAACTGGTTGTCAGACAGGAAGCAAAGAGTAGGAGTAAATGGGGACTTTTCAGAATGGCAGGCAGTGACTAGTGGGGTACCGCAAGGTTCTGTGCTGGGGCCCCAGCTGTTTACACTGTACATTAATGATTTAGACGAGGGGATTAAATGTAGTATCTCCAAATTTGCGGATGACACTAAGTTGGGTGGCAATGTGAGCTGCGAGGAGGATGCTATGAGGCTGCAGAGCGACTTGGATAGGTTAGGTGAGTGGGTAAATGCATGGCAGATGAAGTATAATGTGGATAAATGTGAGGTTATCCACTTTGGTGGTAAAAACAGAGAGACAGACTATTATCTGAATGGTGACAGATTAGGAAAAGGGGAGGTGCAAAGAGACCTGGGTGTCATGGTACATCAGTCATTGAAGGTTGGCATGCAGTTACAGCAGGCGGTTAAGAAAGCAAATGGCATGTTGGCCTTCATATCGAGGGGATTTGAGTACAGGGGCAGGGAGATGTTGCTACAATTGTACAGGGCCTTGGTGAGGCCACACCTGGAGTATTGTGTACAGTTTTGGTCTCCTAACCTGAGGAAGGACATTCTTGCTATTGAGGGAGTGCAACGAAGGTTCACCAGACTGATTCCCGGGATGGCGGGACTGACCTATCAAGAAAGACTGGATCAACTGGGCTTGTATTCACTGGAGTTCAGAAGAATGAGAGGGGACCTCATAGAAACGTTTAAAATTCTGACGGGGTTAGACAGGTTAGATGCAGGAAGAATGTTCCCAATGTTGGGGAAGTCCAGAACCAGGGGGCACAGTCTAAGGATAAGGGGAAAGCCATTTAGAACCGAGATGAGGAGAAATTTCTTCACCCAGAGAGTGGTGAACCTGTGGAATTCTCTACCACAGAAAGTTGTTGAGGCCAATTCACTAAATATATTCAAAAAGGAGTTAGATGAAGTCCTTACTACTAGGGGAATCAAGGGGTATGGTGAGAAAGCAGGAATGGGGTACTGAAGTTGCATGTTCAGCCATGAACTCATTGAATGGCGGTGCAGGCTAGAAGGGCCGAATGTCCTACTCCTGCACCTATTTTCTATGTTTCTATGTAAGGTTATCCAATCCATTAAATAGAACTAGGTCAATAAGGCATCAATTTTACACTGCCAAACATAAATGTATTTCCACTCCTTCAAAATATTTCTAACCTTGCATGGATCACTGGTTTAAACCCACATCCCATTGACTCTTTCAGCTCTAACTGCTGAAATATTGCCATTTGTAAAACACAATTTTGACCCAGCACAATGGTGACCTGTCCACCCAAATTCTGGTCAGCCAATCTGTCCATTTCTTACCTGGAGGCAGGGACTGTTTGAGTTTTTCAGCCTTTTCTTTGTCTGTGATGACTAATGTGTACAGGTACCTGCTGCACCGCACTTTGAATTTTACATTGTCCTTGTTCTTCTTAATTTTCACAGCTACATAAAACAAAGAGATTATCTTAATATAGCAGAAACATCCCACATCACATAACTGCACAAATCAGGCTTCTTACAATGCCATTTCCAGACAGATGATTGACAACTCTGAGAGTCGGTGATGCCCAGGGAAAGTGAATTTCATCCTTACCAAGGCCAGTACACAAACCGATTCAAGTGGGACAATGCTCCATCACAGCAAGCATGTAACCAAAAACTTGTTTCTGCCTTCACATCAAAGATATCCAGAAAAAACAGATCCAGGTAATTCAGAATCATGTGTAGATCACTGTGAGATGGGACGACCTGCTTCACTGGCAGTTCATGTATTCAAAACTTACAGAATTACATTTATTCAAATTATTTCCCAGAACATCTACATTGGTTCAATTACACAGAAACTCTGGTCTTCATTCCCTTTCACGGTTAGCTGGTTTACAAAATATGGCTTCATGTGGCCCCATGAATTATTGAGAGACACAATTTCCCACTGCTTCTCCACCCAACCTATTCAAAGCGTTGGCTTGCAAGTTTATCTGGAGCCAACTGGAAATCCTTCCAGTCAATGACAGGATTATTCTGTAACGATGATCTTTACCTGCTTGCTGGTATTGCCCCACCTTCATAAGAAGGCAAGTTTCATAAAGAGTGAAAAAGTCAATGCAAACAAGTGATGCTCATCATCCACTTTTTCCCAACACGAGACAACAAATAAGAGGCTCACGTCCAGGAGCAGTTCCTTACATGCTGCCCAGGTCTTGGAATGGAATCCCCACAGTTGTAGATGAGATGTTTTTTTTTTTTAAATGGTTCTTCTATAACTGTTCATAATTTCTATCCAGTGACTGCTGTTTGGAAAAGGGAGGGTGGAAATTGGGGTTGGTATGATGCTCTTCCCACTATCCTAATGACACTTAGTCAAGAGGATCTTTTGATCCAGAGGAATCTCTTCCAACAGGAGCCACTGACACTTGGCCTACTTGGCTGTGTCTCGATCGCTGCACAGCCCTCATGCAGAAGAGAGGATACAGCCAAACTGATGCCTCTCCAGTCAGTCACTCGGTAGTGTCTAAAACAATGGAGCATCTCTCTTCACCACCAGAGCCATGCAGACCAAAGATCTGAGGGACTTCCATGCAGGCTCTGGCTTGAGAGTTGAACAGTGGCAAGGAAAGGTGTGGGGACAGGACAGGACAGGTCAGGTTTATCCCAATCCATGAGCTAGGTTGACTGGTCCATTAAATGCACTCCACTACTGCAGACCTGTTTGACTCCTATCAAATTGCAAGAGTCTGCCAGTTCCAATTTACCATTCCCAACTCCCCACATAAAAAGGCTCTGGAAAAGAGACATGCCTGCCAAGAGGGAGAGTCCCCCTCGAGGTTATGGAGCAGTCTCAAAATGCTTTACAGCCAATGAAGTATTTTTGAAGTCACTGTTGTAATGTGAGAAACGTGGCAGCCAATTTACGCACAGCAAACTCCCACAAACAGCAATGACCAGATAATCTGTTTTTTATTATGTTGATTGAGGGATAAACATTGGCCAGGACACTGGGGAGAATTCCCCTGATCTTCAAAATAGTGCCATATGGTGTTTTATGTCCACTTGAGAGCAGACGAGGCCTTGGTTTAATATTTCATCCAAAAAGACAGCATCTCTGACCAGTGCAGCACTCAGTACTGCACTGGAGCGGCAGCCTAGATTATGTGCTCAAGTCCCTGGAGTGGGACTTGAACCCACAACCTTCTGACTCAGGCAAGCGTGCTAGCCACTGAGCTACAGCTGACACATGCATGTTGCGTGTTCTGTAACCTTTGCTCCATGTTCTTTGCCACAAAGCCACCTGACAGAACAAATGTAACTTGCATTGAAGAGCAGAGCACTACTACCCAAATTCAGTGTTACAAAGAATTGAAAACAGGCAAAAGCGGTCATTAAATATAAAGAATTAACAATTGCGACAGATGGCCCTTGTATTTGCTAACCAATACCTTCAAAGTCCTCCTTTGAAATACCAGACTTGTAATTACCCAGCAACATAATCTATTGATTAGCCCATCGGTGGAAAAAACAATTTCTTCAAAACAAATGCCTACAAGAGTGAGACCATCCCACACAATTAATGAAGACAGTAAAAAAAAAATAAAGCCACCCTCTAAGAATGCATGACTGCTTCTCCAGTTACGAGTATATAGCTAGAGTACAAATCCTGGATACAATCCTTGACTTGGCATCAACGATCCCACAAAGCTGCACACTGGCTATTCAATGGAAATAACCACGCACGTGAAAAATTGAATGGGACATGCAGCCAGTTAAAAGGCATGTGCACCAAAAAAAGTTACATGAAACATTGCTTGGTCTAACGGTGGACAAGTCCTCTGGACCTGATGGCCTGCATCCTAGGGTCTTAAAGAAGTGTCTGCCGAGGTAGTGGATGCATTGGTTGTAATCGACTAAAATTCTTGATTCTGAAGAGGTCCCAGCAGATTGGAAAACTGAAAATGTAACGCCACTATTTTTAAAAAAAAGGAGGGAGACAGAAAGCATGAAACTATAGACCAGTTAGCCTAACATCTGTCGTTGGGAAAATGCTGGAGTCCATTATCAAAAGGAAGCAGTAGCAGGACATTTGGAAAAGCATAATACAGTCAAGCAGAGTCATCATGGTTTTATGAAAGGGAAATCATGTCTGATAGATTTGCTGGAGTTCTTTGAGGATGTAAGGAGCAGGGTGGATAAGGGGGAAGCCAGTGGATGTGGTGTATTTGGATTTCCAGAAGACTGCGATAAGGTGCAACATAAAAGGTTACCGCACAAGATAAGAGCTCACAGGGTTGGGGGTAATATATTAGTTAGCCAATCCTCTATCCATGCTAACAGAAAAGAGAGAGTCAGGATAAATGGATCATTTTCCAGTTGGCAAATGGTAACGAGTGGGGTGCAACAGGGATCAGTGCTGGGCCTCAATTATTAAATGACTTGGATGAAGGGACCGAGTGTAATGTAGCCAAGTTTGCTGATGACACCAAGATGGGTGGGACAGCAAGTTGTGAGGAGGACACAAAAAATCTGCAGAGATATAGACAGGCTAAGTGAGTGGACAAACATTTGGCAGATGGAGTATAAATGTGGGAAAGTGTGAAGTTATCCACTTTGGTAGAAAAAATAAAAAAGCATATTATTAAAATGGAGAGATTACAAAAACCTGGGGGACCTTGTGCAGGAAACACAAAAAGTTAGTATGCAGGTACAACAAGTAATTAGGAAGAGAAATTGAAGTTGGCCTTTATTGCAAGGGGGATGGAGTATAAAAGCAGGGAAGTCCTGCTACAACTGCACAGGGTATTGGTGAGGCCACACCTAGAGTACGGTGTACAGCTTTGGTCTCCATATTTAAAAGGAGAGATATATACTTGCATCAGAGGCAGTTCAGAGAAGGTTCACTCGGCTGATTCCTAAGATGAAGGGGTTGACTTATGAAGAAAGGTTGAGTAGGTTGGGCCTATACTCATTTGAGTTCAGAAGAATGAGGTGACCTTATTGAAATATACAAAATACTGAGAGGGCTCGACAAGGTAGATGCAGAGAGGAGGTTTCCACTTGTGGGGGAATCGTTCAAGAATAAAGGGGTCGCTCATTTAGAACTGAGATTAGGAGGAATTTCTTCTCAGAAGGTTGTAAATGTGTGGAATTCTCTGCCCCAGAGAGCTGTGGAGGCAGGGGTCATTGAATATATTTAAAGGTGGAGATGGACAGATTTATGAACGGTAAGGGACTCGAAGGTTATGGGGAGCGAGCAGGGAAGTGGAGCTGAGCCCAAGATCAGAATCAGCCATGATATTACTAAATGGCGGAGCAGGCTCAAGCGACCAAATGGCCTACTCCTGCTCCTATTGCTTATGTAAGGCTACACAAGTCACTAGGATAAAAACTTCATTTTTAAAAGACTAAAGCCCTCACAATCTACCTCTCAGAAGTCCAACATGTTCAATACACAGGGCACAGGCTGATTCCTCAGTAGTTTAGAATCTCTACTAAATGCCTTTATTTTGGAAAGAAACCATATCCGCACTCTAGGGCAAGGGTATGCATGCCTCAATGGGCAAATCTAAATCCTGTCATTCACGCTGATCTCCAAAAGGTCATTATGACCCCCTTCCCAGCATAGCAGATTTTATGCATGCTGTCGGAACATCCAGGTTGCAAGTTTCAACCCAAGTCCAACAATGTTGCTTTCAATTTGCACTCATAAGAACATAAGAATTAAGAACAGGAGTAGGCCATCTAGCCCCTCGAGCCTGCTCCGCCATTCAACAAGATCATGGCTGATCTGGCCGTGGACTCAGCTCCACTTACCTGCCCGCTCCCCATAACCCTTAATGGTTAAAAATCTATCTGTGATTTGAATACATTCAATGAGCTAGCCTCAACTGCTTCCTTGGGCAGAGAATTCCACAGATTCACAACCCTCTGGGAGAAGTAATTCCTTCTCAACTCGGTTTTAAATTGGCTCCCCCGTATTTTGAGGCTGTGCCCCCTAGTTCTAGTCTCCCCGATCAGTGGAAGCAACCTCTCTGCCTCTATCTTGTCTATCCCTTTCATTATTTTAAATGTTTCTATAAGATCACCCCTCATCCTTCTGAACTCCAACGAGTAAAGACCCATTCGATTCAATCAATCATCATAAAGTAACCCCCTCATCTCCGGAATCAGCCTAGTGAATCGTCTCTGTACCCCCTCCAAAGCCAGTATATCCTTCCTTAAGTAAGGTGACCAAAACTGCACGCAGTACTCCAGGTGCAGCCTCACCAATACTCTGTACAATTGCAGCAGGACCTCCCTGCTTTTGTACTCCATCCCTCTCGCAATGAAGGCCAACATTCCATTCGCCTTCCTGATTACCTGCTGCACCTGCAAACTAACTTTTTGGGATTTAATGTTTATGTTTTGCAGGTAGACTCTAAAAGAGTTTCATACACAAGGACCCCCAGGTCCCTCTGCACCGCAGCATCTGGTAATTTCTCCCCATTTCCCCCGCCCCCCCATTTTCCGACATTGTATTCCATCTGCCAAACCTTAGCCCATTCGCTTAACCTATCTAAAATCTCATTGCAGCCTCTGTGTCCTCTACACAACCCGCTTCCCCACTAATCTTTGTGTCGTCTGCAAATTTTGTTACACTCAGGATGTTAAAGATTGGAATAACTGCCAAATCAGCAAAGAACTTCTACTCTGCACCTTAAGCCAAAATCTCAATCACCTTTCACCAGAACTGGAGAAAGTTACAGATATAACAGTAAGTACAGGTGCGGGGGGGGGGGGGGGAGGAAGGAAAGGTCTGTGATCGGGTGGAAATCAAGAGTGCTTCAATGACAAAAGGGATGATGGTGTAAGGCGAAAGGAGGTAGTAATGGGACAAGTAAAGAAACAAAAAGATGGGTCCAGGGGAGCTGTAAATGCCAACAGAACCACCATCAGTACCTGCTGTCCCAAAAAATGGGACCAGTGGTTATGACTTTCCCAGCCCCTGCACTGGCTTTAAAACCTGTTACATCTCTAACTTTTTCCAGTTTGGGTGAACGGTCGATCAATCTGAAACACGGCCAGAATTTGAAATGGACAGAAAATTCAGCATTTCCGTGTGCACTAAATCCCAAACTTGCGGTCTGTCAAGTTCAGAGTGCACACATCCGCAGACATTGCAAACCTAATTACTGGTATAGTTGGGCTAACTGCCCACCAACTACGTATGAACATTTTAGGACTGGCAGAAACAGGTGCAGGGATGGTTTCCACAGTGCAAGGGGATACCCGAAATCTTCATCTGATGCTTTATTACTGTATTGGAATTTTAAAAAAATGCTCTTCTCTCCCGCCTCAATTAGGCGACATCAAGGAACAGATAAAGTTGTAGAACTGGAGTGCCTCATTTGGGACAGCACCCAGAGAAAATGTGGAATATTAGCACAAATTGACAGGCATACACAGAATCATCTAATAACTTAGTGGATGTTGTAACATTTGTGTTTCTTTAAAACAAATGGGAATGTAGCAGACGTTAAATTAACTAAATTTCATCCCAATTGCTATTAAACTACTAGAATCTGCCTCCTCTTTTCCTTAGATTTCTTTTTCCTGTTTTTATTTCTTTTAATTTTCTGAGAAAGTTTCAAAAGATCAATTCTTCAAATACATGTTGCTTCTGTATCCTGATTAGAGCACCGGCCCACTTGATCCCAGGCACACTTCTGCACACGCTGTGTCCCTGGGATCTGTATGCAGCATCGAATAGCAAGTTCGCAAAGTAGGGAGCCCCATCAGGAAAGTGCGCATTCTATTCAAGTATACAAAGTGAATATTCTACTCTGTTGGTACGCCGCCAACTGCAAAATCCAGGCCACTTTCCACAGATACAGCCTGACCTGCTGAGCAATTCCAGAAGTATGTGTTTTTATTTCAGATTTCCAGCATCTGCAGTATTTTGCTTTTGTATTCAATTATCATACACTGGTCATCAACACTATATTGGTGTCTGGCATAACAACCAAAATAAACAAAAGTTGACATTCCTACTGAATCTAAATTTACAGCAGAGATTATTGCCCTTTAGGTCAGTCACCATCTTAAATTTAGTCTAGTTATAAAATGCCTTTCAATTCACTTACATTTTGCATCCTTTCTTCTTGCCGTTAGCAAAAAGTCTTTGATTTCTGCAATCATTCGAGGCTGTTTGAATACAAATAGTAAAAAGTGAGTATTTGAGGTTTTGTCGCAATGCGCAAAAACATCACTACTAGTTAGTTACAAAAAGATAAAGTATGTTGACACCTTACAGCAAGCAGTACAGAAACAGTTAAGTCTCAACGGTTCTCAATCCGTTTCCTGGGAGGAGGGAGTCGCACTCCACTAGTCAATTCAGGACTTGACCATCTGATTTACACTCAATTAGTATCAGTGTTATGCTGCTTTGTCTTCAGGCATTGAACTTGGAGTGAATGGACAGTCAGACACACAAAGTTTAAAAGGAATACCAATAATTACAATATACTTTGTAAAAGAACCATTACACATGACAAACCTATTTCTAGTTTTTATATTCTTGCCAAATCCATCAATGATGATCTATGACATATTGTGCCCCATTTGCCACAAACTACAATTTGCAACTATATTGCACTTTTAAAGTAGTAAACATCTCAAGGCACTTTACAGGAACATATTCAGACAAAAATTGACACTGAGCCAAAGTAGGCACTATTAGAGCAGGTTGACTAAAAGCTTGGTTAGTCTTAAGTGAGAGAGAGAGAGAGAGAGAGAGAGAGAGAGAGAGAGAGAGAGAGAGAGAGAGAGAGAGAGAGAGAGAGAGAGAGAGAGAGGTTATGGAGGGAATTCTGGAGCCTTGGGCCGCCAATGGTGGGGCGCAGGCGTCCACAAGAGGCCAGAGTTGGAGGGGGGGAAAAAAGTTCTTGGAGAGTTGTAGGGCTGAAGGTTAGAGATAGGGAGAGGTGAGGCCATGAGGGGATTTGAGCACGAGGCTGAGAATTTTAAAATTGGTGGACTGGAAGCCAGTGTAGGTCAGCGAGTACAGGACTTGGTGCAGGCTACGATACTAATGCTGAGTTTTGGATGACATCAAGTTTATAGAGGGTGGAAGATAGAAGGCAGACCAGCAGAATAGTCGATTCTGGAGAGGACAATAGCATGGATGAGGGTGACAGCAGATGAACCGAGGCAGAAGCTGAGACAGGCGATGATACCAAGATGGAAGTAGGCAGTATTTGTGATGGAGATATTGGGTTGGAAGTAGGACAAAAAGATTGCAAACAGTCTGGTTTAAGCCCTATACAGTGGCCAGGGAGGTGTATGTTGATGATGATGGCTTTGGCTTCCCAATCTTTAATTGGAGGAGATTACGCTCATCCAGGACTGACTATTGGACAAACAGTCTGACAACATAGCAGAGAGGTCAAGAGGTAGTGGGGAAATAGAGCTGGGAGGGTCATCAGCGGACATCATGTCTTTGGATGATGTCCGGGGGGGGGGGGGGGGGAAAGAGAGAGAGAGAGAGAGAGAGAGAAAGAAAGAGCGAGCATGTAGATGCAAAATAAGGAGGGGGCCAAGCACAGATCCATGGGAACGCAAGAGACAACTTCAGCATCGTTTCTGGAGCATTAAATCCACTTCAGATGGTGAATGTAGATCAACTGGAAGAAATTGGGCAATATGGGTTACTAACATCGGCCAAGGGATAAGGAATTCGAAGAGTTTGAAATTCATAAAGTAGACCGTCATGCATCAACTTAAAAAGGCAGCCCATCAATTACTGAGTTCGCAAAAATGTTGTAATTTCAAATTATTTAAAGCAGGTGCGAGTGTTGACTTGACGAGAATATCAAACCAGTTTTATTTAATACTCGATCTCCAGAGCTGCTGCTTGAGCTGCTAAGATTTCCAGCACTTTCTGTTTTTATTTCAGATTCCAGCATCAACAGTATTTTACTCGTGTTTATTTAGTGGTCATTCGGTTAACAAAAGTGAAATAGATTAGCAATACTGGAGAGATTAAAATCTCTGCTGCTGTGACACCAACATTGAAGATCACTCAACTCCAGAGCTGTCGCGATTGGGGGAAGAAGACCCCAGCTCGGTGTCACGGATTTTAGACAGTATTTCAACTGGTCTCAATCTAATTTAAAAGCGCATCCTTCCCCCACCAACACTTACCATGGTTGCGATGAATCTAGCGGCGGGGATACGAACCGCGTTCTGTAACACAAAATAAAAATGGAAAAGAAACGGGTTAGTAAGGGAATCGCTTCAAATCTAAACTTTCTGCAGTCGGGATCTGCTCGATACCGGCACAGATCGGCTGCTCGACGCGTTGCTTCTCGCCGGAGGTCGGTTAGACCCGGCTTCGCGACGTTTTGAGCGCGGATGGCGAGAGATTCAATTGCTGGGAAAACCAACTTCCATACCTGAAGCTCAGCCGCCGATGAGAAAGAGAATAGGCCCAGCCAACATCCGGGAATTAAACCAGTGCCCCGACGGATTCCGCGCAGGGACAAAACACACACTCGTCGACTCACAGAACGAAAACGTCGATACGAGGAGCAGCGCCCCCTGATGTTATGAACAAACAATTTACATTTATTCTTACCTTACAATCGAGAAAACAAACAAAAGCTAACCAACAGATTCAAAAATAGTTGACATAGCCCCAAAAAGCTGATAATACAAAACCATTCCTGGTTACATGTGAAAACAACAACTTGTATGTTTTTATAAAACACCTTTAATGTAGTGAAACGTCTGAAGGCACTTCACAGGAGCATTATACGATAAAAATTTGACACTGAGCCGCGTAAGTAAGTAGAAATTAGTGTAGGTGACCAAAAGCTTAGTCAAAGAGATATGCTTTAAGGAGCGTCTTGTCTTGAAGGAGGAAAGAGAGGCGGAGAGGTTTAGGCAGGGAGTTCCGGAACTTAGGGCCTAGGCAACAGAAGGCATAGCCACCAATGGTTGAGCGATTATAATAAGGGATGCTCAAGAAAGCAGAATTAGAGGAGCGCAGACATCTCGGGGGATTGTGGGGCTGGAGGAGATTACAGAGATAGGGAGGGGTGAGGCCATGGAGGGATTTGAAAATAGGGATGAGAATTTTGAAATCGAGGTGTGGCTTCACCAGAAGCCAATGTAGGTCAGCGAGCACAGGGGTGATGGGTGAGTGGGACTTGGTGAGAGTTAGGACACAGGAAGCCGAGTTTTGGATCACCTCCAGTTCACGAAGGGTAGAATCTGGAAGGCCAGCCAGGAATGTGTCGGAAAAGTCAAGTCTGGAGGTAACAAAGGCAGGGATGAGGGCTTCAGCAGCAGTTGAGCTGAGGCATGTGGAGATGGGCAATGTTATGGAGGTGGGGAGCATAAGATCATAAGAATTAGGAGCAGGAGCATCCGCAAATAGTACAGCAACTTCAGGCAAGGGCCAGATGCATGTTTAAATGCCAATATCCAAAAGTTGCTGTCCGAGATGCGCTGTTCCACCTTTAACTTTGCGAAAACAGCATCTCGCTGTCTGCCTCACCATTGAAATGCACTGAGCGGCGTGAAGTTGCTGTGTTTGCACGGCTGATATGAAGTAAACTTGCCGCGCAAAGTTAAGTCTTGTCATTTCAGTCTAAGTACCCTTTTAATGATGTGATAAGTGTTAATTATTGCTAATCAACCTCTCTGGTAGTGCAAAATGCCTGTTACAAGTGTGGAGTCTCATTTCTTCAGGCCTTAATTATTGTTGGAGATTTTTAAAATGTCAAATTTAAAATGCATATTTTTTTTAAAAACCTTCCCTTTCCATCTCTTTCTTTTCTCCCTCTCTTCATCCAATCTTTCTTTCCCTCTCTTTATTTCTTTCTATGCCTGATTTGACATCGAATTCACCCACTCTAATTTGCACTTCCATCTCAGTCCTTGCACTGTTTATTTCCCAATCTGAGTAGTTAAGGAGATACCCTGTTGGCTACCCAGGTTTACTCAGGTCCCAGATGCCCTGTTTCCTTTGCTGCAATGTCATCAACTCGCACTTTCTGCAACTTGAACCGGAAAACATTAAAAAACCTAAACATGCAATTGCAAGTCTAACTAACGGCATTAAATGCCCTGCTCCAGCAAATGCTGGCCCAGACTATTCCCTACCTTTTCAGAGATACTCTCCCATTCTCCAACCTTTCCAGTTTGTATTGCACGAGTGGGAACTCCAGGATGTTACTTATATCATAGATGATGAGGACAAGATAAAGACTTTCATTTATCTAGTGCTTTCACCACCTCAGGCCATCCCAAAGTGCTTTACAGCCAATGAAGATTATAATTTTGAGCACCTTTCAGTTGGGATGGACCTCTCATAATGTTATGAGAGGTGCCCTCTTCTTGTGATGTTGTTGTTTAGATGGCACTGAAAACCTATTGGTCTGTTTCAAAATAGTCCAATTCATATTGGGACACTTCTCCATCTCTTTCTCAATTCAAACTACACTCACCTTCCACCCGCTATTCATTCTGGCACACTGTTCCCTCTCTCCCTGAATTCAACCTGGTACCCTTCTTCCCTGCAATCAAGGCGATGATACTCTTCTTCCATCCCCATTCAAGCCATCAATACTCTTCCTCCACCCTACTTCAATTTGGTACTCTTTTCCCAATCCAAACCCATCAGTTTAAGGAGGCACTCTTATTATTGTGGTCTACATTATTTTTAATGATTTCTGCAGAGACAAACGAAACAGGACAAATGAGGTCAAAGTGGATTGCACTTTTTATCACATGGAAGTGTTTTCAGCAAACCATTTTGGAAATGCTAATATTCTTTGCATGAATTAACTTTTAAATGGGTACCAGCACTGAAAAGCATTCGAGCCATAATTGTTAGAGTGGTGTTTGTGTAAATTGCTCTGTTTTCTCCCCCTGCACATGCATCGCCAGAGCTAAATGGGCAGATAGGTGGCCCAGGCTTCCTCCAGTAATGTACCATGAGCCAGGTATGTGGAAGCATTTGACAACAGCCTAGCAATAACTCGCCCTACAACTTCCCCACTCTTGTATGGAGAGGTGTTGGACTTCCATTCAGCATCCCAGCAGAGCAGTTGAGCTAAGATCAAGCTCTTGGTAGTGCAGAAAATCCAGTCGAAGCAGGTTTTTTTTAATAACGGAGTTAACTTTGAAAAATACAGGCTGCTATCATTGTAATCACAAAATGTGTTATTCTGCTCAATATCTTCTAACGAGTGAGAAAAATGATATTTGACTCAGCAGCATGAATCTTTCAAAACATTTAGTTCTGATATCAAATCACACATCCACTGCTGACAAACAGTGCTTTTGTAATTGGTAACTGATGGACCAATTTCCAAAGAAATCAAGGCAGCATCCCGGTTTACTGACATGATTTAACAATCTTACAGTCAAAAGCTGATAATAGCCTTCAAACCCTCAGGTTGCAGTTCTCCTGGTGGTTCAGTAAATTTATCCAGTGAGTAGTTCATTACTTCCCTCAGTCTTTTCCTTCTACAAACGATAGCTTTTTCAAACCCAAGCCTGGACTCGCCTAATTACTCCTTCCTGATTTGTCTCACCATTATCCATTTCAAACGTAGTGTCTTGCATTATTGGCATCAATTAGCTCTTCACTTTGTGACATATTAAAAAAAACACAACGCTGAAAGTCTTAAAAGCTTCAGGTCAAGACTCCAGCATTGTTCGTCGCTAATTTATCCAATGAATAGTAAAACCATGCAAACTCGGAAGGATCCCGATTTGATCCTGTATGTGCCGAAACTGATCTCAGTAGGGGTGCTGATAAGAACACTGCAATTGGGCTCAGCATATGGTGGGGGGCGGGGAGAGTGTGGAGGGCAGAAAGAGAGGGAAATTGGACAGAGTTCCTGCTCTTCAGTGCTGGCCAGTGACTCCTGCTGGAAATGCACATGAGAACGTCTGGTCAGAAGAATCTTCTTTCACTATCTGTTTCTGAGGAATATGCCAGATTGTAATCGTTCTTCGTTCTGATGAAAGATCATCAACCTGAAATGTTAACTCTGTTCCTCTCTCCACAGATGCTGTCTGACCTGCTGAGTATTTCCAACATTTTCTGTTTTTATTTCAGATTTCCAACATCCGCAGTATTTTGCTTTTGTAAACATTCTAAGTTTAGCACCCCCTAGTGGCTATAGGTTTTATTGGCCCTGTTGTTTTTCACATATTTGTTTTGATTTTCTTTTTAAAACAACTTGTGCTTTATTTTTTTACTTACATTGCATCATTGACTCATTGCTTTCAGTGTTCTCACCCAACAGTTTCTCATCTGCTATGTATGTTCATCTTTAAGGTTGGTTAAATCATCTGAAGTTTACATTAAAATCTTCCAGGGATTAATTTCCATGCCATGTTTGGCAATCAACTGCACTATATCGAAGGCAATGTTTACCTAACAAAGTACTTGAAGATTGTTCTTGTTAATATAAATAATCTCCCAGTGTTTTGTTAGCAGCAAAAGGAACTGTGCCATGAACATAATTTTTTTTAAATTAGCCACTGTTCCCTGCCTCTTGAAGGCAGGGATATGATTTTACAACACTGGTGTGCAAGTCAGACAAGTGGCTATTGTTCATGTGGGAGCCTAACAGTAAAAGGGTTAGAAATTGGCCAAATAGCACTAGTGCTGTTTTTTGGGCACTAATCGCGTATAACGTTGTTTTTTTTTAAATCGCACAAATAGCGTCAAAAATAATCGCACAACATTGGCCAACCGCTTTTTGACGATCGCTATAGCAGTAAAAGTGCACCGTAACTCAATTTCTCAGTGGCAAAAAAAACACCTGTTCTGCGCAGACGCAAAAAAAAAAAAAATCCCCGTTTTTTTCTCCCGATCCTTCTGGCATCATCCAGGTCATATGCCTGCGCATGCGCAGTACACCCAGGGCTAAATCAGCCATTTTTGAGAGCGGATGTAAAGACTTCAGCACAGCTCAGAAACAGTTAATCAAAAATCAAAAATGCCAGGTGACTCAACAACGAAGAGAGCCAGGAAATTCACTCAGGATGCTAATAAGGCATTAATCACTGCTATAGGAGGCAAATGTGGGGAGATCTCGAGGAAGGGTCGTGGAAAACTACACCCATGTGCTATGATGCGTGTGTGGAGAAGTGTGGCTGAGCAGGTTTCCTCAGTGGACGCTATCCGGAGGGACCATGTCCAGTGCAGGAAGAGGTGGAATGACTATTGCAGGGCCGTCTGAGTAAGTAATATTTTTATTTATGCACTTCAATTACTTAAATTGTAAATGTAACACATGTTGGTAGCGCTCGGCTTAGTGTTCCACCTTATTTGCCATGAATGATCGTCACACATTATAAAGATTGCTTTTTGACATCTGAAAAGATGTTTCTGCACTTTGATGTTTTCCTGATGAAGCACATGGAGCTACCAGGGCCATTAAACAGAGCACTGTATTAAATGCACACAGTATGTTACAAGTACTTTAATGACTATCTGTGTGTGCCACAAGAGAACAGCCCTCTGTTAAAAATTTGTATCGTCATCGTTGCAGGGAAAGTTGTCCCACAACTGCCGAGAACAGCAGAAAACAGGCGACGGTCCGGCAAGACTGGTTCCACTCACCCACCTTCAAAGTCGCGTAGCAGGTCTGATGGGTGCCTCGCAGAGATTGACTACTCGTGGAGAGTGAGGGTAAGTGCTGCAAAATTCACAGTCTGGGTCGGCTCAATGTTATGCAGTGTCTATGAGCTAGGCTTCGGTTTATGCGATGTACTGATCTGCAGGCTAGGGTTCAATTAATGCAATGTACTGTCAGTCATCGACATGCAATGCAGTAGTGGTGGTCCTTCAAATGAGCCTGCGCTATGTGAGCCTACCGATGTCACCCTGCCCCCTCCCCTGCTGCCAACCAGGCGTCTTCTGTTTTCTATTTTGCAGATCTGGATTCCGAATCAGCCAATGCACCAGATGAAGCCCCCAGCTCGACGGATGCCATGGTCGAGGACACCGAGCTCAGCCCTGCTGAGGTGCTAATGAACCGCCACAGGAGGAAGCGCAGGAGGAGGAACAAAGTAATTTGTGTATGTGGAGGGGGGGGGGGGGGGGCGGGGCGGGGGAAGAGGAGGAACTAAGTAATTTGTGGGGGGGGGGGGGGCGGGGGCGGGGGAAGAGGAGGAACTAAGTAATTTGTGGGGGGGAAGCCCATGCAGGCACTAACCACTTCAGCTGCAGCCACCAGTGCGTCGGAGGACACCACATTCCGTGGTTATCCTGCAGCCAAGACCCCGGGTACCAGTGGGTTACAGCAAAGCACATCCAGGGCAGAAACCCGTATGCCTTCTGTGCGGAGACCGAGTAGCCAAAGCCGCTCTACCGAAGGGCAGGTCGATAAGCAAATGGATTTGGTGGGACTGTCTGGGGAGAGCATCCAGCTCATCCAACAACTCCTCGCTGACATGGCTGGGATCTCCGCAAACATTGCATGACTATCTGCGGACATTAGGGAGGGTTTTTCGCAGCTTGTAGCTGCAATGCGCGAGAACGCCGCGGCTGTCAATGCCCAGCGACAATTGACGGTCTCGAATCAGCGCACTCCAGTCCCCAGTGTCATGCCACCCAGACTGACAGCACCAGTGAGTGGTGAGGCTGAGGAACAGGCTTGCCACTCAGAAGCCGGGCCTTCCACAGATCCAGCTTTTCCAGGGCTTCGAATGACATCTCCTACGTTTGTTTCCCAACAACAGCAGCGCTGCTAGTAAACATCTTGGGACCACCGGGGGTAGGGGCAGGGATTAAAATTAGGCTGATAAAGGTGGCTGCAGCTAAATGATGTTAGGAGCAGGGTTGTACCTTTGTTGTTTTGCTGTTGTTATTTAAGTAAAGTTTACATTTCAAAAGTTTTAACATTCAAAAATGTTATTGAAGTTACTAAATTAGCTTTTACACAGTTTCATTAATGTACAACTTTATAAATGTTTAATAATTTCAAGTTATTGTCACCTACACCAAACTTGTGCAGTATCTCATTTGAAGATTAACAGGGGTAAACAGTCAACATGGTGGGATAGAGTGGGCAGTCAATGCTGAAACGTGCCATTCAGCCTTCATGTTGAATTATCAGCTGCTGACGTAAGGCTTTTTCAGTGGGGAAAGCTGCACGAGGTTTCCTCCCCTATTGTCGTGGGCGTGGTGGTGGTATGGGTTCCTCGAACTCCTGCCCCCCCCGCCCCCCGCCCCCACTTCTCTCCAGAGGTGGTTTTGCAATCCCCAGTGGCAAATCCTGTCCACTCATGATGGCTAAGTTGTGTAGCATGCAGCACACCACAATGAACTCAACGACCTGCTCAGGGTAGTTTTGCAGGCAGCCTCCAGAGTGGTCTAGGCATCGGAAGTGCTGCTTCAGCACGCCAATTGTCTTCTCGATGATGTGTGGGGCTTGCCTTCTGTCTGAGGGTTGCGGAGGGGAGTAATGAGCCAGATGGCGAGCCTGTAACCTTTGTCCCCTAACATCCAGCTCTGGCCTTCTGACTGACCCTCAAATAGCTGTGAGACAGTGCTCTCATGCACGATGAAAGCATCGTGGATGCTCCCTGGAAATTGTGCATTTACTGCCGTGATGCACTGAGTATGGTCGCACACGATCTGTATGTTCAGCGAGTGGAATCCCTTTCGGTTTTGGTAAATCTCTGCATCCTCAAAAAGGTGCTCGCAGGACATTGTGCGTAGTGAATGGCAGCTTGTACCTTCAGGAAGGCAGCAAATCATGCAAAGCCTAGAGCCCTCGCATTCTGTGCTGCTATTGCCATGGTCATTGGTAAGTTTATGAAGTCCTGCCTGCATGCATACACTGCAGTAGTCACCTGGTGAATGCAGCAATGTGTAGCGAACTGCGAGATGGAGCATATATCCCCTGCTGATGCCCGAAAGGAGCTGGAGGCACGGAAGGTAAGTGCCACAGTCACCTTCACCTCAACGGGCAGGCAGTGCAGTCTTCCTCATGCTTCTAGGCTGTGTGTCTGCCTTTATCTCTGTGACCACCTCTTTTCGAAAGTGCAGCCTTCTAACGCACTGTGCCTCAGACAGGTGCAAGTAGGAGTGCTGTTCCCTCAAAACTCATGGGCCGGGGGGAGGGGGGGGGGGGGGGGTAAAAGTGTGCGAGCTTGATAATGCTGAACAACCTTCTTCCAGGTCTCTGCTCCATAGAAAAAGCAGCTAGCAATAATGGCAGAGTTAGAATAGGCCCCATTCTTTTTAATGTCCGTAAAAATGAAGTATAAACTCACAAAACTCTAAAGTTTAAAACGCAGCCCTCCCTCCAAAAGCTTTCATTCACTGAACTGTAGCTCCGTTTTTCCAAGTTGGTGCCATTAGCGCTGGTTTCATTTGAATCCGACCTGGTAAGACTTGCATTTTTTGGCCGTTTTTTTTGTTAAAGTATTTAAAAATGATGGCATGCGCCAATTTTGCAAAAACGCTGGTATCAGACCATTTCACAGCCAGTAATGTCTCAAAAATGGTCCAAAAAAAAAAGGTGAATGGTATTTTCTTTTACTGCCCGTGTTAAACTGCTGGCCAATTTTGAAGAAATGGCAGTAAATTTTTTTAGTGCCAAAAACACAGTTGCACCGCAAAAAAAAGGCATTAAAACGAGCCTAAGGCTGACCAGTTTCTCGCCCTAAGTGTTGCACCGTATTCAAAATAGGGGGGAGCATTTCACAAGTAAAGCTGTCCTTATTCAGGTCCATACACACTTTTCCAATAGCCGTATAGCAATAAATAATAGGAACACTGTCTGATTTTCTCATCACCATTTGGCACTGAGACTAATTGTTGCACCCAACAGAAAACCCAGCTGAGATCAGTCACCTCAACAGAGAATGTCATCAGGAAAGCTGAGCATATTAGTTTGTTTGGAGAGGTAGCAAAATATTAAATGAAACCTGTTGGAAGTCCTACAGAGAGACATCCCACAATTCAATATTTCTTTTAGATTCAGGCATGGAAGTTGCTTCAAAAAGATGGAATAGTTTTTTGGCATAAATAAATTGCACCTTTATTATAGAATTCGTCCAACACATTGCTGAATTGGATATGGAAACTTGTAATCTAAAGAACGTTAGAAAATATCCTACATGTATGTACCAAAAAGGAGTCCACAGCCATAGTTTAGCTATCCGACATTGTTGTGATGTCTTTTACTGGGAAATACGGTCTATTCTCTGCAGCTGCTGACGTTTTATACAATGTTGACAAAAGAGCAGCACAAATGGAAAACACAAACACACATGAAAGAAGAAATGATCTGTAAAGTACTTGAGTGGAAAATAGATAGTTAAATGGCAGAAATGATATTAGCATGAATATTGGGAAAACCAAAGCCATTGTCTTTGGTCAACACCACAAACTCTGTTCCCTAGCCACCGACTCCATTCCGCCCTCTGGCAACTGTCGGAGGCTGAACCAGACTGTTTGCAACCTTGCCGTCACATTTGACCCCAAGATGAGGTACCGATCACACATCCTCACCATCACCAGGACCAGCTACTTCCACCTCCATAATGTCACCTGACTCCATCCCTACCTCAGCTCACCTGCTACTGAAACACTCATCCATGCCTTTGTTACCTCTACAGTTGACTATTCCAATGTTCTCCTGGTCAACTTCCCATCTTCCACCCTCCATAAACTGGAGCTCATCTCAAACTCTGCTGCCCGTATCCTAACTCGCACCAAGTCCTGTAATCGCTCACCTATATTGGCTCCCAGTCCGGCGAGGCCTCAAATTTAAAATTCTCATCATTGTTTCCAAGTCCCCCCTCGCCCGCGGCCCATGTCCTCACCTCTCCCCATCTCTGTAACCTTCTCCAGCCCTACAACCAACCCCCCACCCCCCAATCCCCCATCTTTGTAACCTTCTCGAGCCCTACAACCCTCCCTAGCTCTATAACCTTCTCCAGTCCGACAACGCTCAGAGATTCTTGCCCTCCTCCAATTCTGGCCTCTTGCACATCCCCTATTTTAATTGCTCCACTATTGGCGGCCGTGCTTTCAGCTGCCTAGACCCTAAACACACTCTGCTTCTCTCTCCTGCTGAAAGATGCTCCTTAACTCTGGAGCATCCACGATGCTGAGAATGACGTGAATAGCACGTTTAGTGAGTTGGTCTTACCCCAGGTAAAGAGTCCACAGCCAGATAGGGAATGGAAGACCAACAGGAAGAGCAGTGCAAGGAAGGTAGTGCAGGGGTCCCCTGTCGTCATCCCCCTGCAAAACAGATACACCGCTTTGAGTACTGTTGGTGTGGGGGTGGGGGGGGGGGGAAGACTCATCAGGGGGGAGCAGCAGCAGCCAAGTTCATGGCACTGTGGCTGGCTCTGCTGCACCGGAGGGCAGGAAAAAGAGTGGGAGCGCGATAGTGATAGGAGATTCAATTGTAAGGGGAATAGATAGGCGTTTCTACGGTCGCAACCGAGACTCGAGGATGGTATGTTGCCTCCCTGGTGCAAGGGTCAAGGATGTCTCGGAGGGGGTGCAGGACATTCTGAAAAGGGAGGGTGAACAGCCAGTTGTCGTGGTGCACATTGGTACCAATGATATAGGTAAAAAACGGGATGATGTCCTACGAGATGAATTTAAAGGAGCTAGGAGCTAAATTAAAAAGTAGGACCTCAAAAGTAGTAATCTCAGGATTGCTACCAGTGCCATGTGCTAGTCAGAGTAGGAATCGCAGGACAGCTCAGATGAATACGTGGCTTGAGCAGTGGTGCAGCAGGGAGGGATTCAAATTCCAGGGGTATTGGAACTGGTTCTGGGGGAGATGGGACCAGTACAAACCGGACGGTCTGCACCTAGGCAGGACTGGAACCAATGTCCTCGGGGGAGTGTTTGCTCGTGCTGTTGGGGAGGAGTTAAACTAATATGGCAAGGGGATGGGAACCAATGCAGGGAGAAAGAGGGAAACAAAAAGGAGACAAAAGCAAAAGACAGAAAGGAGATGAGTAAAAGTGGAGGGCAGAGAAACCCAAGGCAAAAAACAAAAAGGGCCACTTTGCAGCAAAATTCTAAAGGGTCAAAGTGTGTTAAAAAGGCAAGCCTGAAGGCTCGGTGCCTCAATGCGAGGAGTATTAGGAATAAGGTGGACGAATCAACAGTGCAGAGAGCAGTTAACGGATACGATGTGATTGGCAGCACGGAGACATGGCTCCAGGGTGACCAAGGCTGGGAACTCAACATCCAAGGGTATTCAACATTTAGGAAGGATAGACAGAAAGGAAAAGGAGGCGAGGTGACGTTGCTGGTTAAAGAGAAAATTAATGCAATTGTAAGGAAAGACATTAGCTTGGATGATGTGGAATCGGTATGGGTGGAGCTACAGAATACCAAAGGGCAGAAAATGCAAGTGGGAGTTGTGTACAGACTTCCAAACAGTAGTAGTGATGTTGGGGAGGGCATCAAACAGGAAATTAGGGGTACATGCAATAAAGGTGCAGCAGTTATAATGGGTGACTTTAATATGCATATAGATTGGGCTAACCAAACTGGAAGCAATACGGTGGAGGAGGATTTCCTGGAGTGCATAAGGGATGGTTTTCTCGACCAATATGTCGAGGAACCAACTAGGGGGGATGCCATCTTAGCATGTTGTGTAATGAGAGAGGATTAATTAGCAATCTCGTTGTGCGAGACCCCTTGGGGAAGAGTGACCATAATATGGTGGAATTCTACATTAGGATGGAGAATTAAACAGTTAAGTCAGAGACCATGGTCCAAAACTTAAAGAAGGGTAACTTTGAAGGTATGAGGCGTGAATTGGCTAGGATAGATTGGCGAATGATACTTAAGGGGTTGACAGTGGATGGGCAATAGCAGACATTTAGAGACCGCATGGATGAACTACAACAATTGCACATCCCTGTCTGGCGTAAAAATAAAAAAAGGTGGCTCAACCGTGGCTATCAAGGGAAATCAGGGATAGTATTAAAGCCAAGGAAGTGGCATACAAATTGGCCAGAAATAGCAGCGAACCCAGGGACTGGGAGAAATTTAGAACTCAGCAGAGGAGGACAAAGGGTTTGATTAGGGCAGGGAAAATGGAGTACGAGAGGAAGCTTGCAGGGAACATTACATATCTATAGAAGCTTTTGCAGTCCATTTTAAAGAGAAAAAGGTTAGTAAAGACAAACGTAGGTCCCCTGCAGTCAGAATCAGGGGAAGTCATAACTGGGAACAAAGAAATGGCAGACTTTGGTTCGGTATTCACGAAGGAGGACACAAACAACCTTCCGGATATAAAAGGGGTCAGAGGGTCGAGTTAGGAGGAGGAACTGAGAGAAATCCTTATTAGTCGGGAAAATTGATGCGATTGAAGGCCGATAAATCCCCAGGGCCTTATGGTCTGCATCCCAGAGTACTTAAGGAGGTGGCCTTGGAAATAGCGGATGCATTGACAGTCATTTTCCAACATTCCATTGACTCTGGATCAGTTCCTATGGAGTGGAGGGTAGCCAAAGTAACCCCACTTTTTAAAAAAAGGAGGGAGAGAGAAAACAGTGAATTATAGACTGGTCAGCCTGACATCGGTAGTGGGGAAAATGATGGAATCAATTATTAAGGATGTCATAGCCTTATGGAAAGAGGTGACATTATAGGTCCAAGTCAGCATGGATTTGTGAAAGGGAAATCATGCTTGATAAATCTTCTGGAATTTTTTGAGGCAGTTTCCAGTAAAGTGGACATGGGAGAACCAGTTGATTTGGTGTATTTGGACTTTCAGAAGGCTTTCGAGAAGATCGCACACAAGAGATTAATGTGCAAAGTTAAAGCACATGGGATTGGGGGTAGTGTGCTGATGTGGATTGAGAACTGGTTGGCAGACAGGAAGCAAAGAGGAGGAGTAAATGGGTACTTTTCAGAATGGTAGGCAGTGACTAGCGGGGTACCGCAAGGTTCTGTGCTGGGGCCCCAGCTGTTTACATTAATGTACAATGATTTAGACGAGGGGATTAAATGTAGTATCTCCAAATTTGCGGATGACACTAAGTTGGATGGCAGTGTGAGCTGCGAGGAGGATGCTATGAGGCTGCAGAATGACTTGGATAGGTTAGGTGAGTGGGCAAATGCATGGCAGATGAAGTATAATGTGGATAAATGTGAGGTTATCCACTTTGGTGGTAGAAACAGAGAGACAGACTATTATCTAAATGGTGACAGATTAGGAAAAGAGGAGGTGCAACGAGACCTGGGTGTCATGGTACATCAGTCATTGAAGGTTGGCATGCAGGTACAGCAGGCGGTTAAGAAAGCAAATGGCATGTTGGCCTTCATAGCGAGGAGATTTGAGTACAGGGGCAGGGAGGTGTTACTACAGTTGTACAGGGCCTTGGTGAGGCCACATCTGGAGTATTGTGTACAGTTTTGGTCTCCTAACTTGAGGAAGGACATTCTTGCTATTGAGGGAATGCAGCGAAGGTTCACCAGACTGATTCCCGGGATGGCGGGACTGACATATCAAGAAAGACTGGATCAACTGGGCTTGTATTCACTAGAGTTCAGAAGAATGAGAGGGGATCTCATAGAAACGTTTAAAATTCTGACGGGTTTAGACAGATTAGATGCAGAAAGAATGTTCCCAATGTTGGGGAAGTCCAGAACCAGGGGTCACAGTCTAAGGATAAGGGGTAAGCCATTTCGGACAGAGATGAGGAGAAACTTCTTCACCCAGAGAGTGGTGAACCTGTGGAATTCTCTACCGCAGAAAGTGGTTGAGGCCAATTCACTCAATATATTCAAAAAGGAGTTAGATGTAGTCCTTACTACTAGGGGGATCAAGGAGTATGGCGAGAAAGCAGGAATGGGGTACTGAAGTTGCATGTTCAGCCATGAACTCATTGAATGGCGGTGCAGGCTTGAAGGGCCGAATGGCCTACTCCTGCACCGATTTTCTATGTTTCTATGTTAAAACCCACTCTTTGGCCAAGCTTTTGGTCATCTGTCCTTATGTGATTTGGTGTCAAACTTTATTTGATAACACTCCTGTGAAGCATTTTGGGACATTTTGCCAAGTCAAAAGGCACTCCATAAATACAAGTTGTTGAATAGCTGAAAGAGGTGGGGGGTTGCAGCAGTTAGAAAGAAAAACATCTAAAACCAGAAAAGCAAAGCATGCTCCAGTATCCCAGGAGGCTGGGAGAAGAACAAGGCAGGTCGCTGCCATGGCTTCAGCTCTCCACACCAGCTGTCATTAATGTCAGATGACTGCAAAGTTTCAAGTAGAAAGATAAAAGTATTGTTGCTGAAGCTTGCATTGCACTTTATTAAAACAATAGAAGACCAGGGACAGAGGCCAGAGTGGGAGTGAGAATGGGAATTCAAGTGGCAAGTGCCGGGTGCTCAAGCTCACATTTGGACAGAATTGAGCCGCTTGGCAAAGTGATAACATAATTTGTGTTTGGTCTACCTGATGTAGAGGAGACAGCACTGAGAGAAACAAATATATATTATATTCAAAAAAGACTTCTGTTGAACAACCTCAGAATGCCTCTCGAAAGCACTTTACAGCTAATGAAGTACTTTCTTTTTGGAAGTGTAGTCATTGTTGTGATATAGGAAACACGGCAATTTGCACATTGCAAGGTCCCACGAACAGCAATGTGACAATGACCAGATAATCTGTTTTGATGTTGGTTGAGGGATAAATATTGGGCAGGACACCAGGGATAACGCCCCTGCTTGTCTTTGAAATAAAGCAGTCATGTATCCTACATGGTTACTGCTTGTACTATTACAAGGTGCGCCACCAGAGGGCGACTTGTAGATTACCTGTACAGTTGTGCCAGGCCCAGTATAAAAGGCAGGTCACCATGAGTGATCCTCACTTGAGTTACATTAAATGGACTAGGTCACTACAGTTCAAGCACAACACATTGTCTAGTGGAGTCATTGTTAAAGCATCTGAAGACATAACAACTGGCGACAAGATTACGGATCTTCATGTGGAAATGGCTAACTTTGGTATGTTGCAGCAGTTCGCCAATGGTGATGATTGGGAAGCCTTTGTGGAGAAGCTTGATCATTTCTTCACAGCAAACGACTTGGCAGGCGACAATTCAGCCACACTGGTTGATAAGCACAGAGCTATCCTGATCATCAGTTGTGGGCCCACCGTCTATGGCCTGGTCAGGGACTTGCTGGCACTAGCGAAGACACGACCAAGATGTATGAGGAGTTTGTAACGCTGATCCAAGAACAAGCAGCTCAAAGAGAGCATCCTAACAGCCAGACACCGGTTTTATACATACAGACAACCCGAAGGCCAGGAAATTGCAAAATATGCTGCAGACCTCAGGATGCTGGCGGCACCGTGTGATTTCGGCGACCACCTCACCAAAGCGCTGTGGGATATTGGTCATCAGAATCGGCCATGAGGGCCTTCTTCATAAGCTACTATCTGTGGATACCACATTCACACTGCAGAAGGCCATCTCCGTGAGCCAAGCATTCATGACCTCGACCTGTGGCTCTAGGCGGGTGACTCATCCTCAGGACTCAAACCCGGCAAGTACTGTGCAGAGTGGCGCCTTTTAGAGACTGGACTGTAAAACGTGAATCTTCTCAGGGCAGAGAGAACAGCCCCCCCACCCACCCAGTCCCTTAACCCAGAGTCCACCGAGGGGGGCTAATCAAGTAGCACCATGCTGGCATTGCGGAGGTAATCACAGGGCTCACCCGTGCCGTTTTAATGACTGTGTAAAGGCTGCAGCACAAAGGGCCACCTCCAATGAATGTGTAAAAGAAATATGACTCACTGTGTTGAAGAGTCTGCAGATGGCTATGAATCTAGCACGGATTATGAAGCGATAGAGAGGCAGCTCAACCCCTCACGCTGAGGTATATAGCATGTTTACCTGCACCACCGAATGTTCTTCGTTGAGGATGGAAGTCGAGATAAATGGTGTTCCAGTCTTCATGGAAATGGACACGGGGGCGAGCCAGTCAGTAATGAATCAAGAAGCCATTGAGAGGCTATGGGACAATCAGGCTGAATGACCCAAGTTTGTCCCAGTTCAGGCAAAGCTGCGCACCTACACCAATGAACTTATCCCACTCGTTGGTAGTGCAGATGTAAAGGTACTCCATGATGGCGCAGTGCACAAGTTACCCCTGTGGATTGTTGCAGGTGATGGACCAACGCTACTCGGAAGAAGGTGGATGGAGAAGTTCCATTGGAGCTCAGAAGATTTCATCCCTCCAGCGATCGACATCCCTAGTGCTCAGAGGCAAAACAAGCCCCCACCTGAAGTTGGATCCGGCACCAGAGAGCAGATCAGCACAGCACCCGAGGCACAGACCACTCAGCACGACTGTGTGGAGATAATCCAGCTGAGACGACTCGAACGCACCTTCCAGGCTCCAGTGGCAGGACTCCATAGGAAGAAAATCGGACCCAGAGGCGACTTGCCAGTTTCGGTGGTGGAACTGGGGAGAAGAGAATCACAGCAGTTGACATCATGGATTGAAGAAAGATGGCACCCAAACCACGAGGTGAGGCACTGAAGAAAAAGATGGCGGCAGCCGGATCACGAAGTGCAGTGCTGATGGAGTAACATGTGGCATCAAGTGAATGAAGGAGGAGGAGGATTGGGGTAAAGATAGCAAGGCTCTCTTAAAGGAGGCCCACAACTCACCATACTTAAATAGGGACAGTTCCCCACACTCAAAGTAATAGCAACTGTGAGTTAGATGTAAAATGCGTAATTCATGATCACAGTTGTGTACATGCAATAAGCAAGGTAAAGTCGCACGATTGCGATCAGAGCTACAGGTTATTTACAAGTAGTAATGAAACGTTGTGCAATGTCGGATTTCAACTGCATAGTCAATGCAGTGGGCAAACACCCATCGGGAGCACACAGGTCCAGCAAACTACCCAATGCTGCAGCCTGCGTCCCTGGGACCAGAGTTATGCACCATGGAGTGTGGCCACAAGCAGCGAATACACACGAGCTGCAGAGCAAGCGATCTCAGGAGAGCAAAAGCAACGGTATCGATATCCTGACCCTGATCGGCTACACCTCTCAGGCACTCGATGGCACCAACCGCCACAAGCCTAAAAGAGCAAACTGCGCTAAGATGCAACCTCCAGACCCTATCGCCACCAAGGAATGAAAGGTCACCCACAACAGTTCTCCCAATTGGGACTGGGACCAGCCAGGATCCCAAACCAAATTACGCCCAGGCAAGCGAGTCAGCAGTTCCTTGTGCACTGCTAGACGGCTGCTCCTCAGGGAGCAGCAGCAACCCAGGGCACAAGGAGAGGACAGGGAGGTCACAGGCATCTGTGAACCTGCCTGACGCTAGAAGCAATGGCAAAAGCCCAGAGAGCAGGCAACTTGAGCCAACCGGGCTCCCACTGCCAGCACTGGGCAGCGCGCCGCCACCAGACTTTCTGGACATCATCCAGCAGTTCTGGCACTAGTTTGTCCTTACACGCCGGTGCTGACCCCAGCACTGACTCCAAGAATATTCCGAGTATGTACCTTACCATTCAAATGTACTTACCTCACCATGGTACCATGAATGCAACACTGTAAATGCAAATTTTTTGGGGACTTGAATGTATATGAATATAATGAGTCAACGGCACCATCTCTATGTTGGGGGGGGGGGGGGGGTGGTGGGGGAAAGGAGGAGGAGAGAGAATGGAGTGGTTATGGACGCACAAACAGAAATCACCAGCAACTCTACAGCCAACGAAACACCACCTACTCACCCAAGATGGAAACAACCCTCCAAGGGTCAACCAGATAGAGCTGAGCCCAGAGCAGAGTCAATGCAAAGGCAATTTGCACTAAAGACTTGGTGGGGGGCGGGGGGAAGCGTTGTGCGAGGCCCCTTGGGGAAGAGTGACCATAATATGGTGGAATTCTGCATTAGGATGGAGAATGAAACAGTTAATTCAGAGACCATGGTCCAGAACTTAAAGAAGGGTAACTTTGAAGGTATGAGGCGTGAATTGGCTAGGATAGATTGGCGAATGATACTGAAGGGGTTGACTGTGGATGGGCAATGGCAGACATTTAGAGACCGCATGGATGAACTACAACAATTGTACATTCCTGTCTGTCGTAAAAATAAAAAAGGGAAGGTGGCTCAACCGTGGCTATCAAGGGAAATCAGGGATAGCATTAAAGCCAAGGAAGTGGCATACAAATTGGCCAGAAATAGCAGCGAACCCGGGGACTGGGAGAAATTTAGAACTCAGCAGAGGAGGACAAAGGGTTTGATTAGGGCAGGGAAAATGGAGTACGAGAAGAAGCTTGCAGGGAACATTAGGCGGATTGCAAAAGTTTCTATAGGTATGTAAAGAGAAAAAGGTTAGTAAAGACAAACGTAGGTCCCCTGCAGTCAGAATCAGGGGAAGTCATAACGGGGAACAAAGAAATGGCAGACCAATTGAACAAGTACTTTGGTTCGGTATTCACTGAGGAGGACACAAACAACCTTCTGGATATAAAAGGGGTCGGAGGGTCTAGTAAGGAGGAGGAACTGAGGGAAATCCTTATTAGTCGGGAAATTGTGTTGGGGAAATTGATGGGATTGAAGGCCGATAAATCCCCAGGGCCTGATGGACTGCATCCCAGAGTACTTAAGGAGGTGGCCTTGGAAATAGTGGATGCATTGACAGTCATTTTCCAACATTCCATTGACTCTGGATCAGTTCCTATGGAGTGGAGGGTAGCCAATGTAACCCCACTTTTTAAAAAAGGAGGGAGAGAGAAAACAGGGAATTACAGACCGGTCAGCCTGACATCGGTAGTGGGTAAAATGATGGAATCAATTATTAAAGGATGTCATAGCAGTGCATTTGAAAAGAGGTAATATGATAGGTCCAAGTCAGCATGGATTTGTGAAAGGGAAATCATGCTTGACAAATCTTCTGGAATTTTTTGAGGATGTTTCCAGTCGAGTAGACAAGGGAGAACCAGTTGATGTGGTATATTTGGACTTTCAGAAGGCTTTCGACAAGGTCCCACACAAGAGATTAATGTGCAAAGTTAAAGCACATGGGATTGGAGGTAGTGTGCTGACATGGATTGAGAACTGGTTGTCAGACAGGAAGCAAAGAGTAGGAGTGAATGGGGACTTTTCAGAATGGCAGGCAGTGACTAGTGGGGTACCGCAAGGTTCAGTGCTGGGGCCCCAGCTGTTTACACTGTACATTAATGATTTAGACGAGGGGATTAAATGTAGTATCTCCAAATTTGCGGATGACACTAAGTTGGGTGGCAGTGTGAGCTGCGAGGAGGATGCTATGAGGCTGCAGAGCGACTTGGATAGGTTAGGTGAGTGGGCAAATGCATGGCAGATGAAGTATAATGTGGATAAATGTGAGGTTATCCACTTTGGTGGTAAAAACAGAGAGACAGACTATTATCTGAATGGTGACAGATTAGGAAAAGGGGAGGTGCAAAGAGACCTGGGTGTCATGGTACATCAGTCATTGAAGGTTGGCATGCAGTTACAGCAGGCGGTTAAGAAAGCAAATGGCATGTTGGCCTTCATAGCGAGGGGATTTGAGTACAGGGGCAGGGAGGTGTTGCTACAATTGTACAGGGCCTTGGTGAGGCCACACCTGGAGTATTGTGTACAGTTTTGGTCTCCTAACCTGAGGAAGGACATTCTTGCTATTGAGGGAATGCAGCGAAGGTTCACCAGACTGATTCCCGGGATGGCGGGACTGACCTATCAAGAAAGACTGGATCAACTGGGCTTGTATTCACTGGAGTTCAGAAGAATGAGAGGGGACCTCATAGAAACGTTTAAAATTCTGACGGGGTTAGACAGATTAGATGCAGGAAGAATGTTCCCAATGTTGGGGAAGTCCAGAACCAGGGGACACAGTCTAAGGATAAGGGGGAAGCCATTTAGGACCGAGATGAGGAGGAATTTCTTCACCCAGAGAGTGGTGAACCTGTGGAATTCTCTACCACAGAAAGTTGTTGAGGCCAATTCACTAAATATATTCAAAAAGGAGTTAGATGAAGTCCTTATTACTAGGGGGATCAAGGGGTATGGTGAGAAAGCAGGAATGGGGTACTGAAGTTGCATGTTCAGCCATGAACTCATTGAATGGCGGTGCAGGCTAGAAGGGCCGAATGGCCTACTCCTGCACCTATTTTCTATGTCATATATCCTACATGGTTACTGCTTGTACTATTACAAGATGTGCCACCAGAGGGCACTGCAGTGAGAGACTTGTCGGTTACCTGGACAGGTGTGCCAGGCCCAGTATAAAAAGCAGGCCACCATGTGTGATCCTCACTCGAGTTACATTAAATTGATTAAGGTCACTACAGTTCAAGCACAACACATTGTCTCGTGGAGCATTATTAGAGCATCTGAAGATATGGGATCTTTCCTGTCCACGAGGGGGCAGACAGGGCCTCGGTTAAACGTCGTCGAAAAAATGGCAGCTCTGACAGTGCAGCAGTCCCACATTACTATACTTGAGTGTGAGTCTCGATTTTGTGCTTAAGACTCTGGACTGGGACATAACCCATCTTCCTTTTGACTCAAGAGGCAAGTGCACTACCACGGAGCCATATCTGACATTTGTACAGTTTGAAGGATGTGCACATAAATTGCTGTCTCATCCAAAAGGAGTTATTTAAAGCCCTGAATAGTTGCTTTGGGTGGAGGTGAATGGGCAAGTGTTGCATCTTTGCTAGCATGGAAAGGTGCAAGGGGCAGTGAAAAAGTGAACAAGAGGGACAGATGTGTTTGGTAGTGGAATTGTGTTTGAGGTGGCAAAAATGACCAGTCGAATGCAGGGTGGAAAATAAAGGACAAGGGGGGCCCGACTGTGGGTTTTTTTTTTTGGGGGTGGGGCGGAAAGAGAAGGAAGCACAAGAAATGGGATGAACTCAGTCGCAGGCCCTGTCTGCCACGATGGGGGAGGAAACCTTCGCTGCGGGAAAAAGGACATTTCGGAAGCTCTGATGCAGAAGTTGGTATCATCAGAGCAGATGTGATGGAGACGGGGGAAGGGAATGGATTACTTACAGGATGCGGCGTAGGAATAATTATAATTACTGTAGGAGCCAGTGAATTATAATGGATGGCAGTAGAAAGCCATTCCCACAAGGAGCGCAAAAATAGTCTAGGAAGGTAAGAGTTAGATCAACCACATAAAAAGGTACGAGTTTATTTTGTTTCAGATTGCCAGTGTCCAACCTTTTGCTTTTTGTTAACTTTAAAAGGTCATTATTCGAATATCCACACTGCCATAATTCATTCTTGTAATTGTCTATTAACAGCCTCAATTATAAATACACAAAAGGCAGGACTGTGTTTGCTGAATCTTTTCAAACCAACACAGCTCGGCCATCTTAGACAGCAACTTCCAAATCGGCATCGTCTATCGCCGAGGACCAGGGCAGCAGGCTCATTACAGCGCTGTGCACATCCCGAGAATGAATTAAAACAAATTGTTGGCATGAATTATTGTTCAACAGATGGTCAATAATGGCGCAGAAAAATGGTAGAAGTCAAATAATTCCATAATGTGAAGAGAAATAAAACATTTAGTCCGGGATTTAAAAAAAAACATGTTTGTTAGGTCAATTGTGAATATTTAACCGAAGCACTTTTCTTATACGAGCTAATCGCGGATGTAGATTTGTATGCAGGGGATAACAAGCTCCTGTTACCATATCCAAGGACGCATTCTTCATGTACACAAAGTAGGCTAGTTGACCGTGAGAGACATCACAATGTAGCCTAATCCATTCTCACATGATGGCCATCTACACGAGTCCCTGGACAGTGGTCAGAACTGTTGATGTTTCCTCACCCTACTCTGGGAACACAGATCAATTGCCCTGACCAATGCTCCAGCTAAGATCAGCGAATTCAGGACACACCATGGATCCAACTTTATACGTTTCAGGTCAATTTTGCTCAAAGCCACACCACATTTACTCACAGCCAATTGGGAAGTTTAAAATTCAGTTTTTAAAATGTGACCTCCCCCAGAGAAGAGTGACCGCTCTTCATAGAGAGTCAACCAAGGCTGCTCGTGCACATCTAGCGAGAAGTGTTAGAAATGAGGGAAACCTAAATAGGTAGAAAGTTAAATATCAGTTCTTTACACGATTGCGGGTGTAGATTTTCCTCTGTATAAAGGACACCATTTTAAAACGCAAACCAATAAACCTTCATAGCAGAGTTTAATAATGTTAATTTTACGCAACGATCAAACGCATACCGCCCATGATTCTGCAAGTGCAGATAATCTGTCTGATTGCCCACTCAAGAAAATTACAGAAAAATCACATCGAACACCAAGGTTCTGGAAGTCAACAATTTTAAGAAATCTTTATGTTGAGCCATTTGAATCTTGCCTCCAAGTCACCTCAACGAATTGAAACACTATTTTTTGTTCTATTCTTAATTGCAACGTACTGGGCACAGGAAAGCAGCAGATAACGCTGAGAGGCGAGTGTGCAATATGACACATCCAGTGACTTAGCAAGCAGATTTAAAATTAGCCATCAAACAAAAACATTTTTAGACTGAAATCCTTCCGAGACACGATGTTATACCACCATGAAACGAAACGCTGCTTCTAGCCACATCCTGAATTCATTAAACTGATTGTGGGATTAATAAGGCAACTTAATTTTGGTATACAACAAAGTCTCTAAAGGATTATTAAATTAGCCTACCATGAAAGAGTACAACCAAGAAATTACATAAAACTTTTTTATTGTATGAAAATGTTATTATTCCTCCAGTTATGCAGCATGTAATGAACAACTATTTTTCTCTTCTCCCTCATTGGACAGCTGCAATAGCTTTGTACATCTACAAAAGGCTTGTGTAATCCAATTACAGTGCCGTGTGTAAACGCTGGCAAGTAAACATGTTTTGTATTTCATTTGCTTTAAAGACCAGTATGAATAAGCACTTTCTAACAAGTCTACCACAGGCATTTTAGAAATCTTGTTTTCACAAAACTTCTAACACTGAATACAAAATATGAACAGATTATGGCCCTTCTAATACTGAAGTATTCCTGCATTTGAAGAGCACATTATCCCCAAGCCTTAAAATTCCACACATCGGATTGGAGCCAATCCATAACCGTGACATTTGATTCAATTTTAATAGATTAAAAAAAATTAAGTAGCCTTTTAGAATGCAGTCTCCATTCAGTATCTCCTCCACAGACCCAGCCAAGATCAGTAACTGATTTAGTGAAAGCACAAAATGATTTTAGTAAACTTTAAAATCAATTGCATGACTGAATTAATTCAGATATCCCAGTTTGATTAGGAGACCAGTCTAAGTTACATAAGAGTGGTTTAAATCTCCGCCCAAGGCAGAGGATTTAGACTCAAATTCCATTACTTTGTGGATGTTTTAAAGACAGTATCAGGAACAGCAGCTTCAATTCTGGTGGTCCTGCATTTAAAAAAAAACTGTTGGAGCATATTAGCATAAGCACTCTTTCTCCACCATCACCTCCCCCCCCCCTTTTTATTTGTTTCCCCTCTTCTGAAGCACTGGCTCTTCCTCGGGTATAGTTCCTTTATGTGCTAGCAGCCTCTCCAAACCTCCGCCAAGTGCCCATCCTTCATATGCGAGACTAGACAAGGAACATTACTGTTCAACCGAAGAGGTCATCACACCCAAATCTAATTCTATACTCAACAGAAATCCATACATGAAAGTGTAGGAAGGAAAAAGTTAAAAACCTGCATTACATAGTGTCTTTCATGCTGTAGGACATTCCAATGTGTTGTACAGCCAACGTAAGTGTAGTCAGTTTTGTAGACAAACACAGCTAATTTGTGCATAGCAAGGTCCCACACACCACAGCAAGACAAATGACCAGTTAAATGTTTGGTGGTGGTTGTGGAGGTATATATTTTGGCCAGTATATCAGGAAACCTCCCCTGCTCTTGCTCAAGTAGTGCTTGGTTTAATGTCTCATGTGTAGAGGGTGAATAATAGCACCTCCAACAGTGCAACACTCCTTCACTACTGCATGAAATGCCAGTCTAGATCAAGGCCGTACAAAGTCCTTTGACACTCTCAACCGCGAGGGTCTATGGAGCGTCCTCATCCGTTTCAGATGCCCCCAAAAGTTCATCACCATCCTCCGCTTGCTCCACGTCGACATGCAGGCCGTGATTCTTACTAACGGATCCATCACAGACCCAATCCACGACCAGACCAGGGTCAAACAGGGCTGCGTCATCGCCCCAACCCTCAATCTTTCTCGCTGCCATGCTCCACCTCACAAATCAACAAGCTCCCCGCTGGAGTGGAACTAAACTACAGAACCAGTGGGAACCTGTTCAACATGCTCCGTCGCCAGGCCAGATCCAAGAACACCCCAACCTGTCGTCAAGCTACAGTATGCGGATGACGCCTGCATCTGCGCACATACAGAGGCTGCACTCCAGGACATAGTCGACGTATTTACTAAGGCGTACGAAAGAATGGGTCTTATGCTAAACATCCGTAAGACAAAGATCCTCCACCAGCCTGTCCTCGGCGTGGCTCTGGACACCTTGGACCACTTCCCATGTCTCCGAGCAACAACAGCAGGCATCGATGACGAGATCCAACACCACCGCCTTTGGCTGCCTGAGAAAAAGTGTTTGAAGACCAGGCCCTCAAAACTGCCACCAAGCTCATGGTCTTCAGGGCTGTAGTAATACCTGCCCTCCTGTATGGCTCAGAGACATGGACCACGTACAGCAGACATCTCAAGTTGCTGGAGAAATATTACCAATGACGTCTCAACAATATCCTACAAATCCTCTGGGAGTCCAGGCGTACCAACATCAGCGTCCTCATTCAGGCCAACATCCCCAGCATTGAAGCACTGACCACATTCGATCAGCTCCGCTGGGTAGGCCACATAGTGCCCATGCCAGACCCAAAATTCCCGAAGCAAGTGCTCTACTCGGAGCTCCCTCACGGCAAACGAGCCAAAGGTGGGCAGCGGAAATGCTACAAGGACACCCTTAAAGCCTCCCTGATAAAGTGCGACATCCCCACTGACGCCTGGGAGTCCCTGGCCCAAGACCGCCCTAAGTGAGGAAATGCATCTGAGAGGGCGCTGAGCACCTCGAGTCTCAATGCCGAGAGCATGCAGAAATCAAGTGCAGACAGCGGAAAGAGCGTGCGGTGAACCAGTCCCACCCACCCCTTCCCTCAACAACTATCTGTCCCACCTGTGACAGAATCTGTGGTTCTTGTATTGGACTGTTCAGCCACCAAAGAACTCACTTCAGGAGTGGAAGCAAGTCTTCCTCGATTCCGAGGGACTGCCTATGATGATGAGATCAAGTGCTCAATCCAGGAATTAGAATTGAACCCCAACCTGCTGACTTGAGGTGAGAGCATTACCAATTAAGCTAAGGCTGGAGTTGGAGACTGCAAATAGTTATCAGGAGTGAGGACCCTGGCTGATTTTTAAATCTTGTATATGGGTGCAAAATTACGACCCCAATTAGTCCCACTGCTAAAACAACTGAACACAGACTAAAAACTGAACCTAGGATTGGAGAGTTTGTCTGATGTAGTCCTTTCTGTTCCTGATTACTATCCATTGACCTGCTGGACAATGCGTCCCTCTGCACAAGCCAACCCCATAATAGATATTTTGTTGTGGTGTTATCTTTCACTGAGCCTTGCTTTGATCAGCAATAGCTATATGACTGGAGGTCAAATAATGGCAAAAACAATTCACAACACAGAGTCCACTTTGCATACAGTTTATTAACCAAAAAAAAAAATCCCCAAATGCATCAAACTATTGAAGAAGATTACTACTCTGATATGACAAAGCAATTTTAAAATATTAGTTTGTGTTCTGTTGTCAGGGATAGTACCGCTTCGGTTTTAGTACTGCTGATGCATTTCAAAAATAAAACCTTTAAAATAAGACTTGTCAGTTTATTTACATTCATTTTCATAAAGAAAAAAAATACACAATAAAAAAGTGAACTGTCAATATGTACACACATACAATGTAGTACCTCTGTGGTTAAATATGGTTGCGGGAGCATAGAAGAGAGCACTTCACAGCTGCAGTATAGTTTAGCAACGAAGTTGTCTTTAAATATTTGGCACACAATTGGATTTATTAAAAGAATACTAGCAAAATAGATCATGTGCAAACTAAAAAAAATCACTTTAGTGGTAACTTTCACATCAGTTTTTTTGTGCATGACATTCAAGTCCCACTTCATCAACAATAGGGAACCTGTATTGTATTCTGAACATTTATGTTTCCGCTCAATTTTCCAGACTCCAGATTATCCAAATCAAGTTAGTTTATTTACAGAAAAATATCAAAAATATTCTAACTATGCTCCTTCCATCCCACCTATTCTGCAGTTTTCTGCATCAGCAGCAACTGTACCTGCAAGCTCTGCACAATTAGATAGCGTGAAAGAACATAACACAAATCAAGCAAGCGTGGGATGCTAATGTCCTTTATCCATGCACTCGTATGTTCAGAACAGTGCACACCCAAAACGTCATAACCTATCACAGATCACTTGCCGAGTGTTTCCAGCATTTTAGGTTTTATTTCAGATCTCTAGCATTTTGCAGTGTTTACTTTATGATTTAAAGATGCACGTGACTTAAATTAGATCAGACACAAGCCTATACAAGAAAAAACACAAACACTTTGCTACTACTTTCTGCTGGGATGCTCTGGTCACCATTTCCACCCCCCCCAAAACAAACCACTCCAACAAGCCAATTTTGAAGGTGATCAAATAGTATATTACAGGGTACACTTTTTTTTTTTTTTAAATGAAAAAGAGAAAGGACTGAAATAAAACTTTAATTTCATGTACTGCATCATGGGATAGAAATACTCAACTTATGTACACAATTTCTCTTTCTAAAAAACACAAGGAAACGCATTTAGTGTTGAAGCTAGATTACACACAAAACATACAGTACATATAGCACTGCATCAACTAATCTGACCTCAAGTCTTGTCTAGAAACATATTAAGGCCAATATCTGGATTGCTCCCCAAAAGAAGAAAGTGTTAACCTTCACGTTTCCTGTTAAACATGCAGTGAGCACAGCTGTCTTCTTGAAAATGAGCAGCGTTTATCATGCTGACTAAACAAAACACGCGATTAGACCAACATTTTACACTGTACCATTTAAAAACATGTAAATGGCTAGATGTACATTTTTACAATGTTAAAGAAAACTGCAGTCCTGCACAAAGTAACAGTTTTGTGGCAACTTTGCATTCCAGCATTCATGACAGAAGTAACTCCATAACATGCTCCTTTACCAACACTTTGTGGGATTCTCAACAATGAGCAATGCCATGTAGTTTTGCATATAAAGTAATAATCCTCCAGTAGCTTATATCACGTGTGTTATCTACTTAAAGTTAAAAAGGCCAATTGGCCTTGTAGACGGGTGTTAGGCATTCACTAGTAATCGGCCCAAACCAATTCCAGCAATTGGTCCATGGAGCTGCATCAGCAAGGACACGGGAAAATGCAAACAGACCTGCAGCAAGATCGGGAGAGAGAATTTCTGTAGGCCAGGAGCATTTATGCATGTTCCTCCTGACCCCACAAAAATTGCTGAAGTAACGTACCTGCAACGTTTTTGGAGCATCGCCAAGCAGTGACTATAAATTCCACCAGTTGGGCCGCTCAAGGTACAGTTCCACTCCAGGCCCAGTGGAAGCCAAAAATTGCACACCACAAGACTCCAATTTGTACAATCAGCTCCTGCATGTTTCAGGTAGGAGCATGGCTTGCGTAACGAGCTGGATACTGGTAGAAACAGGATGGCAAGTGCTGTGCACAGATTCTCAAATGCTACCACTCCTGGAAGGAATGAAATGGGCCCCAGTATATTCCCCCAAAAATTGGTGCAAAATGTGACTAATTTATTGGTTAAAATAGATATTGAAGTCAAAGGTTTAAATTATTTATGAACTACTGGATAATGGTTTCCTTTTCTGTAGAAACAGTTTGCTTCAATGTCAGTCTTTTAATGGTCAGTCAGTGGAGTAAAATGCTCCAGTTTGGGGGGGGTGGGAGAAAGAGAACCTGCATTTTCTTTTGAATTGCTGGGTTACATTTTTGTGCAGCCACTACCATTTTGCATCAGAGGCTCTGCCGCCGCCCCCCCCCCGCCCAGACATACATGTCTGAACTTAATACAATGGCTGCATTACTAATTATTTTATCTGTGTTTCATATTTTCCATTTACCATGCAATTAGACTTTTCAGCTGTATAATTTGTATATTAATGCTAAAAATTATAAATAGAATTACATATGTAATTCTATTTAAGAATTTTATCTATAATACACTACACTTTAATTGAAAACCAGAACTGAATTTGCAAATACAATCTGCAGAATGCATTAAGAATGCACAATAAATAGTGGCATCATTCAGATACAAACTTTGAAGGTTGTCCACACAAGATTGGTTTTATTCTATGTACATAGAGTGGAATATTCACCCTTCAGCTCAAAGTTCTTGAAACAAGATGCTTCTTGTTTATGATATACCGAAGCAAGCAGCTGGCATGTCCACAGTGTTCTAATTGGCTTGCACTCATCCTAAAAAGTACATATTTGTGTCTTGGCAAATGGAGGATTAAGAAAGTCCTTCTCTAGATTTCCATAAACCTTAGATGTTAAGTTTAGGAACCAGCTGGTGTGGTTGATCTGTTCCTTGGATGTAAACCCCAAAATCTATTACACCTGTGGAATACATTAAATGTACCTTGAAAGAGTAATTTGGGAGTGAGGGGGGGGGGGGGGGGGTGAGTGGATGATGGAAAAAGACGACAACAATACAGAGTGACAAGTGCAAACATTATTCTATGAATTATTATACACATTTAACAAAAAATTGATGTGGAAAGCAGTTAACCGTAGAAAGGTTCAGTGATGGTTTAGTGTGGGTGGATAATGTTCCAGAACCTTATCATTATGATGAATGAGCTTTCATTTATATAGCTCCTTTCATGATCTCAAGAGGTCATTGCAGGCAATGAAGTACTTCTGAAATATCCTCACTTGGATGTTGGACCCACAGGAATGCTTAATCCTGCAAATATGCAGCAGGTGCAATATTGGGATGATTTCAAAGTCAGTCCCCATTTAAATTACATGCTAATCCACTTTAATTTAATTAACTAACTTGGCAGCAAGTGGTCAGAAGTCATCACACCTCTGGATGGCAGGTTTCAGTGACAGACTCAAACCCATCACCTCTAGTCTGTAGATCAAAGACTATTATACTATGTCATAACTGCTTTTCATTGGAACAGAGATAATTGAACACTTCGGAAGCATTAGGAGTAATAGTATTCCATAGTGAACAATGTATATGGTCTATTTTAATGTTTAGAACTGTTTATTATAATATTGAAAAATTGGGATATTCTGAGATTCTATATGCTTCACAATATTTAACAGCTGAAATGTTATTACTGAAGAAGTGATGAGAAAATAAACAGAAGTGCAAAATCTTAAAATCTGTGAAAATAACTTCGCACTCAAAAGAGTTGGCGATATCCAGCCATCTCTAGGCAAAGGTTCCAATTGAGATGCATCACAGCAGATTGTGTGCACATACAGAAAAGTTCTATTCTAAACCTGCCAAATGAACATATAGAAAACAGCCAGAGGGAGGAAGAGGAAGGTAATGTCAAAGTTGGGAGTGCACCATCTTAAACCAGAGTTTCTAAATACAGGGCAGAGTATTGAAACAGGAAGTAGACAAGCCACATCTGAAGAAAGTCCTTTTGATGTCACGGTATAGTCAAAAATTAAAATGCAAGATCAATAACAGCATGTTCTTTTTAGAAAGACTGCACACTGTACTTGTATCATTTAGGAATGTGCATAATACATAGTTAATTCTGGTTGACCAAAACAAGCAGTGAGCCACCATGTGTATCTCAGATGTTGCTGGTCTATGTGGATTGGAGAATTTTGGTTACAGCCTTTATTACAGAATTTATTTTGAGTTTGTGGTGCAAGAGTCTAGTGCAATCCCGCCATAATTCATTAATGCTGTAAATTCTAGGACAGACAAATTCATCTTGCTCTCCAAATCCTTAAAAAAAGTAAATATTCCCCAAAGGCCAATTCTACACACGGATTTCATCCTCTTCATCCATGAAGGTAAAATCCTTATCTTCTTCATTCCCTTCCTCTCTGAAGGAGTCTCTGGATTCTTCAATATTTTTTATACTGTCTACATCTCCATGACTAACTCCCTCATAAACCGACCGCCTCTCCTCTGTAGTCCCAGATGCCAAACTTGACACAGAGCCACTACCTTGTGATAAGTGACTCCCAGAACCTGGGCTGTATACAACACTTTTAACATTATTTTGCAAGGTTGTTGTTGCTACAGAGGGTCCTTCTACAAACTTTTCTGTGGCTACCTTTTGTGAATTAGAATAGTCAGCTTGCTTGTCATCTCCAAAACCAAGATCAATATCATTTTCCCAAGTATCTTTCTCCATAACACTTAAAATATCACCAAGCATCGAAGGACCAAGATCAACATGAAAGGACATGATGGATTCAGCATGCTTTAGTGGAAAGCCACCACTCGAGAGAGATGTAGGAAGGTCTGTGATATCGCCAAAATCTCTCTCATCTTGATATTCTGTAGATTTACTTTCAACTACGCTGGCAGCCCCATTGGCAGGTTTATCTTCCATGTTTTCACCTGTAAGCTTCTTGAGGGGACTTGATGAAAGGCTCTTTGCCAATTGATTAGTTGGCTCCACAGTCTTATCATTGAGCTGAGGCAGAGACACTGCATTTTTCACAAAGATAGCTGAATCGCTTTGCGTCAGTGTGTCTTGCTTATCGACACGTGTTACTGACTGAGACCGTTTGCTGCTGCTTCTGAATTTCCGAGAGAGCAGACCTGGTTTGGGGGTTGCTTCAGCAGGAGCAGGAGCAGCAGCTCCAGCCTTACTAGAAAGGAATGATGTGTCTCCAAAGACATCACCCCCACGACCCACGTGCATAGTGTGGCGGAAATCACCAAGAGGAGCACTGATCATATCTGCAGTCAAGTCTACGCGGGAGCGACGTTTGGACTGATTGGAGCTGGCCACAAGCTGTTTCAGGATCGGCATCTTCCAAATTTAAGTGATAACAATAATATAAATTGGAATTCTGGGACTAAAACCAGAGATGATCAAAAGATTCTGGTCTTCAGATATATTCCATAAAAGCTGAATAAATTCTTGATGCAGATAAAAGCCAAGGCTCAGCCTTTGATCCAACCACAATGACGATTCACCAAAACCAATTTCTGTGACAAAATTATTAGAGTTCTTGAAGTGTTACATTATCTTCCATTGTAGCCATTCTTTACCAGTGCTTGCTTCAGTATTCCAATCTACTTGATGTACCTAAACAGAAATGAACAGCAAATTAGAAAAGAATTACACTTTAAGAAACCATTTACAAATCACAATTTAGCTTTAGACAGGACATAGTAGGAAAGTAGTTTGGTGGTCAACTAAACCAAGGTCACATTTGCTCATTAAAAAGAAATAACCTCAAACTAAACAACTAAAAGTTATTGTTAAAATTTTGAATTCTTCTTGAATTTGCCATCATATGCTTCAGAAATGTCAAGCAATATTAGTAAAATACATGGCATAAACAAAGTTAGGCTAATGAAGCTGGCAGCACAAGTTGAAAAGGCAGTTTAAAAAAAAAAGCATACAAGATCCTTGGCTTTATAAATAAAAATGCATAAAGTGCAAAAGCAAGGATGTTATGCTAAACAGTTATAAATCACTGATTAGCTAGCCCTCAGTGAGAGCATTATGTCCAATTCTGGGCACTGCACTTTTGGGAGGATGTCAAGGCCTCGGAGAGGGTGCAGGGAAATTTACTGTAAGGATACGATGGATGAAGGAATTCAGTTTTATGGAGAGATTAGAGAAGCCGGGATTGTTCTCCTTAGAGCAGAAGGTTAAAGGGGAGATTTAATAGAGGTATTCAAAAAGATGAGGTTTTGATAGAGTAAATAGGGAGAAAATGTTTCCACTCGATTCTCAGACTACCAGAACAGACCAATGATGCTAAACCTATATAGATCTTCCCCTACCAGACTCAGACAGATCTGCAGCCAGAGACACAAGTCATTGTTTTAAGCAACTGTAAATGCACAATGGTGGAGCCTCTGAATTCCACTCTGCAGTGAAAATGAGGGAGGATCTGGAACACCAACAATGTCAGTACATCACAAATAGTATCGTTAGACCATAGGTAATTCATGGACCACACAGGTAATTGATCACCCGATATTCCTTCCCACTGATTTCAAATGCTAGTTTTACACTCCAGTAGTAAGTATGTTCATACTTTGACCCAATATAGAAGTTGTGTACCTCTGGCATTATAAGCTTCATTCTTGAAATAATGGTTACAGGACAGCAATGAGAATCTGCATAAATTAATTTAATGGGTTTCAAGACTTTGATAGTAAAAGGAACAAAAGATCAATTATATAGCACCTTTCGGGCAGTGCAAAACTGCTTCACAATCAATTAATTGCTTTTTAAGCGTAGTCAGTTTGCAGGCAAATACAGGAGGCAGTTGGTGCACAGCAAGATCCCACAAACAACAAAGAGACAAATGACTAGATAGTGTATTTTGATGCTATTGTTTGAGATGAATGTTGGGCAGGACACAAGGAAAGCTCCCAACTCTGAATAGTGCCATGGGATCTTTTACATCCACCTGAGCATAGATCGGGTTTAGGTTTCATAATTTTGCTGCACTGCATTGAAATGTCAGCCTAGAGATTTTGTGATCAAATCCTGGAGTGGGGCTTGAACCCACAACTTTTCTGACTAAGAGGCGAGGGTGCTAGCAGAGAGTCAAACCAATACATAAATGTAAGGAGGTAGAATGGTTTAGCACATTGCTCTCTCACCTTAGAGAACTCAATTAGAATTCAATACAAGTGAGATGGAGGACACATCACTCAGCTGCTGAGGAGGGTTGTATCTTAAATGAAGCGGACAATGTCACTCAGAACAAAACGAGAGAGAGAAGTAGAGACATATAAAAATGGACACGGATATAGTAAAAGGTGTGGTTTAGGGATTTGGAGCCAAGTAACGTTAGAATACTCTAATGGGAACTATTATTATGCAAGGTGCTTACTGTCAACAATTAATGACAGAAGTGTTGAAAAAAAGTATCCGTTCAAAAGGCTTAGCAATGTGCAGGCTGGAAAAATATGCTGGGAAATTAGATTAAAGAGGCTGATCCTCCACAGATATTAGGTAATACATTAGGCCTCAACCAAAATGGATTTTTCTCCTCCCTAGGCTAGGGGCACTGCGCAGGCAATTCCAATACTGTACTCCAGTTACAGTCCTAGCTGAGATGTGAGGCTATTGAACATGGATATTTTGTCGGTATGTCTAGAAATTTATGCACCAAGCCTTTGCTGACATTTTAATGGACTAAAGCAAGACTACATTATTATCCTTGGGATCTGGAAACAGTTGCACTTATGACTCTTGCTCCCAAGTTTGTTTATTTGTGCAATATTTTCACATAATGCAGAAAATCATGTTCAGTAACTTCGGTAATGTGAGAGGATCATGTACGCCAACTAAAAGCTACAGCAAAAAAGCTAACTTGGGGTTCAGATGCTATAGAGTTTCAGAAATGCAAAAAAACAAGTCTTTATTGCATCTTCAGAGGGCAATATTTTATCATATACTTCAGAAAAATACTGTGGAGAAAAACCAAGAGGAACTAAAATTATGTACTCCCAGACTCAACAAAAAAGTATGGAAAGCATTCCAAAACTGAAATACAATAATTTGAGGAAGATAGCTCATATTCAACTTTGAACAACTCTGATCAACTTTAAGCTGAGTACAGCCTGCTAATTTTAATGAATGGGAAATAAAATTGCTCTTCAATTAGCCACAATTATGGATTCAGTCTAAAGTCATAGTAGGCTTCACTCAAAGATGAGAGACAGGCTGCTTTATAATCTAGAAGAGAATCCAGTTATACTTACAAATTCACAAGTACAGAACCAAGAATTGCACCATTACTTTAAACTCACAAACACTTTTGCTCCTCCAGAGTTACAATTGTGTCATTGTCAATGTTCTCTGAATTATATAAAATATTTATAACAAATGACTGTAGTGTAAGATTAGATAGGCTTAGGCTTCTCTGAACACATATCTCCCTGGAAAATGATACTTTAGATGGCAGATTGGGCTGGTCAAGTTTATGTAATCCTTACTATGTCTTCATTCAAATCTCCATCAAAAAAAACATGAAATGTAGTCACTAAATTTCTCATTTGTAAAAAAAGGTCTGCAAGAAACTGGTACACCCTGAGCATCGAGGACATAAGAATTTTGGTGAAGGAACACACACTTTGAAATGTTATTAAAAAAAATGATTGATAAGTGTATTTACTTTTTCCCTTTCTTGTATTTCCCCATATAACACACTGCGCACATGGAGTGCGCTGCTTCGAAATGGACTGGTTAGGGGTGCATGAAAGTAAGCCAAGCAATTTTCCCTCCAATTGTGTGTGTGAAGAAATGCCTGGTGTCTGTGGGACACCGTTCCAGTCATGGGCACAAACCGTGGTCTACCATTTCATCATTCTTGGATAGATGCTGGTTTACAATTTTTCAGATGTGATACCATAGGAGAACAGGTGAACTACTGTGCCGATATTGATGTGCAACAGGAAAGCTAATGCGTGCCACTGAGTCCCCCCCACCAGCACTACAAATCAGAAGGTAATTTAATATTAAGTCCTACACATGGTGGAGAGAGAGACCTTCAGTCCTCTGGTGAAGTTTGAACTCACATCCACAAATGAAAGGTACTTACTCACTGTGCCACCCAATACCCTTCCTCCAGATCATCGGGAAACTTGAGGAACTACAAGAACCCAACTTGGATCACTATTTGCACTTTTCCTTTTCATGAATCCTCAAAAACATCCCAATAGCACAACAGCATTATCAGATATATGAAGTGCAATTGAGAAATCTTGAACGCTGGCAATTTAAAATGTGTCTCTCTTCTTCCACTGTTTTAGTACCTGTATTAGATACACACTTGGAGCAGCTTGTGCTGGAAGTTGTATTAGTATGCTGCCCTTGGTAGCCCCGACCTGCGGAGGTGTTCTCACACAGGTTGGGGTGGCTCCAAGCGTGCAGTGGCTTTGAGGTGGACGACGTCATCAGGACCCAGATTGCTGTTTGGAGCGTGGGCAGGAGCATCGGCGGGGCCCTGGTAAAACAGAGAAGCGGGATGGACGTGGCGGAGATGCGACGAGCGATTGAGGTGGAGGAGCGATGAGGGTCCGTGGCTGAGATTCAGTGGGTGATCGTGGCAGTGGTCCGGCAAATGTTTGGTACGGAGGCACGGCAGGAGATCACGGCGAAGGTGCGGCGAGAGTTTTGTGGCAGAGGAGCAGCGAGAGATCGTGGCGGAAGAGCGGCGAATGAGGGTACGCGGCCCAGAAGAGCAGAGGGCCCAGGGGCAGCATGGGCCAGCCCACACTGCATGCGTGTGCATACTAGGTCCGTGCAGCAGAGCAGATCTCCGGTCGTCCTGGTTAACCCTTGACACTGCATAAAAGGCCTAGCTTGGTCAAACCCATGTGGTGGCTGATGTGCAGTCACCACACATTTTAAAAAAAATTCATGCACAGACATCTTCCATCCCTTCAATTGGAGTTCAGGACTGGAACATGGGGTCCTTCATTGAAACATCTGTGAACTCGTGGAAGCAAGTCATCCTCATTTGAGGAATTGTCTACAATGATTATTATTAGATTGTCATTTTGGTACAATATTTACTGTAAGCACATTTCAAAAGGTAGACTGTAGATTATAAAATAATGATCGAAAAATGGTCAGTGGATCAAAAATCAAATTTAAATACTAAACATTTTGTTTTAAATTGTGAAACAATTTTCACAAGCATGTGTCAAGTAGGTTTTTTGAGGGGAAAATGCCTACTTTAGGAAATGGCTTGCAGTGCCTTATTTATAAGCATACACAGCAACTTCATTACAATGTTGAGGCACTGAAAATTGGTACAGTATTATTTGAACCAAACAATCCAGTTCAAATCAGGAATAAAACATCTTTCAGCAAAAGTTTAAGAAAACACGAGAGTGTAGAATTAAGTTCTGATTCAATTAGAAGAATTAGACTGATCCCGGATAGCAAGAACTAAGGATCATTTCGCAATCTAGCCAATAACATTATTGCGACATATTATTCTCATGTTCCAACTACTGGAATGAGTCTTCCCCTTCCTTCCTAAAGACAGGGGCAAGTAAGAATTAGTATCAAGAATTTCCCTATTACAAATACTGGATCAACCTCAGGTCTTTACCTGCTAAAGCTCAAGTCAAAATTCCCCACTTGTACAAAAGGCTATTTTGAAATGTTTAATTGTATGATTGCAAATGTTATGATGATCTCACAGAAAGATCATTACATTATACAATCACATTCATAAATTCCACAGTGAAGAGTAATCTCTCAATTTATAAGTACAATGGGAAGGGAAGTTTGGGATCCTCAAAGTGGAGTGGAGGATCATGATAATCATTATAATCTCACATCCCTAGTTTCCTTAGGATAATAAATTCAGATCCTGCCCAGAGAGTTCAAAGCAGTAAAAGACCAGTCTACTTTCCATCATACTTTCTGCAAAAGCTCCCTCAAATGTTCTCATTTTAAAAACAAAAAATACATACAAGCTGTCCTGTGCTAGTCCCCAACTAATGGGCCAAACAGATAACCTGCTTCCTGAGGCCTTTGCCAGCAGTGTTAAAGGCAACACAGATCGAGACTGCCTGACAGCAGCTGAAATTGAATTTATCTTTTTGAAAGGGCACAGAAGAGAAAATAAGCACCTCTATTCCACGCAGTATTCACCCTACCCCAGAGGAGTTCAATTAATGTTTGGAAAGTCGGGGGGGGGGGGGGGGGGGAGAAAAAAAAAGAAAAAAAAAAAAGAGGGAAGAAAGAGAAAGAAAATCATTTATGATCCTGCATGCTGTAACTGTGTACTGCTGCACTGCACTTCATAATGCACGTGTATGACGATGAGAAAACACACACCAGGTTTGCAACTTAATGACAGAATGCAAATTGAATTTACCAAGTTAAATTTAGATCACAAAGATCTGAATTGAACACAATTCTACACTGCAAACTTATCAAATTAATAGTGCAGATAATGCACAGGAAGGACCACTCTAATTCGACACCACTTTTTAAAAACAGACTCAGTTCCCTCTACAGCAAACATACATGTTTGTTTCAATCAACCATAAAATATTTGAAAAAAACATGTCTGCAGGAGTGTTGTGCATGACAAGGGAGCACTTAATGTGAAGCACAGTTCCTTGAAGGATACACTCTCTGTTTGTAAGGCACTAATTTTAGCGTGAAAGACTTCCTGGAGCCATTGTAGTTACAATATAGACTGTCCACAGGTATGATCCAAAAGCTCAGAAGCCGATTTTATTTTGTTACTTAAACATCTGAATAAGAAATCCTGTTTCGGAAGAGTGACTTTCATATGTTGCTCTCCTGGTTTTATACTTGTTGAACGTTGGTCCCTGTAGGTAGGCTTGGCTTCTCAATAGAACAGAAACCACCAAAGCAAAGCCACCGGATCCAGACATTCACTTTACCGAAACAGATGGCCTGAAGCAGAGGGCACATTGATGGTTAGTCTTTAATGCAACCAAAAGGAAGGAGAAATCAGTGCCTGACCATGGCTGCACCATTCTATTGTAAATGTGACGATACTGGACCAATTTCAGTACATCGCTACAGGTTGCCTTTATGTTATTGCAGACCACAGGTATTGGGTAGCAGGGCAATTTCAAAGTGTTAGTTTGAAACTTGGGGGAAGAGATCATTCAAAGCCTTGTGACAGGTCATTACGAAAACTACTTAGCACCACTAAATTTGACAAGAATATTGGACAACCCAAGCACAAACCTACTGTTAACATGGATCTTTGTTTGAGTGTAAACACAACAAACTGCAAGCTGCTGCACTGCAGGATATACCCTCTTGCAGTGTTTGCATGCATTTTCTTGCACTCGTTTCCCCTTCTCCCAAAGCTGCATTGCCAGAGGTGCCATCTTTCAGATGAGGTGTCAAACCAAAGCCTTGTCTGCAGCAGGCGGTGAAGGCGGCAAATGGCATGTTGGCCTTCATAGAAACAGAAACAGAAACATAGAAACATAGAAAATAGGTGCAGGAGTAGGCCATTTGGCCCTTCGAGCCTGCACCACCATTCAATATCATGGCTGATCATTCCCTCAGTACCCCGTTTCTGCTTTCTCTCCATACCCCTTGATCCCTTTAGCCATAAGGGCCATATCTAACTCCGTCTTGAATATTTCCAATGAACTGGAATCAACAACTCCCTGCGGGAGACAATTCCACAGGTTAACAACTCTCTGAGTGAAGAAGTTTCTCCTTATCTCAGTCCTAAATGGCCTACCCCTTATCCTAAGACTATATCCCCTGGTTCTGGACTTCCCCAACATCGGGAACATTCTTCCTGCATCTAATCTGTCCAGTCCCGTCAGAATTTTATATGTTTCTATGAGATCCTCTCTCATCCTTCTAAACTCCAGTGAATACAGGCCCAGTTGATCCAGTCTCTTCTCATATGTCAGTCCTGCCATCCTGGGAATTAGTCTGGTGAACCTTCGCTGCACTCCCTCAATAGCAAGAACGTCCTTCCTCAGATTAGGAGACCAAAATTGAACACAATATTCCAGGTGAGGCCTCACCAAGGCCCTGTACAACTACAGTAAAACCTCCCTGCTCCTATACTCAAATCCCCTAGCTATGAAGGCCAACATACCATTTGCCTTCTTTACCGCCTGCTGTACCTGCATGCCAACTTTCAATGACTGATGTACCATGACACCCAGGTCTCGTTGCACCTCCCCTTTTCCTAATCTGCCACCATTGAGATAATATTCTGCCTTCGTGTTTTTGCCCCCAAAGTGGATAACCTCAGTTATCCACATTATACTGCATCTGCCATGCATTTGCCCACTCACCTAACCTGTCCAAGTCACCCTGTAGCCTCTTAGCATCCTCCTCACAGCTCACACCGCCACCCAGCTTAGTGTCATCTGCAAACTTGGAGATATTACACTCGATTCCTTCCTCTAAATCATTGATGTATATTGTAAATAGCTGAGGTCCCAGCACTGAGCCCTGCGGCACCCCACTAGTCACTGCCTGCCATTCTGAAAAGGACCCGTTTATCACGACTCTCTGCTTCCTGTCTGCCAACCAGTTCTTTATCCACTTCAGTACATTACCCCCAATACCATGTGCTTTAATTTTGCACACCAATCTCTTGCGTGGGACCTTGTCAAAAGCCTTTTGAAAGTCCAAATACACCACATCCACTGGTTCTCCCTTGTTCACTCTACTAGTTACATCCTCAAAAAATTTCTGAAGATTTGTCAAGCATGATTTCCCTTTCATAAATCCATGCTGACTTGGACCGATCCGGTCACTGCTTTCCAAATGCGCTGCTATTTCATCTTTAATAATTGATTCCAACATTTTCCCCACTACTGATGTCAGGCTAACCGGTCTATAATTACCCGTTTTCTCTCTCCCTCTTTTTTAAAAAGTGGCGTTACATTAGTTACCCTTCAGTCCATAGGAACCGATCCAGAGTCGATAGGCTGTTGGAAAATGATCACCAATGCATCCACTATTTCTGGGCCACTTCCTTAAGTACTCTGGGATGCAGACTATCAGGCCCTGGGGATTTATCGGCCTTTAATCCCATCAATTTCCCCAACACAATTTCCCGCCTAATAAGGATTTCCTTCAGTACCTCCTTCTCACTCGACCCTCAGTCTTCTAGCATTTCCGGAAGGTTATTTGTGTCTTCCTTCGTGAAGACAGAACCAAATTATTTGTTCAACTGGTCTGCCATTTCTTTGTTTCCCAATATAAATTCACCTAATTCTGACCCAGCCAAGGGTTTAAATACATAATTTCCAGAACGTGCAAGTGCAGGCAAGGTGCAGCAATAACAAAAAGGCAGGAGGATTTGAGTAGAGGAGCAGAAGGTCTTACTACAATTATACAGGGCCTTGATAAGGCCACACCTTGAATATGGTGCACAATTTTGGTCTCCAAATCGGAGGAAGGACATTCTTGCTATTGAAGGCGTCATGTATGTAACCACAATGCAACACCACTGTATTATTATATACACTCAACTTAGATGCACACCTTGACTACAAGGGGTGAACTTGTGGGAGACACTCCTTAACTGATCACATAGGTATAAAAAGGGAGGTCCCACACAGGGTCATCGCTTTTGGAGTCCTGTGAATAAAGAGTTAAGGTCACAGAGTGACCTTGTCCCCAGAATGTGCCTAGTGTGGTTTCATACTGTAGAGTAAGGACTTTACATTGGCGATGGGAAATGGGAATTCACGACCCATGAGAATGGCCACCGGTAGCAGAGAGGAACGGTACTGTGTTGGGGAAGACTGGGACGATTTTGTCGAGAGGCTTCAGCAAAGTTTAGTTATGAAAGAATGGCTGGGAGATGCAGCAGCCGACAAGCGAAGGGTTCATCTTTTGACCAGCTGCGGACCAAAGACTTACACGTTCATGAAGGACTTACTAACACCTGAAAAGCCGGCGGACAAAACCTTTGAAGAACTTAGCAAATTGATCGGGGAGCACCTCAAACCGGTGAGTAGCATACACATGGCCCGATACAGATTCTACACCCACCGACGTCGTGAAGGACAGAGCATACCGGACTTCGTAGCTGACCGTCGGCATTTGGCCAATCTCTAAGTTCACAGGGGGGAGATGCTAAGGGACTTCTTTATCGAGGGCATCGGTCATGCGGGAATTTCCCGCAAATTAATTGAGACCAAGGATTTGACCTTGGAAGCGGCGGCGTTGATAGCTCAAGCTTTCATGGCGGCGGAGGAAGAGACAAAAATAATATACGCGCGCAATTCTGCCTTTAACGCGTCGATGGATCAGGGAGTCAACATCATCAATGCGACTCAGAGCCCCGCAGGCAGGCAGGGGCAGTCCGACACTCCCCAGGCAGCAATCCGACACTCCCCAGGCAGCAATAGACCCCAGAGTAGGACTTCAACAGAGACAATGGTAGGCTGAACGGACATTCACGCCATCACAGTGGACAATGCGGCCCAAGATGGGGCCATTGACACCCACTAATAGGGTACTTAAGAGCAATCAAAGGGACAATCAGCGCAGAATGCCTGGCCATAGTCCCTTTGTTCCCAACAATGGAAACTTTAACTCATGCTGGAGGTGTGGGGGAAAAACATTCAGCTAGATCTTGCAGATTTCAACAGTTTGTCTGCAGGAACTGCAATCTCAGTGGCCACTTAGCTCGAATGTGCAGAAAGACTGCAACCAGACTAATATATGGGCGGATGGACCAGAAGAGGGTTCTTTGAGGCAGGATGACTTTTGGGGCAAATCGATGGACACAGAGGTCCAGCGGGTCCATGTGGCGAATATTCACAGTTCATACACCAAAACGTCACCAATGATGAAGAGGGTTTTATTAAACGGTATCCCAGTACACATGGAGCTGGACACTGGGGCCAGCCAGTCACTCATGGGCGTTCAGCAATTTGAGAAGCTATGGCCACTTAAAGCCAGTAGACCCAAATTAGCACGTATTGAGACACAATTACGGACTTACACTAAAGAAATCATTCTGGTGCTAGGCAGTGCAATGTTGGCTGTCACACACAATGGGTTAGTGAATCGGCTGCCGCTTTGGATTGTCCCAGGCAATGGTCCCGCACTGTTGGGGAGGAGCTGGTTAGCCGAGATGAACTGGAAATGGGGGGGGGGGGCGGTGTTCACGCAATGTCATCTGTGGAGCGAAGCTCGTGCTCACAAGTCCTACAACAATTCGATTCACTATTCCAACCTGGCGTCGGGACTTTCAAAGGCACTAAAGTAGTGATACACATCACCCCAGACACCAGGCCAGTGCACCACAAAGCCAGAGCGGTGCTGTATGTGATGCGGGAAAAGATCGGGAGCGAATTGGATCGGCTGTTGAGAGAGGGCAACATCTCGCCTGCTGAATTCAGCGACTGGGCGAGCCCCATCGTTCCCGTCCTAAAAGCGTATGGCTCTGTCAGGATCTGTGGCGACTACAAGGCCACCATCAATCGGCTGTCTCTACCAGATCAATACCCGCTCCCGAGAGCGGAGGACCTCTTCGCCATGCAGCAAGCTGTTCACCAAGTTGGACTTCACTTCAGCCTGTATGACCCAGGAACTGGCCGATGAATCTTAGCTACTGACCACCATCACCACACACAAGGGACTGTTCGTTTATAACAGGTGCCCGTTTGGCATTCGATCAGCGGCCGCAATTTTTCAATGAAACATGGAAAGCCTGCTTAAATCCATTCCTGGAACGATTGTATTCCAGGACGACATCCTCATCACAGGTCGAGACACCAAGGAACACCTGCACAACCTGGAGGAGGTGCTACGCCGACTGGACCGGGTAGGCCTGCGCCTCGAAGTCTAAATGTGTGTTTTTAGCTCCTGAGGTTGAGTTTCTGGGCAGGAGGGTTGCTGCAGATGGGATTCGGCCCACCAAATCCAAAACAGAGGTGATTCGACGAGCACCCAGGCCCTGCAACACATCGGAGTTGTGTTCATTCCTTGGACTGTTGAACCATTTCGGGAACTTTCTGCCGAACTTGAGCACGTTGTTGGAGCCGCTACACGTGCTCCTGCGTAAGGGTTGCGATTGGTTTTGGGGAGACAGTCAGGAATGGGCTTTTGATCGGGCGCGAAACCTTTGTTCAAACAAATTGTTGACCCTGTACAACCCCTGTAAAAAAAAAAAAAAATTGGTTCGGACATGTGATGCATCATCCTATGGGGTTGGGTGCGTGTTGCAGCAGGGCAATGCTGAGGGTCAACTACAACCTGTGGCTTATGCCTCCAGGTCGCGCTCTCAAGCAGAATGGGGATTATGGGATGGTCGAGAAGGATGTGTCTACGGTGTAAAAAAAATGCATCAGTACCTCTTTGGTAGGAAGTTTGAATTAGAGACAGACCACAAGCCATTAACATCCCTGTTGTCAGACATCAAGGCTATCAATGCCAACGCATCAGCTCGCATACAGCAATAGGCTCTCACACTGGCTGCTTATGACTACGCCATCCAGCACCGGCCTGGCACTGAGAATTGTGCTGACGCGCTCAGCAGGCTTCCACTGGTCACCACTGAGGGGGAAGCGGAGCAAAGCGCTGAGATGGTCATGGCTGTCGATGCCTTTGCCAACGCAGGCTCCCCCATCACAGCACGCCAGATCAAAATCTGGACAGAGATCCCCTCCTATCCCTGATTAAGAAATGTGTCCTGACTGGGAATTGGCCACCCGCACACAGAGCATGCCCTGAGGAGGTCAGACCGTTCCACAGACGGATGGATGAGCTCTCCATCCAAGACGACTGCCAACTATGGGGCAGCCGGGTAGTTATGCCCCATTAGGGCAGGGAGGCATTTATCAGGCAGCTCCACAGCGAGCACCTAGGCATTGTGCTGATGAAGGCCATTGTCTGGTGACACGTTTGGTGGCCTGGAATTGATTCAGACCTCGAACACTGTGTTCGCAGGTGCACGACGTGTACCCAGCTGGGTAATGCCCCCATGGAGGCCCTGCTCAGCCCGTGGTCCTGGCCCAGCAGGCCATGGTCACGCATTCATGTTGACTACGCGGGCCCGTTCATGGGGAAGATGTTCCTTATTGTGGTAGATGCGTATTCGAAATGGATCGAGTGCATCATTCTGAATTCATGCACGTCATCCACCACAGTGGAAAGCCTACGAGCGATCTTTGCAACTCATGGCTTGCTGGACATGCTGATGAGTGATAATGGCCCATGTTTCACAAGCTACAAATTCCAAGAGTTTATGTCGGGCAATGGCATCAACCACATCAGGACTACGCCATTCAAGCCAGCCTCCAATGGCCAGGTTGAACGTGCGGTCCAAATCATTAAGCAAGCTATGCTCAGGATTCAAGGACCCTCCCTACAATGCCGCCTATCGCATCTCCTGCTGGCCTATAGATCCCGACCGCACTCGCTCACGGGGGTCCCGCCCGCAGAGCTACTAATGAAACGGACACTCAAAACTCGGTTGTCCCTCATTCACCCAGTCCTGACCGACATAGTTGAGGGCAAATGCAAGTCACAAAACGAGTACCATGACTGTAATTCGAGGGGGAGATGTATAGAAATAAATGATCCTGTATTCGTCCTCAATCACACCATGTGGCCCAAATGGCTTAAGGGCACTGTAATTGACAAAGAGGGGAATAGGGTCATCGTGGTAAAACTCAACCATGGTCAGATATGCCATAAGCATCTGGACCAAGTAAAAAAAAAAGGTTCAGCATCGACACGGAGGAACCTGAAGAAGACCATGAGATGGAGCTCACAACACCGCCAGTGAACGAGCAACAAGAGCAATCAGAAGAATGCACAGTCCCTGCGGTCAGCCCGGAATCACCACAGGCGACAGGCACTCACGTCAGTGTCCAACAACCAGAGTCCCAACTGCGGCATTCCACGAGGGAGCGTAGACCACCTGAAAGACTAAACCTATGATCCCAATAAGACTTTTGGGAGGGGGGGGGGGGAAAGAGGAGCAAGGTGATGTCATGTATGTAACCACAATGTAACACCACTGTATTACTGTATACACTCAACTTAGATGCACACCTTGACAACAAGGGGTGAACTTGTGGGAGACACTCCTGACCTGATCACACAGGTATAAAAGGGGAGGTCCCACGCAGGGTCATCGTCTTTGGAGTCCTGTGAATAAAGAGTTAAGGTCAGAGTGACCTTGTCCCCAGAATGTGCCTCGTGTGGTTTCATACTGTAGAGTAAGGACTTTACAGAGGGAGTGCAGTGAAGGTTCAACAAACTGATTCCTGGGATGACAGGACTGACATATGAAGAAAGACTGTATCGATTAGGCTTGTATTCACTGGAATTTAGCAGAATGAGAGGGGATCTCATAGAAACTTATAAAATTCTGATGGGATTGGACAGGTTAGATGCAGGAAGAATGTTCCGATGTTGGTGAAGTCCAGAACCCGGGGTCACAGTCTAAGGATAAGGGGTAAGCCATTTAGGACCGAGACGAGGAGAAACTTCTTCACTCAGAGTGGTGGGCATGTGGAACTCTCTACCACAGAATGTTGTTGGGGCCAGTCCGTTAGATATATTCAAAAGGGAGTTAGATGTGGCCCTCACGGCTAAAGGGATCAAGAAGTATGGAGAGAAAGCAGGAATGGGGTACTGAAGTGCATGATCAACCATGATCATATTGAATGGTGGTGCAGGCTCAAAGGGCCTACTCCTACATCTATTTTCTAAGTTTCTATGGGCCCCAAGTTTTGGCATCTGGTGAAAACGGCGCATCTCCGAGACTTACGTGACCTGCCTGGGCTCGAAGGTGCGCCGGAATAGTCTGCAGCAATTCTCCGGTCCTCCTGGATCATGGCATGGAGTGGCATGGCGCAGCATAGTCTCCCTGGGGAGGACACTGCCTGAAGGGGGGACGGGGCTAGGGATCATGCCTTCTTCTCAGAGCCGGCAGCTTTGCGCAGGCGCGCTGGAGCATGCGCGCCTGCGCAATGGCTCGGGAGAGCGTGGATACCAGGAAGGGAGGAGGCGCGCGAAAAAAGACGTGGATACCGGGAGGGGAGGGACATGGATACTGAGGTGGGGAGGGGGAGCGTGGCAACCGGGATGGATGGGGGAGCGTGGGTTGGGGGGCACTCATGATCGAAGGGCCGGAGGAGAGAGCAGGGGTGCCTCCTTCCAGCCTCTCCCCCACACACACTCACCTCCCCACATACACACCCCTCCCATCCCACCACAACCACACACACCCTCCCACCACAACCACACACAGATAACCCCTCCCAACAACCCCCCCCCCCCGCCACCGCCGCAACCCTGACTGTCAGATACAAAGAGAGAGAGAGAGAGAGAGAGAGAGAGAGAGAGAGAGAGAGAGAGAGAGAGAGAGAGACACTGACAGAGACACCTTCCCTTCAAATAAAGATAGGACTTCTATTTTTTTTATTGATTGATTACTTATTAATTTGGTCTTGGTGCTTTAGGTGCAGGGTCCCTTCTATTTCTTATTAATTAATTGCTTATTACTTTTTGTGCTTCGTTTAGTGCTTGGTGCTTTAAATGTGCTGCTTTGTTTAGTGCTTAGTGCTTTAAATGTACTTTGCTTCTTTAATGTTGTTGTGAAGGTGTTTATGGAAAATCCTCTAACTTCCCTTACCCCCCGCTGTTGTGATGTTGATGTGTCCTTTGTGTTTAATGCTTCCCACCCACCGTCTCTGGCTGTGCCTGCACTAAACTTAACTCCAGGTAATGTTTTTCAGAACTTACAAAAGTGGACACTTACTCCATCCTAAGTTAGTTTGCACTAAGTTTTCACTGCCAAAACTTGCAAAACAGGCCTGAGTGGCTGGACACACCCCCTTTTGAAAAAAAAAAAGTACCTTACCTAAAACCAACCTAAACTAACTCACTGGAACTGGAGCAAACTAATATCCGAGAATTGCAATTTCTCACATACTCCAAAAAACCAGGAGCAACTCCACTCGAAACTTGGGCCCTATGTTACTGATTCACAAGAAATTAATTGGCTGTGAAGTGCTTTGGAAATCCAGAGTTTGTGAAAGGCTCTACATAAATGTAAGTTATTTCTTTTTCTGGTTAGTTTATGATGAATACCTTTCATCAGTTATAAACACTCTCATTTTCTCTGATCAGCCTGTGCCCTGCAGCAACTGTGCCTGACCAGCTTCCAGTCATTCAAGGGCGTTTTGAACTGCTACAGGTCAGTGCCAATTTTCTTGTCCGACATAAAGAACCTCAAACCACCTCTTTTGTTCTTTCCTCCCCCCCCCCCCCCCGCCCCGCCTCTGCACTTGATTAAATCCTATTACATCTCCAACTTTTTGCAGATCTGACAAAAGGTCATTGATCTGAAACATTTAACTCGGTTTCTCGCTCACAGATGCTGCCTGACCTGCTGACTATTTCCAGCATTTAATATTTTTATTTTAGAAAGAACCGCATGGCTGAACACCGCCTTTCACAATGGCGCCGCCAAAATAGCAATATATGTGAGTTGTCACAAAGTGATACAAGTGTTGCTATGTTCTATTTTGTTTCTAAGAAAAAACACCTTGATACAGCAATAGATGTCAACTGTAGTAGGTCAACAGGGTGACAGGGGAGCCATCTATGCAATGGAATCAATAGTGACCGTGCGCATATGGGTCCTTGCAACAGTCTGCCTCACATCCCATTCTCAAGCAGTGCTCCTGAGTTAATGGCTTATTTGAAGTATGAATTGTATACTATATTCAGACTAATTTTAATACGAATTAATTAAGCACAAAACAAAAATTGTTCTCAATGAGATGGATATAAACATATCAACCAACACACACACACAAACAAACACTCTCCCGAAACTCTTCAGGTTTGCAACTTCTCTAGTCGCCTTCAAAAGCCTCGTCAAAGACTTTGGTCACTTCCCCCAACTCATTGCCAGCTACTGCTCGGCATCAGTTTCTCCGTAAGCACATTTGGGCGTTTTACTAAAAAGCGCGATATAATTGCAAGCCGCATTAAAACACTTAATTTGGAATAGTTGAGAGATGCTCTCTGATGATCGGTTTTGTGTCTACACAATGCATCCTCAAAACGAATATTTACTGGTCATTTCAATCTGAATGCACACTGAAAAATACTCAATTACGTAGTTCCATGCTGTACATGGCTTTGAGCGATTTAATTAAAATACTGTTTCAGCTTGCTCTCAAAACGTTTCCATATTTAAGCTCTTTCCTCCCCTTGCCCTGCCCCTACACTTACATAAAATCGGTTATATCTCCAACCTTTTCCAATTCTGATGAAAGGTCATCGACTTGAAACGTTAGCCCTGTCTCTCTCTCCACAGATGTTGCCTGACCCGCTGAGTATTTCCAGCATTTTCTGTTTTGATTCCATATTTACGTTGTTGTGGCGGTAACATAGGGACACAAATAAGTGGTTAATCGAAACTACTTCAAGCAGTCGTTAACAGGAGGCAACTATCGCTCAGTTTCAACCGTCCCTATTAAAATTCTGACGGTTAACTCGGATTCCTTCTCTTTCGACCCCTTTGCAGTTTTGGCTCAGATTGCAACACTGCAGCAGTTGCCTCTCCGGGTCGCCACGGCGAGGCCAAGCCGAGGCCAAAATTCAGCAAAACAGTCTATCGAACACACACTGTCCCAACTCTTATCAGAAAGGAAGAAAAAAAGACATCTGGCCGTTAAAAATATCGTCCTTGGAAAAATAAAGGAATGAAATGCAGCTGAGCACTGCGGAGAATCGGCTCCTACCTCTATATCTGGACAGGGGGCGGCAAACCACTGAGTGTCCATAACTCCTCCAGCACACGCCTTAACTAACATGAGCAAACAGTGACATCATGCTCAAAGTGCATCGATCGCAATGCCCGGACTAAACTACCAAAAAGGTTAAAAGTATGGTACAGAACTGAAATAAAAGTTTGCTAAGACGATCAAACTCACCCGGTTAATAAGGTCGATAACCCTCAATCTGTAATCCCAACACTTAAAATGGCAAGAACTGCAATAAAATCCCTATCGATCGCGGTTCCGATATTTTAGTGTGGAACACTCCGACCCGTTTCGATTTTTTTTTGAAGGGTAGAGAAGCTGACACCAAGTCTTCGTGAAGCTGGAATCCTGACTTCTTAAAGCTTATGAACTTTCCGTGCCCAGAGAGGGGATTCTCAAGATTTCTCTGCCGTCTTACTGGAGCAGATAAGAGTCGTGGACTCTGACTCGATCTGGAAGAGTACACAACTCAGACTGGGATAGGTGGCGCAGTTTGAACCAGTTCACATCTCCTCCCCTTTAACTCTCACATACACAGATCCACGTGGAAAGCTGCACTCAGGACACTTCATTCATGTAATTACCGAGCAAGACGTACAACGAGAACTTATTCAACAGAATGCTATAAATGTGTTATATTGCACACAGAATTAAACGATAATAGATTTCCACATGTACAATTGGCAATGCAGAAGCGAACCATACTGATCGGGTCGATCTAAGGTTAGATAGAGGACCTTCTGAGCTTGCTAGGGCACTAAACTTGCTATCTCCAAGATGGTTGTGGATCAGTCCATCCATCCCCTAAAACTCTAACATCTGGTCTCCTCTCTTTCCATCGTATCCAAATCACAGTACCAGTGACTGCCCTTGAAACCAAGGCATAATTCAACTGGCACCAAGACGCCCTAGTAAAACTGAAGTCATTGGGAATCAGGGGCAGAACTCGCCAATGGCTGGAGTCATACCAAGCACAAAGTAAGATGGTTGTGTTTGTTGGAAGCCAATCATTTCATCCCCAGGTCATTATTGCAAGAGTTCCTGAGGACAGCATCCAATGCTCAACTATCGTCAGCTGCTTCATCAATGACCTTCCATCATAAGGTCATAAGTGTGGCAGTTCACTAATCATTGCAGAGCGTTCAGCTCCATTAGTAATTCCTCAGGATAATGAAACAGTCCATACCTGCATGCAGCAAGATCTGGACAACATCCAGGCTTTGTCTGATGAGTGGTAAATAACATCTCCAAGAAGTGAGCCTAACCATCATCATCATAGGCAGTTGCTCAGAATCGAAGAAGACTTGCTTCCACTCCTGAAGTGAGTTCTTTGGTGGCTGAACAGTCCAATACGAGAGCCACAGACTCTGTCACAGGTGGGACAGATAGTCGTTGAGGGAAGGGTTGGGTGGAACTGGTTTGCCGCACGCTCTTGCCGCTGTCTGCGCTTCATTTCTGCATGCTCTCGGCGTTGAGACTCTAGGTGCTCAGCGCCCTCTTGGATGCACTTCCTCCACTAAGGGCGGTCTTGGGCCAGGGACTCCCAGGTGTCAGTGGGGATGTTGCACTTTACCGGGGAGGCTTTGGGGGTGTCCTTGTAGCATTTCCGCTGCCCACCTTTGGCATGAAGGAGATCAGAGTAGAGCGCTTGCTTTGGGAGTCTCGTGTCTGGCATGCGGACGATGTGGTCTGCCCAGCGGAGCTGATCGAGTGTGGTCAGTGCTTCAATGCTGGGGATGTTAGTCTGAATGAGGACGCTGATGTTGGTGCGCCTGTCCTCCCAGGGGATTTGTAAGATCTTGGAGACATCGTTGGTGATATTTCTCCAGCAACTTGAGGTGTCTACTATACATGGTCCATGTCTCAGCCATACAGGAGGGCAGGTATTACTACAGCCTTGTAGACCATGAGCAAGGTGGCAGTTTTGAGGGCCTGGTCCTCAAACACTTTCTTTTCCTCAGGCGGCCGAAGGCTGCACTAGCGCACTGGAGGCGATGTTGGATCTCGTCGTTGATGCCTGCTCTTGTTGATAGGAGGCTCCCGAGATATGGAAAGTGGTCCACGGTGTCCAGGGCCGTGCCATGGATCTTGATGACTGGGGGGGGTGGGAGTGCTGTGCGGTGAGGACAGGCTGGTGGAGGACCTTTGTCTTACGGATGTTTAGCGTAAGGCCTATGCTTTCGTACACCTCAGTAAATATGTCAGTAAATAAGTACTCCAGGACATACCCTACTTTGACATTAAATGGTATTACTATCACCACATCCAGCACAATCAACATTCGGGGGGGCAGCTAGAAGCTGAACTGGACGAGTCACATAAATGCCATGCTTATCTGAGCAGGTTAAAGGCTGGCTATTCTGTGGTGGGTGGCCCACCTCCCGTAAACCTCTCCGTCACCTACAAAGCAAATCAGGAGTGTGATGGAATACTCTCCACTTGCCTTGATGGGTGCAGCTGCGATAATATTCAAGAAGCTTGACACCATCCAGGACTTGGTAGTCCGCTTGCTCGGCACTCCATTCACAAAATTAAACATCCACTCCCTCCACCACTGGCATTCCGTGGCCACAGTGTGTACAGGATGCATGCAGCAACTCGCCAAAGCTTCTTAGGCAGCACCTCTCAAACTGCCAATCTCCACCACCCGAAGGACAAAGAGCAGCGGGAGTATACGAACACCATCAACTTCAAGTTGCCCGCACCCAAGCCACATACCACCCTGACTTGAACATGCATTGTCATTCCTTCATGGTTGCAGAGTCAAAATTCTAGAGTGCCCCAACAGCATTGTGGTAGCACCTTCAGCACACAGACTTCTGTGTTTCAAGGTGGCAGCATGACCACTTTCTCAAAGGCTACCAGGGTTGGGCAATAAATGCCAGCTTTGCCAGCAATGTTCACATCCCGAAGAATGATTGAAAGTGATTTTGCCTCCATTAATCTATCTGGATATCGATTCCATGTGTTCATTACTCTTTGAACAAAAAGTGATAAATTTGCTTGTTTAAACGTGCCCTTTTGTCCTACTGCCACAGTTTAGCTTGAAATAGTGTTCTGACTGTATCTTGTCTAAACCATTTACTGCAGGAATGTTCAACCGGTGGCCATAGGGCCAGATAAGGCCTCAGAGCCCCGACAATCCATTTCTTAAAACCTTGACAAGTGAGGCCTATTTGTGGAAATTTAGCACTCGAAGCCAAGGCAACGACAAAATGCATGGAAGCAACTCGCCAAGGCTTCATCGACAGCACCTCCCAAACCCGTGACCTCTACCACCTAGAAGGACAAGGGCAGCAGGCACCTGGGAACACTATTACCTGCAAGCTCCACTCCAAGTTACACACATTGCTGGGTCAAAATCCTGGAACACTCTTCCTAACAGCACTGTAGAAGTACCTTCACCATACGAACTGCAGTGGTTCAAGAAGGCAACTCACCACCACCTTTGAGGGCAATAAATGCAGGCCTCACCAGGAACGCCCACATCCCAGGAACGAATAAAAAAAAACTCAATCCTGTTTGAGCTGATATGGCTGACTTATCCTCTAAATTTTGTGGGTCTGGAAGGATGGAAAAAAAAGGCAAAAAAGAAGTAGAAAGAAATCAAAAGGTGACGTCACAGCCAACGTGGTAAGCGATTGGCTGCTGATTGGTGAGTAGTTTTTCTTTTTCTTTATTACTCAGTAACTTTTAACATTGTTGTCGCCAATTTAAGCGTATCTAAGGGTTAAGTCATGGCAGGACAGTTCGGTCACGTGATATGCTCCTCCTGTACCATGTGGGAACTAGGGGACAACACCAGTGTCCCTGACGACTACATGTGCGGGAAGTGTATCCACCTCCGGCTCCTGACGGTCCGCATGGCGGAGTTGGAGCTGAGGGTGGATTCACTCTGGAGCATCCACGATGCTGAGAATGACGTGAGTAGCACGTGGAGCGAGTTGGTCTTACCGCAGGAAAAGGGTTCACAGCCAGCGAGGGAATGGAAGACCAGCAGGAAGAGTAGTGCAAGGAAGGTAGTGCAGGGGTCCCCTGTGGTCATCCCACTGCAAAACAGATACATTGCTTTGAGTGCTGGTGAGGGGGATGACTCATCAGGAGAGGGCAGCAGCAGCCAAGTTCATGGCACCGTGGCTGGCTCTGTTGCACAGGAGGGCAGGAAAAAGAGTGGGCGAGTGATAGTGATAGGGGATTCAATTGTAAGGGGAATAGATAGGCGTTTCTGCGGCCGCAACCGAGGCTCCAGGATGGTATGTTGCCTCCCTGGTGCAAGGGTCAAGGATGTCTCGGAGCGGGTGCAGGACATTCTAAAAAGGGAGGGAGAACAGCCAGTTGTCGTGGTGCACGTTGGTACCAACGACATAGGTAAAAAAAGGGATGAGGTCCTACGAAATGAATTTAAGGAGCTAGGAGCTAAATTAAAAAGTAGGACCTCAAAAGTAGTAATATTGGGATTGCTACCAGTGCCACGTGCTAGTCAGAGTAGGAATCGCAGGATAGCTCAGATGAATAAGTGGCTTGAGCAATGGTGCAGCAGGGAGGGATTCAAATTCCTGGGGCATTGGAACCGGTTCTGGGGGAGGTGGGACCAGTACAATCCGGACGGTCTGCACCTGGGCAGAATCGGAACCAATGTCCTCGGGGGAGTGTTTGCTAGTGCTGTTGGGGAGGAGTTAAACTAATATGGCAGGGGGATGGGAACCAATGCAGGGAGACAGAGGGAAACAAAAAGGAGGCAAAAGCAAAAGACAGAAAGATGAGGAAAAGTGGAGGGCAGAGAAACCCAAGGCAAAGAACAAAAAGGGCCATTGTACAGCAAAATTCTAAAAGGACAGAGGGTGTTAAAAAAACAAGCCTAAAGGCTTTGTGTCTTAATGCAAGGAGTATCCGCAATAAGGTGGATGAATTAACTGTGCAAATAGATGTTAACAAATATGATGTGATTGGGATTACGGAGACGTGGCTCCAGGATGATCAGGGCTGGGAACTCAACATCCAGGGGTATTCAACATTCAGGAAGGATAGAATAAAAGGAAAAGGAGGTGGGGTAGCATTGCTGGTTAAGGAGGAGATTAAGGCAATAGTTAGGAAGGACATTAGCTTGGATGATGTGGAATCTATATGGGTAGAGCTGCAGAACACCAAAGGGCAAAAAACGTTAGTGGGAGTTGTGTACAGACCTCCAAACAGTAGTAGTGATGTTGGGGAGGGCATCAAACAGGAAATTAGGGGTGCGTGCAATAAAGGTGCAGCAGTTATAATGGGCGACTTTAATATGCACATAGATTGGGCTAACCAAACTGGAAGCAATACGGTGGAGGAGGATTTCCTGGAGTGCATAAGGGATGGTTTTTTAGACCAATATGTCGAGGAACCAACTAGGGGGGAGGTCATCTTAGACTGGGTGTTATGTAATGAGAGAGGATTAATTAGCAATCTCGTTGTGCGAGGCCCCTTGGGGAAGAGTGACCATAATATGGTGGAATTCTGCAATGGGATGGAGAATGAAACAGTTAATTCAGAGACCATGGTCCAGAACTTAAAGAAGGCTAACTTTGAAGGTATGAGGCGTGAATTGGCTGGGATGGATTGGCGAATGATACTTAAGGGGTTGACTGTGGATGGGCAATCGCAGACATTTAGAGACCGCATGGATGAACTACAACAATTGTACATTCCTGTCTGGCATACAAATAAAAAAGGGAAGGTGGCTCAACCGTGGCTATCAAGGGAAATCAGGGATAGTATTAAAGCCAAGGAAGTGGCATACAAATTGGCCAGAAATAGCAGCGAACCCGGGGACTGGGAGAAATTTAGAACTCAGCAGAGGAGGACAAAGGGTTTGATTAGGGCAGGGAAAATGGAGTATGAGAAGAAGCTTGCAGGGAACATTAAGACGGATTGCAAAAGTTTCTATAGATATGTAAAGAGAAAAAGGTTAGTAAAGACAAACGTAGGTCCCCTGCAGTCAGAATCAGGGGAAGTCATAACGGGGAACAAAGAAATGGCGGACCAATTGAACAAGTACTTTGGTTCGGTATTCACGAAGGAGGACACAAACAACCTTCCGGTTATAAAAGGGGTCGGGGGGTCTAGTAAGGAGGAGGAACTGAGGGAAATCCTTATTAGCCGGGAAATTGTGTTGGGGAAATTGATGGGATTGAAGGCCGATAAATCCCCAGGGCCTGATGGACTGCATCCCAGAGTACTTAAGGAGGTGGCCTTGGAAATAGTGGATGCATTGACAGTCATTTTCCAACATTCCATTGACTCTGGATCAGTTCCGAAAGAGTGGAGGGTAGCCAATGTAACCCCACTTTTTAAAAAAGGAGGGAGAGAGAAAACAGGGAATTATAGACCGGTCAGCCGGACATCGGTAGTGGGTAAAATGATGGAATCAATTATTAAGGATGTCATAGCAGTGCATTTGGAAAGAGGTGACATGATAGGTCCAAGTCAGCATGGATTTGTGAAAGGGAAATCATGCTTGACAAATCTTCTGGAATTTTTTTGAGGATGTTTCCAGTAGAGTGGACAAGGGAGAACCAGTTGATGTGGTATATTTGGACTTTCAGAAGGCGTTCGACAAGGTCCCACACAAGAGATTGATGTGCAAAGTTAGAGCACATGGGATTGGGGGTAGTGTACTGACATGGATTGAGAACTGGTTGTCAGACAGGAAGCAAAGAGTAGGAGTAAATGGGTACTTTTCAGAATGGCAGGCAGTGACTAGTGGGGTACTGCAAGGTTCTGTGCTGGGGCCCCAGCTGTTTACACTGTACATTAATGATTTAGATGAGGGGATTAAATGTAGTATCTCCAAATTTGCAGATGACACTAAGTTGGGTGGCAGTGTGAGCTGCGAGGAGGATGCTGTGAGGTTGCAGAGCGACTTGGATAGGTTAGGTGAGTGGGCAAATGCATGGCAGATGAAGTATAATGTGGATAAATGTGAGGTTATCCACTTTGGTGGTAAAAACAGAGAGACAGACTATTATCTGAATGGTGACAGATTAGGAAAAGGGGAGGTGCAAAGAGACCTGGGTGTCATGGTACATCAGTCATTGAAGGTTGGCATGCAGGTGCAGCAGGCGGTTAAGAAAGCAAATGGCATGTTGGCCTTCATAGCAAGGAGATTTGAGTACAGGGGCAGGGAGGTGTTGCTACAGTTGTACAGGGCATTGGTGAGGCCACACCTGGAGTATTGTGTACAGTTTTGGTCTCCTAACTTGAGGAAGGACATTCTTGCTATTGAGGGAGTGCAGCGAAGGTTCACCAGACTGATTCCCGGGATGGCGGGACTGACCTATCAAGAAAGACTGGATCAACTGGGCTTGTATTCACTGGAGTTCAGAAGAATGAGAGGGGACCACATAGAAAGATTTAAAATTCTGACGGGGTTAGATAGGTTAGATGCAGGAAGAATGTTCCCAATGTTGGGGAAGTCCAGAACCAGGGGTCACAGTCTAAGGATAAGGGGTAAGCCATTTAGGACCGAGATGCAAAGGAACTTCTTCACCCAGAGAGTGGTGAACCTGTGGAATTCTCTACCACAGAAAGTTGTTGAGGCCAATTCACTAAATATATTCAAAAAGGAGTTAGATGAGGTCCTTACTACTAGGGGGATCAAGGGGTATGGCGAGAAAGCAGGAATGGGGTACTGAAGTTGAATGTTCAGCCATGAACTCATTGAATGGCGGTGCAGGCTAGAAGGGCCGAATGGCCTACTCCTGCACCTATTTTCTATGTTTCTATGTTTTCTATGAAAAGACGCGTAGCATTATTAATCCTAAATCAAAAAAACAAGAACGGTCAGCATCAGCAAATTTAAGATATTTACAAACTTATTGAAGCATTGATTTAAACTTTGGGTGTGGCTCCTGAGCCTCCACTTATGCGGCCCACAAAGAAAGAGATTGCACCCCCCTGTGGCTGGTGTGCACTGGCCACCACAAGTTAAAAAAATCCACGCACAGGCATCTTCCACCCTTCAAGATTTCGTTCGGGACCTGGAATTTTAGATCTTTCATTGAAACACCGGTGAACTTTTTGATGTGGAAGCAAGTCATCCTCGATTTGAGTGACTGCCTATGATGATGATGAACAACAACAGAACTCTACATGGTCTCCTCTCTACCTAATTTCAAGGCCAAAATTAGCTGCTCTACCTTCAGAATGCCATCCTTTAATGCTAGGGGCCAGTCTTTTCTAAATCTAGGGCTTCAATGTTAGCCATATGTCCCAATAACCAGAACTTGACAGTATTTAAAGTGTGATTCAATCAGAGCACTAAGTGGAGGAAGTGCATCCGAGAGGGCGCTGAACACCCTCGAGTCTCATTGCCGAGAGCATGCAGAAATCAAGCGCAGGCAGCAGAAAGAGCATGGGGCAAACCTGTCGCACCCACCCCTTTCCTCAACGGCTATCTGTCCCACTTGTGCCAGGGACTGTTCATCCACCTAACGACTCATTTTAAAGAGTGGAAACAAGTCTTGCTCGATTCCGAGGGACTGCCTATGATGATGACAGTTTACGCACACAAGTTCATCTGATGCACATCTTCATCGAATGAGACACCACAGAAGAAGGAGATCATTCGGCCCATCGTGCCTGTGACGGCTTTTTGAAAGAGCTATCCAATTACTCCCATTCTCCTGCCCTACAAAATTTTCCACCTCCAAGCACTTATTCAATTCCCTTTTGCAAGTTATTAATACATCTGCTCCCACCACCCTTTCAGGCAGTGCATTTCAGATCATCATAACTCGGTGTGTAAAAGGAATTCCCCTCAGTTTACTTTTGCCAATTACCTTAAATCGAGTTACAGACCCTTCTGCAACTGGAAACAGTTTCTATTTATTTTGGTTGTACTTGGCTTTGACCATAGATCATCATTCTATTTGATTTGCTGATTGCTGCTCAGCAGTGATTTGACACATTAAGTACCGAGTATACGAATACCCAAGACTTTAGACTTCATTCTCATTTCAGCATTATTCATGAAGTTTGTCGGTCGCTCAGTTTTCTTCCTATATGTAATACGTAAACTTGTCTCTATTTAGTTTCATTTACCACTGTTCTGCTCACTTACATGTTAATCTAACTCATTTTGTAAGCCCCTAAGCTGTCTCCTCACAGTTTGCTATTATCTGCAATCATGGGATACAGTTTCACAGATTCTGCAACCTTCCTAAGTGGTCTTTTATGCACAAGCCTAGACAACAAGTTTTGGCAAGCTGTTTCATTCTTGATGGCATTACAGCTGAGTGAGATTCTTCTTCATACTCACCATTTATTGTTGCAGCTCATCACATCTTAAAAGTGCTTAACAATGAATCCCGTTCTCAAAACACTTCCCAGCAGGGATCACAGGATAGTGAACTCGAATGGAAATCTTGGCTGCTTCCCCCACTCCACCAGTCCTGGGGCAGAGGCATCAATTGCAACTACAGGCACTAATACCCTGACTAGGAGCAGCAAAATCAATTTGGCATCTTCTTGTCTGCAAAGATTAGTGCTACACCAAACAGGAGGCTGCCATTTCTTGAAACTACTCCCATGAACAACTAATTGGAGGTCCGACATCTAAAACAACAATGGACGTTCTTGACCTCTCGAATACACTAAATGTCCAAGACCTCTGGCCACATGCGCATTTTCCAGCATTGTTACATGGAACAGGAACCTTGGTTGATATTTAACTTTGTATTCAGTGGGAAAAACCGAGTTGATGTTACAAAACCTCACTTGTGAATTGGTCATTAAGTTAGACATCAGCTGTCATTGTGGTTAGTTTCATTTAAACAACAGAGTTTTGTTATCTATTGTGTATGAAAAGTATTTAAAAATCATTTTACAGCTATTTGAATAATGGCAAACACTAGTAATCAACTGGTTTTGTAGTTCATTAGGTTTCTATTACTTTGAATTTATTCTAACCTTAATATTGACAGCCATCATGCTCAAAAATACTCCACACAACTCTCTACTTAAATGACACACAAGGCTATAGACTTCAGTGAATGAAAAAGTATGGGCTTTCAATTGCAGGCTGTCACACACACACACACACACACACACACACACACATACACACACAATCTGAAATTGAAAAAAATGCTGCAAATAATCTGACCAGAAAGCATCTGGAAACAGAGTTAACATTTCGTCAGAATTCTCAACCACTTCTGCAACACACAAGACAACAGATGACCACGACAATCCCAAGTAGTAATTATGCAAATATCAAATGCATATTCATCTGCATAATTAAAGGTCTTGCACATGTCTGCAGCAAACACCTTATAAACAGAATAGATTTCTACAAGGTTCTGGCTCATCCATCACTTGGCATCAGATAAACAGTTGGATAGCACAATAGCAGTTGTGAAGTAGAAGGTGATGGCAAAATGGTACACCCGATTAGCCATAGCAAAGGTCACAAAGATGCTATAGATGAGGAATAATGCACCGTCTCAAAAGGATGTTGTTGGCAGCAAGGACGAGGGCAGTCTCAATGCTGTGGGCAAGGTGGAAATCCAATTGAAAAGGATTCAGGTGAGAAATAAAACAAAAGAGGTTATCAAAGTGATCTAGGTGATGGAAGACAAAACCAGTGCGCACTCAAACAGAAGAACATAACATAACTAGGAGTAGGCCATTTGGCCCCTCAAGCCTGCTCTGCCATTTAATAAGATCATGGCTGATCTGATCATGGACTCAGCTCCACTTGCCTGCCCACTCCCCATAACCCTTTATTCCCTGATCGCTCAAAAATCTGTGTATCTCCGTCTTAAATATATTCAATGACCCAGCCTCCACAGTTCTCTGGGGCAGAGAATCCCACAGATTTACAACCCTCAGGAGAAGAAATTCCTCCTCATCTCAATTTTAAATGGGCGGCCCCTTATTCTGAGTCTATGTCCCCTAGTTTTAGTTTCCCCTGCGAGTGGAAATATTTTCTCTGCATCCACCTTGTCAAGCCCCCTCATTATAGAAACATAGAAACATAGAAAATAGGTGCAGGAGCAGGCCATTCAGCCCTTCTAGCCTGCACCGCCATTCAACGAGTCCATGGCTGAACATGAAACTTCAGTACCCACTTCCTGCTTTCACGCCATACCCCTTGATCCCCCGAGTAGTAAGGACTTCATCTAACTCCCTTTTGAATATATTTAGTGAATTGGCCTCAACTACTTCCTGTGGTAGAGAATTCCACAGGTTCACCACTCTCTGGGTGAAGAAGTTTCTCCTTATCTCGGTCCTAAATGGCTTACCCCTTATCCTTAGACTGTGACCCCTGGTTCTGGACTTCCCCAACATTGGGAACATTCTTCCTGCATCCAACCTGTCCAAACCCGTCAGAATTTTAAACGTTTCTATGAGGTCCCCTCTCACTCTTCTGAACTCCAGTGAATACAAGCCCAGTTGATTCAGTCTTTCTTGATAGGTCAGTCCCACCATCCCGGGAATCAGTCTGGTGAATCTTCGCTGCACTCCCTCAACAGCAAGTATGTCCTTCCTCAAGTTAGGAGACCAAAACTGTACACAATACTCCAGGTGTGGCCTCACCAAGGCCCTGTACAACTGTAGCAACACCTCCCTGCCCCTGTACTCAAATCCCCTCGCTATGAAGGCCAACATGCCATTTGCTTTCTTAACCGCCTGCTGTACCTGCATGCCAACCTTCAATGACTGATGTACCATGACACCCAGGTCTCGTTGCACCTTCCCTTTTCCTAATCTGTCACCATTCAGATAATAGTCTGTCTCTCTGTTTTTACCACCAAAGTGGATAACCTCACATTTATCCACATTATACTTCATCTGCCACGCATTTGCCCACTCACCTAACCTATCCAAGTCACTCTGTAGCCTCATAGCATCCTCCTCGCAGCTCACACTGCCACCCAACTTAGTGTCATCCGCAAATTTGGAGATACTACATTTAATCCCTTCGTCTAAATCATTAATGTATAATGTAAACAGCTGGGGCCCCAGCACAGAACCCTGTGGTACCCCACTAGTCACTGCCTGCCATTCCGAAAAGTACCCATTTACTCCTACTCTTTGCTTCCTGTCTGACAACCAGTTCTCAATCCACGTCAGCACACTACCCCCAATCCCATGTGCTTTAACTTTGCACATTAATCTCCTGTGTGGGACCTTGTCGAAAGCCTTCTGAAAGTCCAAATATACCACATCAACTGGTACTCCTTTGTCCACTTTATTGGAAACATCCTCAAAAAATTCCAGAAGATTTGTCAAGCATGATCTCCCTTTTACAAATCCATGCTGACTTGGACCTATCATGTCACCATTTTCCAAATGCGCTGCTATGACATCCTTAATAATTGATTCCATCATTTTACCCACTACTGAGGTCAGGCTGACCGGTCTATAATTCCCTGCTTTCTCTCTCCCTCCTTTTTTAAAAAGTGGGGTTACATTGGCTACCCTCCACTCGATAGGAACTGATCCAGAGTCAATGGAATGTTGGAAAATGACTGTCAATGCATCCGCTATTTCCAAGGCCACCTCCTTAAGTACTCTGGGATGCAGTCCATCAGGCCCTGGGGATTTATCGGCCTTCAATCCCGTCAATTTCCCCAACACAATTTCCCGACTAATAAAGATTTCCCTCAGTTCCTCCTCCTTAATAGACCCTCTGACCACTTTTATATCCGGAAGGTTGTTTGTGTCCTCCTTAGTGAATACTGAACCAAAGTACTTGTTCAATTGGTCTGCCATTTCTTTGTTCCCCGTTATGACTTCCCCTGATTCTGACTGCAGGGGACCTACGTTTGTCTTTACTAACCTCTTTCTCTTTACATACCTATAGAAACTTTTGCAATCCGCCTTAATGTTCCCTGCAAGCTTCTTCTCGTACTCCATTTTCCCTACCCTAATCAAACCCTTTGTCCTCCTCTGCTGAGTTCTAAATTTCTCCCAGTCCCCAGGTTCGCTGCTATTTCTGGCCAATTTGTATGCCACTTCCTTGGCTTTAATACTATCCCTGATTTCCCTAGATAGCCACGGTTGAGCCACCTTCCCTTTTTTATTTTTACGCCAGACAGGAATGTACAATTGTTGTAATTCATCCATGCGTTCTCTAAATGTCTGCCATTGCCCATCCACAGTCAACCCCTTAAGTATCATTAGCCAATCTATATATGTTGTGATAAAATCACCTCTCATTCTTCTGAACTCCAATGAGTATAGGCCTAACCTACCTTCATAAGTCAACCCCCTCATCTCCGGAATCAACCTAGTGACCTTCTCTGAATAGCCTCCAATGCAAGTATATCCTTCCTTAAATAGGGAAACCAAAACTGTACACAGTACTCCAGGTGTGGCCTCACCAATACCCTGTACAGTTGTAGCAGGAATTCTCTGCTTTTGTACTCTTATGCTCCTTTGCAATAAAGGACAACATATCATTTGCCTTCCTGATTATTGTTGTACCTGCATTCTCACGAATGTGTTTCATGCACAAGGACTTCCGGGTCCCTCTGTACTGCAGCACTTTGCAATTTTTCTCCATTTAAAATTATAATTTGCTTTTCTATTTTTTCTGCCAAAGTGGATAACTTCACAATTTCCCACATTATACTCCATCCGCCAAATTTTTGGCCACTCGCTTAGCCTGTCTATATCCCTTTACAGATTTTTCATGTTCTCCTCACAATATGCTTTCCCATCCATCTTTGTATCATCAGCAAACTTGGCTACATTACACTCGATTCTTCATCCTCACATTTTCCCACAATGTAATCCATCTGCCAATCCTCCATCCATGCTAATATATCACTCTCAATCCTGTGAACCTTTATCTTGTGCAGTAACCTTTTATGAGGCACCTTATCGAATGCCTCCTGGAAATCCAAATACACCACATTCACTAGTTCCCCCTTATCCACCCTGCTCCTTGCATCCTCAAAGAACTCCATAGAAACATAGAAAATAGGTGGAGTAGGCCATTCTGCCCTTCGAGCCTGCACCACCATTCAATAAGATCATGGCTGATCATTCCTTCAGTAGCCGTTTCCTGCTTTCTCTCCATACCCCTTGATCCCCTTAGCCGTAAGGGCCATATCCAACTCCCTCTTGAATATATCCAATGAACTGGCATCAACAACTCTCTACCACACGGAATTCCATCGGTTAACAACTCTGAGTGAAGAAGTTTCTCCTCATCTCAGTCCGAAATGGCCTACCCCTTATCCTAAGACTATGTCCCCTGGTTCTGGACTTCCCCAACATCGGAAACATTCTTCCCACATCTAACCTGTCCAGTCCCGTCAGAATCTTATACGTTTCTATGAGATCCCCTCTCATCCTTCTAAACTCCAGTGAATAAAGGCCCAGTTGATCCAGTCTCTCCTCATATGACAGTCCAGCCATCACTGGAATCAGTCTGGTGAACCTTCGCTGCACTCCTTCAATAGCAAGAATGTCCTTCCTCAGATTAGGAGGCAAAAACTGAACACAATATTCCAGGCGAGGCCTCAACGAAGGCCTTGTACAACTGCAGTAAGACCTCCCTGCTCCTATACTCAAATCCCCTCGCTATGAAGGCCAACATACCATTTGCCTTCTTCACCGCCTGCTGTACCTGCATGCCCACTTTCAGTGACTGATGAACCATGACACCGAGGTCTCGTTGCGCCTCCCCTTTTCCTGATCTGCCGCCATCCAGATAATATTCTGCCTTCGTGTTTTTGCCTCCAAAATGGATAACTTCACAATTATCCACATTATACTGCATCTGCCCACTCACCTAACTTGTCCAAGTTACCCTACAGCCTCTTAGCTTCCTCCTCACAGCTCACACTGCCACCCAGTTTAATGTTATCCACAAACTTGGAGATATTACACTCAATTCCTTCATCTAAATTGTTAATGTATATTGTAAAGAACTGGGGTCCCAGCACTGAGCCCTGCGGCACTCCACTAGTCATTGCCTGCCATTCTGAAAAGGACCTTCATGGCAGATGAAGTATAATGTGGATAAATGTGAGGTTATCCTCTTTAAAACAGAGAGACAGACTATTATCTGAATGGTGACAGATTAGGAAAAGGGGAGGTGCAACGAGACCTGGGTGTCATGGTACATCAGTCATTGAAGGTTGGCATGCAGGTACAGCAGGCGGTTAAGAAAGCAAATGGCATGTTGGCCTTCATAGCAAGGGGATTTGAGTACTGGGGCAGGGAGGTGTTACTACAGTTGTACAGGGCCTTGGTGAGGCCACACCTGGAGTATTGTGTACAGTTTTGGTCTCCAAACTTGAGGAAGGACATTCTTGCTATTGAGGGAGTGCAGCGAAGTTTCACCAGACTGATTCCTGGGATGGCAGGACTGACATATCAAGAAAGACTGGATCAACTGGGCTTGTATTCACTGGAGTTCAGAAGAATGAGAGGGGATCTCATAGAAATGTTTAAAATTCTGACGGGTTTAGACAGGTTAGATGCAGGAAGAATGTTCCCAATGTTGGGGAAGTCCAGAACCAGGGGTCACAGTCTAAGGATAAGGGGTAAGTCATTTACGTCCGAGATGAGGAGAAACTTCTTCACCCAGAGAGTGGTGAACCTGTGGAATTCTCTAACACAGAAAGTTGTTGAGGCCAATTCACTAAATATATTCAAAAAGGAGTTAGATGAAGTCCTTACTACTCGGGGGATCAAGAGGTATGGTGAGAAAGCAGGAATGGGGTACTGAAGTTGCATGTTCAGCCATGAACTTATTGAATGGCGGTGCAGGCTCGAAGAGCCTTATGGCCGACTCCTGCACCTATTTTCTATGTTTCTTTGACCCGTTCATCCAGATTCTCTGCTTCCTGTCTGACAACCAGTTCTCTATCCACATCAGTACATTACCCCCAATACCGTGCGCTTTGATTTTGCACACCAATCTCTTGTGCGGGACCTTGACAAAAGCCTTTTGAAAGTCCAAATACACCACATCCACTGGTTCTCCCTTGTCCACTCTGCTAGTTAAATCCTCAAAAAATTCCAGAAGATTCGTCAAGCATGATTTCCCTTTCATAAGTCCATTCTGACTTGGTCCAATCCAGTCACTGCTTTCCAAATGCGCTGATATTTCATCCTTAAATGATTGATTCCAACATTTTCCCCACTACTGATGTCAGGCTAACCGGTCTATAATTACCCATTTTCTCTCTCCCTCCTTTTTTTTTAAAAAAGTGTTACATTAGCTACCCTCCAGTCCATAGGAACAGATCCAGAGTCAATAGACTGTTGGAAAATGATCACCAATGCATCCACTATTTTTAGGGCCACTTCCTTAAGTACTCTGGGATGCAGACTATCAGGCCCCGGGGATTTATCGGCCTTCAATCCCATCAATTTCCCGCACACAATTTCCCGCCGAATAAGGATATCATTCAGTTCCTCCTTCTCACTAGACCTACTGTCCGTTAGTACAATCGGATGGTTATTTGTGTCTTTCTTCGTGAAGACTGAACAAATACTTCGGTTCTATTGGTCTGCCATTTCTTTGTTCCCCATTATAACTTCACCTGAATCAGACTGCAAGGGACCTACATTTGTCTTCACTAATCTTTTTCTCTTCACATATTTATAGAAACTTTTGCAGTCAGTTTTTATGTTTAAACCCTTGGTCCTCCTCTGTTGAATTCTAAATTTCTCCCAGTCCTCAGGTTTGTTGCTTTTTCTAGCCAAATTATATGCCTCTTCCTTGGCTTTAAACACTATCCTTAATTTCCCTTGTTAGCCATGGTTGAACCACCTTCCCCGTTTTATTTTGACTCTAGACAGGGATGTACAATTGCTGAAGTTCATCCATGTGATCTTTAAATGTTTGCCATTGCTTATCCACCGTCAACCCTTTAAGTATCATTTGCCAGTCTATTCTAGCCAATTCACGCCTCATACCGTCGAAGTTACCTTTCCTTAAGTTCAGGACCTGAGTTTCTGAATTAACTGTGTCACTCTCCATATTAATAAAGAATTCTACCATATTATGGTCACTCTTCCCCAAGAGGCCTCGCACAACAAAATTGCTAATTAGTCCCTTCTCATTACACATCACCCAGTGCTGCTGCTGCCAAGTAAATTTGTCCAGCAAATTTGTCAAACATGATTTCCCTTTCATAAAACTATGCTGACTCTGCTTAATTGAATTATGATTTTCCAAATGTCCCGCTACTGCTTCCTTAATAATAGACTCCAGTATTTTCCCATAGACAGTTGTTAGGCTAACTGGTCTATAGTTTCCTGCTTTTTGTCTGCATCTTTTTTTTTTTTTAAATCAGGGAGTTACATTTACAGTTTTCCAATCCATGGAACTGCCCCAGAAACCAGGGAACCAATGCATCCACTATCTCTGCAACCACTTATTTTAAGACCCTAGGATGTAAGCCATCAGGTCCAGGAGACTTGTCTGCCTTTAGTCCCATTATTTTACCGTGTACTACTTCATTAGTGATAGTGATTGTATTAAGTTACTCCTTCCCGATAGCCCCTTAATTATTCACTATTGGGATGTTTTGAGTGTCTTCTACCGTGAAGACCAATACAAAACATTTGTTCAAAGTCTCTGCCATATCCCTGTTCTTCATTATTAATTCCCCAGTCTCATCCTCTGGGGGACCAACATTTACTTTAGTCACTCTTTTCCTTTTTATGTATCTGTAGAAACTCTTGCTATCTCTTTTTATATTGTGTGCTAGTTTACTTTCATAATCTATCTTCCCTCTATCATTTTTTTTTAGTCACTCTTTGTTGGCTTTTAAAAGTTTCCCAATCCTCTGGCCTCCCACTAGTCTTGGCCACATTGTATGCCCTGGTTTTCAATTAGACACCATCCCTTATTTCCCTAGTTAGCCACAGATGGTTATCCCTTCTCTTAGTCTTACCTTCTCAGTGGGCTATATTTTTGTTGCGAGTTATGAAATATCTCCTTAAATGTCTGCCACTACTCATCAACCATCCCATACTTTAATCGATTTTCCCAGTCCACTTTAGCCAACTCTGCCCTCATACCTTTGTAGTCTCCTTTATTTAAGCTTAGTACGCTGGTTTGAGATCCAACTTTCTTGTCCTCCAACTGAATTTGAAATTCAACCATGTTATGGTCACTCGTTCCTAGAGGATCCTTTACTCAGATCATTTATTAATCCTGCCTCATTACACAATACCAGATCTAAGATAGCCTGCTCCCTGGTTGGTTCTGCAACATACTGCTCAAGGAAATTTTCCTGGATACACTATGAACTCTTCCTCAAGGCTATCCTGGCCAATTTGCTTTGTCCAATCAATATGAAGGTTAAAATCGCCCATGATTATTGCTGTTCTTTTTTACAAGACTCCATTATTTCTTGATTTATACTCCGTCCAACAGTGTAGCTACTGTTAGGGGGTCAATAGACCACACTCACCAGCAACTTTTCCCCCTTATTATTCCTTATCTCCAACCAAACTGATTCAAAACCTTGATCTTCTGAGCCAATATCGTTTCTCACTAACGCATATCCTTTATTAACAGTTCTACCCCACCTCCTTTTACTTCCTATCCGTCCTTCCGAATTGTCAAATACGCCTGAATATTTAGTTCCCAGTCCAGGTCACTTTGCAACCACGTCTCTGTAATGGCTATCAGATCATACCCATTTGTATCTATTTGTGCCGTCAACTCATCTACTTTGTTACGAATGCTACGTGCATTCAGATAAAGAGCTTTTAAATTAGCTTCTCGGCCTTTTGGCTAAGATCATGCGTAACTGACCTGACAGGGGAGTAACCATGACCCCAACGTGGTTCTCCCTGGATCAGGAAGGTGATTCTCCTATACTTTTTGGAAACAGAAGGTGGGTGGGGTGGCTTGACCCATCCACCTCCACGGAGGGGTGTGGGGGGCCTGACCCATCCACCTCCATGGCACGAACCTGGTATTGCAGTACTTCTAGGAACGGTGCAGTGGCTCTAGGCCTTTTGGCTAAGAGCATTGGCGCAGAGTGATCCTTGATGTGTGCAAGGTGACCTCTGGCGTTTGTGATTTGACAAAGAATTGGAAAGATTGGCAACGAAAAAAAAAGAGCTTTTAAATTAGTTTTTTTTTTTAAAAACAATTTTCCCTGCTTTGACCCCACTTTCTGATTCACCGTTATGTTTATACATTCTGTCCCTCCCTGTCACGCTCTGGTTTTCATTTCCCCCCAATACTACCCTGATCGATTGCCTTCTCCTTATTCTTTGACTTTTTAAATTTTCACTCACCTGAATCCTCCCCCCCCACTAATTATTTTAAAGCCCCCTCTACAGCCCTAGTTATTTGATCTGCCAGGACACTAGTCCCAACACAGTCCAAGTGGTGCCCGTCTGAACGGAACAGCCCCTCTTACCCCAGTACTGGTGCCAGTGTCCACAAACCAAAACCCATTTCTCCCACACCAGTCTTTGAGCCACGTATTTAACTCACTGATCTTAATTTACCCTATGTAAATTTGCTCGTGGCTCAGGTAGTAATCCAAAGATTATTACCTTTGTGGTTCTGCTTTTTAATTTCGTCCCTAGCTGCTCATACTCCCTCAGCAGAACCTCTTTCTTTGTCCTATCAATGTCATTGGTACCCATGTGGACTGTGACAACTGGATCTTCCCCCTCCCATTCCAAGTTCCTCTCCAGCCCTGAGGAGATGTCCTTAACCTTGGGAGTAGAAGCTGAAGCTTAAAGTCCTTGGTTAGCTTGCATGCTTCATTCTTTCAGTGATCGGGAAGTTGGCCATTTAACAATTTTAAAAATTCATTCACAGGATGTGGATGTCACCGGTAAAGCCAACATTTATGTCCCATCCCCAATTGCCCTCGAGAAAGTGGTGGTGAGCCTCCTTCATCAATACAAGCAAATGGCTTGCTAGGCCATTTCAGAGGACAGTTAAGAGTCAACCACCTTGGTGTGGGTCTGGAGTCACATATAGGCCAGAAAAAGTAAGGGTGGCAGATTTCCTTTCCGAAAAGGACATTAGTGAACCAGATGGGTTTTTATGACAATCTGGTAGTTTCACCTTTTTATTCGAGATTTATTTTTATTCCAGATTTATTTAATTGAACTGTACAAAGAAATGGCGATTTTGTACAATTTTGAATACAAACTGAAAATGTACTTTGAGAAGAAGGGACAACAATTGAAAAAATAAAGACCACCTGAGATGGCAAGTAGGCTGAAAACTTCAAAAGTACAAAATCTCTCATGGAGGAGTTTATGCAGAGCTTACACAGAACTTAGCTACGTTATTCTTCCCAAGCTCAAAATACAACATCCTACATACTCCACTTAGTGACGAAATCAAGACACATTGCACCACATCCTAAGATTTTATTCCCCAGGACCTAAATACCATAGAACTCTATCACTTTCATTCCTCCCACAATCTACATACTTTTCAAACCACGGTATCACCTAGTCACCACTTTGAATTCTCATTTACTCTCCTATCATTGGCTTTGGCCCCTCACAAAGGCTTTCTCAAAAGATGGGACTGTAGTGTTGAGAATTTTATGCATCACAATTTATATGCCACAATACTCAAGACAAGAAAAGCCTCCGATTGCCAGGGTTGAAGATGGTATAATTTGCAAATGTCCTCTTATGAAAGTGGTAATAACTGAATTGATGAACACCAGACTAAAAGCCTGTTCCAGATATTAAAATACATCATGAGGAAACAGGAGAGGAAAGGAGGATCTCAATTATTTCCCCTTGACAAATCTATAGTCCACATCTGCCAACTGGCACTCATTCGTGTTTTTAAAAAAAAGCAACCTTTAAAAATATACTCAGATCCATATATTTTAAACAGTTTGCAATCGATGACACATAAATGTCACCCCAGATTATTAATAACATGCATTGAAAATTCCAGTTGCATACTATCCACAAAAGAAACACAAATCTGAAGAGGAAGATTACATTTTAGTCTCAATGTAACCCTAAAACAGAGCATAAAATGTAACTGTTCCTCAGACAAGTCACTTTAATTCTTGGCAGAAGACCCACTCTTTTCAGTGGTACAAAACAAGATATATAATCTGATGCTACAGGTTCAATTGCTGAGCTATATGGAGTTAGCTGATGTCAGCCCAGGCCATCACAATGGACATCTGCACCCATGGGTGACAAAGGCAAGGAAGGAAATGGGAGGGAGAGCCAAGCTACACACTCTTGATTGCAATCCCTTAACCAGTGCATGGAACTGCAACAACAACTTGTATTTATATAGCACCTTTAATGTAGTACAATGTCCCAAGGCACTTAACAGGAGTACAAGACAAAAATTTGACACCAAGCCACACAAGGAAAAATTAGGACAGATGACCAAAAGCTGGGTCAAAGAGGTAGGTTTTAAGGAGCGTCTTAAAAGGAGCTAGAGCTTAGGGCCTAGGCAAAAGGAGGCACAGTCACCAATAGTTGAGCGATTATAAATCAGGGATGCTCAAAAGGACAGAGTTAGAGGAGTGCCAACATCTCGGCAGGTTGTGGGCTGGAGGAGATTACAGAGATAGGGAGGGGCGAGGCCATGTAGTGATTTGAAAATAAGGATGAGAATTTGCTTAACCGGTAGCCAATGTCAGCGAGCACAGGGATGATGGGCGAGCGGGACTTGGTGCGAGTTTGGACACGCGCAGGCAAGTTTTGGATCACTTCTAGTTTACGTCGGGTAGAATGTGGGAGGCCAGCCAGGGGTGCGTTGGACTAGTCAAGTCTAAAGATAACAAAGGCATGGATGAAGGCTTCAACGGCAGATGAACTGAAGCAAGGGTGGAGATGGGCGATGCTATGGAAGTGGAAATAATCGGTCTTAGTTATGCTGCTGATGTGTGGTCGAAAGCTAATTTAAGGGTCGAATATGACACCAAGGTTGCAAACAGTCTGGTTCAGCATCAGACAGAAGTAAGTGGCTAGGAAACTGAGTTTGTGGCAGGGAATGAAAACAATGGCTTTGGTCTTCGTAATATTCAATTGGAGCAAGTTTCTGCTCATCCAGAACTGCATGCCAGACAAGCAGTCTGACAAATTAGAGACCGTGGAAGGGTCGAGAGACGTGATATTGAGGTAAAGCTCGGTGTCATCAGCGGACATGTGGAAACTGACGCTGTGTTTTTGGATGATGCCGCAAGGGGCAACATATAGATGAGAAATAGGAAGGGGCCAAGGATAGATCCTTGAGGACACCAGTGGTAACAGTGTGGGGGTGGGAAAGAGTAGCCATTGCAGATGAATTTCTGGCTGCGATTAGATAGGCAAGAATGGAACCAGGCAGGTGGAGTCCAACCCAGCTGGACGACAGTGGAGAGGAGTTGGAGAAGGATAGAGTGGTCAACTGTGCCAAAGGCTGCAGACAAGTCCAGAAGAATGAGGAGGGATAGTTTGCCTTTGTCACAGTCACAAAGGATGTCATTTGTGATTTTGATGAGAGCCATTTCGGTACTGTGGCAAGCGCGAAAACTGGATTGGAGGGACTCAGACATGGAATTGCGGAAAAGATGAGCATGGATTTGGAAGGCTAAAACACATTGAAGGACTTTGAAGAAAGGGAGGTTTGAGACGGGGCAGTAGTTTGCAAGGACAGAGGGGTCAAGGGTTTTTTTTTGAGGAAGGGTGATGACGGCAGATTTAAAAGGGAGAGGGGGACAGTACTCGAGGAGAAAGAACCGTTAACAATGTGAGCTAGAAAAGGAAGTTGGGTAGTCAGCAATTTGGTGGGAATAGGGCCAAGGGAGCAGGAAGTGGGTCTCATGGAAAGCATGAACTTGGAAAGGTCATGAGGGGAGATCGCAGAGAAACTGGAGAAAGTCGAGAGGTCAGGGTTAGGGCAGAGGCGGGATCCTTGGAGGAAGCTTGGCCCAGTAGGGAAGAGGCAGAAGCAGTCAAACAGATGGTCTCAATCTTAAAGACAAAGAAGTCCAAGAGCTCCTCACACTTATTCTTGGAAATGAGGGTGGAGACTGGGGAGAGGGGTTTAAAAAGATGGTTAGCAGTGGAGAATAGAAGCCGGAGTTTATCGTTACATTCCAGAATGATTCTGGAATAGTGAGTAATTTTGGCAGGCGAGAGCAGGACCCGATAGTGCTTTATGTGGGCTGTACCGGGGGGGGGGAATGGCTTCAGTGAGAGTAATTGTTTTAACAGGGACTAGGGGATCAAAGGTAGTGATGAGGGTGTGATTGAGCAGATCAGTAGCTGCAGAAATGTCATAATGAATGAGGTGCCAAAGACTGGACAGTTGGGAGTCATAAGTGCAATTCTAAGAGTCAGGAGTTTTTTTTTTTCCAGTGGCTGACAAAGGGCAGGGGGGGGTGGGGGAAAAAAAAAAAAGAGGTGGAAGGGAGATGTGGGTGGAGAGCAATACGAGGAAGTGGTCAGAGATGGCCTTATCTGCGATTGACACGATGGAGTAGTGAGGCCACGAGAGATGGCAAGGTCAAGGGGCTGGCCGTGAATATGGGTTGGGGAGTTTACATGGAGTGAAAGATTAAGGGAGGATAGGAGGCTTGTAAACTCAGGAGAACATGATGAATTGAGATGGAGGTTGAAATCACTGAGGATGAGAAGTCGTTCGGTGCAGAGGATGAAGGAGCAAAGTAGAAGAAATATCAGTAATAAAATGTTTATGGTACTTGGGTGGGCGGCAGAGAATGAGAATTTTAAATGAGGTAAGAGGTGGAATAGGGCGAGATGCTCAAAAGGAGGAGAAAGTGCCAGAGGAGTAGGGGGACAGACCAAGGTGCGATTTGCTGATGAGAGCCACACCGCCACCACTGCTGTTTGAGCCAGGCAAGTGGTGGAAGGTATAGCCAGGCGGGGAGGCTTTAGTTGAGGGTAAGGCTTCATCGCCCCTTAACCAGATTTCCGTCAGGGCCATGATGTCGATGCCATCATCCATGATAAGCTTAACGATGGGAAGGGCCTTGTTCGCAAGCCGCAGGGAGATGCGGAGAGGGTTGGTGACGGTAGCACTGCCGGGGGGGGGGGTTGTGAGTTGGACGGGGAGGAGATTGTAACGATCAACCCGCAGTGGGTACGCTGGGGCAGGAAAGTCAGCGAGTAGGTTGGGACAATTGGGCTTGCTGCTCATAAGGAGACAGCGACAAGTGCCTCGATGAGCCCCTTCGAAGGATGCCAAGAGAGGCAGAGCAAGCTGTCAGCTTATCCAGGAGGGAGTCAAGCCTGGGACGGCAGCAGGAGAGTACGAAGGTCAAAGAGTCATCATCATCACAGGCAGTCCCTCGAAACGAGGATGACTTGCTTCCACGCCAAAAAAAAGGATGAGTTCACAGGTGTTTCGAGTGAAGAAACCGAACGACATCATCAAGGGTGGAAGATGCCTGTGCGTGGATTTCTTTTAAAAAAAAAATATGTGGTGGTCATTATACACCAGCCACCACACGGGCTTGACAGAGCTAGGTCTTGGTCCAGTGGCAAGGATTACCCAAGACAACTGGAGACCTGCTCTGCTGCATGGACATCGCAGTGCGGGCTGGCCCGTGCTGCCCCAAACTCACGCCTCCCCTGGGCCCCGATCGCATCCCTCCACAGTCAAGTGGGTGCCAAGTGGGTTTGATGGAGCTTAACAAACTGAATTTTAGGTGAGCAGGTTATTGATGAATAGGTGTTGCTTGATGGTACTATTGATGGCTCCTCCCATCACTTCACTGATGATTGAAAGGTCCAGGGTACAGCACGAGCTACTGCAGGAGAGCAACGGCAGTGAAGAGTGATATCAGCAAGGTCCAGGTTGGTGATTGGAGTGTGGGCAGATGCAGCAGGAACGGCGAGGGGGGGCGAAGAAGATGGTCAAAGAATAATGAAGGACTGGGGTAGGGATTTGGGAGGGCAGAGTATCGAGAGAGGAGAGATGAAAGGAGGCATGACAATAGGGAAAAACGGTCTGATGGGGGTCGGTGTGTAAGAGAAAAGGAAACAGGTGATAAAAAAGTATTGAATGGCTCTGGTCCAGAGTGGCAGCCAAATTGCACACACGAATGGACATTCGCTGCCATTACCCACAGAATCATACCTTGCACATGGCAGCTTACAACAAGGAAATAGGCCTTACAACCCAACCAGTCTGCATGTGTCTTTATGAGCAGTCATCCTAATCCCATCTGTTTGCCTTATTTCCATATGCCTTTGTCTCCCTTTTCCTTCAATCACCTATCTGACCTATCCTTAAAACCACCAACTCTAGTACATTCCACAGCCATTGTAAAAGAAAAGGAGAAATTTAAAATATATCCTATATATTAACTGCAGGCACCGTTCAACATATTTATAGGATTAAACAATTATTAGCCAGAAGCGACGATGCAGATGTTGGCTGCAGCTGCCGTGCAGTTATAAAAAAGGAGCCAGAGCTACATTTGTGCAGATTAAAAGCATAGGATTCAATTCATGAACTGTAGGTATACAATGCACGCAATAATTACAGGCAACTATTCACGGCGCAGCACACACGGCTGGGACCGATTTGGAGGCATTCTTTGGTCCAGATTCCTTGAAGTCCCTTTTTGGGATGTTAGCTCTGAATGGAATGGGAGAAGGGGACGGCAGAATTTCCAGTCCTGATTGCTGGAAATGTGAAGAAAGGCTACCCCAACCCCCGGACCGCTCAATACACTGAACAAATCAATTGGCCAGAGTGCCTCAACCGGGCAGGGGTAGAGCACAGCAGGTACCATGGACCACGCAAACCAGGTTATTTTCGGACCAGGGGAGGAGGACGACTTTCCCTCGGGCGGCGCCCAGCGCGAGCCTGCGGGGGGCGGGGCGTGACCAGGCGGCTCGCGCTGGAGGTAACGGCCATTAACGGCCGGCGCTCGCGGGCACAACGTTCCAGATCGCTCTGCCGCTCGAGCCCGGCACCCCCGCCCAACAGCAGCGAGTATTCCCTTCGCCCAAAGATTAAAACAAAAAGCAAAACACTGCGGATGCTGGAAGCTGAACTAAAACCAGAAAATTAAAACTCGCTCGGAGCAACAACAAAAAAAAAAGACGGTCGATAATTGTCGCCGCACCACACAACGGTCTAAAGCAGCAGAACCGGTGAACGCACCATGTGTACATAAATGACAATAGCCACCTGTACGTACCTCCCCACTGATTCGTAAACGCCCTCCGATCTCCCCGGCTCCTTGGGTTTTTTTCCCCCCTTGTATTTTTTTTTTGTTTCTTTTACGTTTACTCATCGTACGGAATCGCTCCGGGAGTTCACACGATCGTCCAATCCACGTCTGCGGCGTAATTGAGGTTGCGTCACTTTAACCAAGGCCCAATGAACTGCTTCCAAATGATTCTCATTGCATCACCACCATCATTCAAAAGTTTGCAGCACTCTTGCACAGATCGAGTGGCGCTCACTTGTAGTTTGCTGGGTACGTAAAATACTCCCAGACTTTATTCGCTGCGCACGGGAAAGCTAAACTAGTATTAATCTTTACTGTGTTTCGGTGTCAACCAGTGAACTTCAGGTGATCCAAAACTCCGCTGCCCATGTCCTAAATTGCCCCAAGTGCCGCTGCCGGTTAAACAATGCTTCGATTTCAAAATTCTCATCCTTGTTTTCAAATCTCTCTATGGCTTCATCCCTCTCTATCTCTGTAATCTCCTTCATCCCCACAACCTGAGATATTTGCATTCTAATTCTGCCCTCTTGAGCATCCCTGATTATAATATCCTGCCCGTTTGGGGCACTTTGGACAATAAGTGTATTGGGCTGTTCCCTGTCTAAACATCTCCACCTCTCTACCTCTTTCCTCCTTTGATCACTCTTTTCGTCACCTGCCCTAATTTCTCCTTATGTGGCTCTGTATCTATATGACGACTACATGTGTGAGAAGTGTATCCGCCTCCATCTCCTGACGTACCGCGTTGCGGAATTGGAGCTGAGGGTGGATTCACTCTGGAGCATCCACGATGCTGAGAATGACATAAGTGGCACGTGTAGTGAGTTGGTCTTACCGCATGAGAAGGATCCACAGCCAGCTAGGGAATGGAAGACCAGCAGGAAGAGTAGTACAAAGAAGGTAGTGCAGGGGTCCCATATGGTCATCCCCCTGCAAAACAGATACACTGCTTTGAGTGCTGTTGAGGGAGATGACTCATCAGGGGAGAGCAGCAGCAGCCAAGTTCATGGCATCGTGGCTGGCTCTGTTGTACAGGAGGGCATAAAAAAGAGTGGGAGAGCGATAGTGATAGGGGATTCAATCATAAGGGGAATAGATAGGCGTTCCTGCGGCCGCAATCGAGACTCCAGGATGGTATGTTGCCTCCCTGGTGCAGGGGTCAAGGATGTCTCCGAGCGAGTGCAGGACATTCTAAAAAGGGAGGGAGAACAGCCAGTTGTCGTGGTGCACATTGGTACCAACGACATAGGTAAAAAAAAAAAGGGATGAGGTCCTACGAGACGAATTTAAGGAGCTCGGAGCTAAATTAAAAAGTAGGACCTCAAAAGTAGTAATCTCGGGATTGCTACCAGTGCCACGTGCTAGTCAGATTAGGAATCGCAGGATAGCACAGATGAATACGTGGCTTGAGCAGTGGTGCAACAGGGAGGGATTCAAATTAGTGGGTCATTGGAACAGGTTCTGGGGGAGGTGGGACCAATACAAACTGGACGGTCTGCACTTGGGCAGGACCGGAACCAATGTCCTAGGGGGAGTGTTTGCTAGTGCTGTTGGTGAGGAGTTAAACTAATATGGCAGGGGGATGGGAACCAATATAGGGAGACAGAGGGAAACAAAAAGGAGACAAAAACAAAAGACAGAAAAGAGATGAGTAAAAGTGGAGGGCAGAGAAACCAAAGGCAAGAAACAAAAAGGGCCACTGAATATAAAAGGGCTGCAGGAGGGGTCAAAACTAAAAATCATGGTTTAAAAACTAGGATGAAAACACTCTACCTAAATGCACGCGAAATAAAGTAAATGAGTTGACGGCACAAATCATTACAAATGGGTATGATTTGGTGGCCATTACAGAACCATGGTTGCAAGGTGGCCAAGACTGGGAATTAAACATACAGGGGTATCTGACGATTCAGAAAGATAGGCAAGAAGGGAAAGGAGGTGGGGTAGCTCTGTTAATAAAAGATGATATCAGGGCAGTTGTGAGGGATGATATTGGCTCCAATGAACAAAATTTTGAATCATTGTGGGTGGAGATTAGAGATAGTAAGGGGAAAAAGTCACTGGTCGGCGTAGTTTATAGGCCCCCAAATAATAACTTCACGGTGGGGCGGGCAATAATCAAGGGAATAATGGAGGCATGTGAAAAAGGAACGGCAGTAGTCATGGGGGATTTTAACCTACATATCGATTGGTCAAATCAAATCGCACGGGGTAGCCTGGAGGAGGAATTCATAGAATGCATATGGGATTGTTTCTTAGAACAGTATGTTACAGAACCTACAAGGAAGCAAGCCATCTTAGATCTGGTCCTGTGTAATGAGACAGGAAAAATAAACGATCTCCTCGTAAAAGATCCTCTCGGAATGAGTGATCACAATATGGTTGAATTTGTAATACAGATTGAGGATGAGGAAGTTGTGTCAGAAACGAGCGTACGATGCTTAAACAAAGGGGACTACAGTGGGATGAGGGCAGAGTTGGCTAAAGTAGACTGGGAACACAGACCAAATGGTGGCACAATTGAGGACCAGTGGAGGACTTTTAAGGAGCTCTTTCATAGTGCGCAACAAAAATATATTCCAGTGAAAAAGAAGGGCGGCAAGAGAAGGGATAACCAGCCGTGGATAACCAAGGAAATAAAGGAAAGTATCAAATCAAAGACCAATGCGTATAAGGTGGCCAAGGTTAGTGGGAAACTAGAGGATTGGGAAAATTTTAAGCAACAGCAAAGAATGACTAAAAAAGCAATAAAGAAAGGGAAGATAGATTACGAAGGTAAACTTGCGCAAAACATAAAAACAGATAGTAAAAGCTTTTACAGATATATAAAACGGAAAAGAGTGACTAAAGTAAATGTTGGTCTCTTAGAAGATGAAAAGGGGGATTTAATAATGGGAAATGTGGAAATGGCTGAGACCTTAAACAATTATTTTGCTTCCGTATTCACAGTGGATGACACAAAAACCATGCCAAAATTTGCAGGCCACAGGAATGTGGAAAGGGAGGACTTGAAGACAATCACTATCACTAGGGGGGTAGTGCTGGACAGGCTAATGGGACTGAAGGTAGACAAGTCCCCTGGTCCTGATGAAATGCATTCCAGGGTATTAAAAGAGATGGCGGAAGTTATAGCAGATGCATTCGTTACAATCTACCAAAATTCTTTGGACTCTGGGGAGGTACCAGCGGATTGGAAAGCAGCTAATGTAACGCCTCTGTTTAAAAAAGGGGGCAGGCAAAAGGCAGGTAACTATAGGCCGGTTAGTTTAACATCTGTAGTGGGGAAAATGCTTGAAACTATCATTAAGGAAGAAATAGCGGGACATCTAGATAGGAATAGTGCAATCAAGCAGACGCAGCATGGATTCATGAAAGGGAAATCATGTTTAACTAACTTACTGGAATTCTTTGAGGATATAACGAGCATGGTGGATAGAGGTGTACCGATGGATGTGGTGTATTTAGATTTTCAAAAGGCATTCGATAAGGTGCCACACAAAAGGTTACTGCAGAAGATAAAGGTACGCGGAGTCAGAGGAAATGTATTAGCATGGATAGAGAATTGGCTGGCGAACAGAAAGCAGAGAGTCGGGATAAATGGGTCCTTTTCCGGTTGGAAATCAGTGGTGTGCCACAGGGATCAGTGCTGGGACCACAACTGTTTACAATATACATAGATGACCTAGAAGAGGGGACAGAGTGTAGTGCAACAAAATTTGCAGATGACACTAAAATTAGTGGGAAAGCGAGTTGTGTAGAGGACTCAGAGAGGCTGCAAGGAGATTTGGATAGGTTAAGCGAATGGGCAAAGGTTTGGCAGATGGAATACAATGTCGGAAAGTGTGAGGTCATCCACCTTGGGGAAAAAAAACAGTAAAAGGGAATATTATTTGAATGGGGAGAAATTACAACATGCTGTGGTGCAGAGGGACCTGGGGGTCCTTGTGCATGAAACTCTTTTAGAGTCTACCTGCAAAAACATAAAACATTAAATCGTGCCACCCGACCTGGGTGACACACCAGACATTTACAAGGCCCTTTTTTTCCTTTTTTTGTTTTTTTTTGAGTTTTTCTTTTTTTTTTTTTTGGGCACTAAAATCACAATTTTCCAGTGCCCCCTATAAAAGGGAAGGGGACACTAAAAGCACCGGCATTTAAAACAAGTTAAACTTTAAAACGTAAAATCAAATTAAAATTTGGTTGCCGGGCGTGATGATGCACTCCAGTCCCTCCGGTGCCCACCTCTCGCGGAAGGCCGCGAGCGTACCGGTAAAATATGTCAGAAGTGGGATGAGAAGCCAAGCTTTACAAAGCAGATTGCAACCTCAACACAACACCTTACACCGCTCAGCCATCCTGAGTATTCCTTGTGCATGAATCCCAAAAGGTTAGTTTGCAGGTGCAGCAGGTAATCAGGAAGGCAAATGGAATGTTGGCCTTCATTGCGAGAGGGATGGAGTACCAAAGCAGGGAGGTCTTGCTGCAACTGTATAAGGCCGCACCTGGAGTACTGTGTGCAGTTTTGGTCACCTTACTTAAGGAAGGATATACTAGCTTTGGAAGGGGTACAGAGACGATTCATTAGGCTGATTCCAGAAATGAGAGGGTTACCTTATGATGATAGATTGAGTAGACTGGGTCTTTACTCGTTGGAGTTCAGAAGGATGAGGGGTGATCTTATAGAAACATTTAAAATAATGAAAGGGATAGACAAGATAGAGGCAGAGAGGTTGTTTCCATTGGTTGGGGAGACTAGAACTAGGGGGCACAGCCTCAAAATACGGAGGAGCCAATTTAAAACCGAGTTGAGAAAGAATTTCTTCTCCCAGAGGGTTGTGAATCTGTGGAATTCTCTGCCCAAGGAAGCAGTTGAGGCTAGCTCATTGAATGTTTTCAAGTCAAAGATAGATAGATTTTTAACCAATAAGGGAATTAAGGGTTACGGGGAGAGGGTGGGTAAGTGGAGCTGAGTCCACGACCAGATCAGCCGTGATCTTATTGAATGGCGGAGCGGGCTCAAGGGGCTAGATGGCCTACTCCTGTTCCTAATTCTTAAGTTCTTATGTATCAATGTTTTTGTCTCATAATATTCCTGTGAAGTGCCTTGGGACTTTTCACTAGGTTAAAGGTACTATATGAATACAAGTTGTTGTTGCATATAAGATCATAAGAAATAGGAGCAAGAATAGGCCACCTGGCCCCTTAAGCCTGCTCTGCCATTTAATAAGATCATGGCTGATCTGATCATGGACTCAGCTCCACTTCCCTTATTGCTCAAAATTCTATCTATCTCTGCCTTAAATATATTCAATGACCCAGCCTCCACAGCTCTCTGGGGCAGAGAATTCCATAGATTTACAACCCTCAGAAGAAATTCCTCCTCATCTCAGTTTTAAATGGGCGGCCCCTTATTCTGAGACTATGTCCCCTTATCTTAGTTTCCCCTATGAGTGGAAATATCCTCTCTGCATCCACCTTGTCTAGCCCCCTCATTATCTTATATGTTTCAATAAGATTATCTCATTCTTCTGGACTCCAATGAGTATAGAAACATAGAAAATAGATGCAGGAGCCTGCACTACTATTCAATATGATCATGGCTGATCATTTTTGCAACTTTAGTACCCCATTCCTGCTTTCTCTCCATACCCCTTGATCCCTTTAGCTGTATGGACCACATCTAACTCCCTTTTGAATATATCTAATGAACTGGCCTCAACAACTTTCTGTGGTAGAGAATTCCATAGGTTCACAATTCTCTGAGTGAAGAAGTTTCTCCTCATTTCAGTCTACATGGCTTACCTCTTACCCTTAGATTGTGACCACTGGTTTTGGACTTCCCTAACATCGGGAACATTCTTCCTGCATCTAACCTGTCCAATCCCATCAGAATTTTATATGTTTCCATGAGATCCCCTCTCATTCTTCTAAATTCCAGTGAATATAAGCCGAGTATATCCAGTCTTTCTTCATATGTCAGTCCTGCCATCCCGGGAATCAGTCTGGTGAACCTTCGCTGCACACCTTCAATAGCAAGAATGTCCTTCCACAGATTAGGAGACCAAAACTGTACACAATATTCGAGGTGTGGCCTCACCAAAGCCCTGTACAACTGCAGTAACACCTCCCTGCTCCTATACTCAAATCCTATCGCTATGAAGGCCAACATGCCATTTGCCGCCTTCACCGCCTGCTGTACCTGCATGTCAACTTTCAATGACTGATGTACCATGACACCCAGTTCTCGTTGCACCTCCAGTTTTCCTAATCTGTCACCATTCAGATAAGAGTCTGCCTTCCTGTTTTTACCACCAAAGTGGATAACCTCACATTTATCTACATTATACGGCATCTGCCATGCATTTGCCCACTCACCTAATCTGTCCAAGTCACTCTGCGGTCTCTTAGCATCCTCCTCACAGCTCACACTGCCACCCAGCTTAGTGTCATCTTCAAACTTGGAGATATTAAATTCAATTCCTTCATCTAAATCATTAATGTATATTGTAAATAGTTATGGTCCCAGCACTGAACCTTGCGGTGCCCCACTAGTCACTGCCTGCCATTCTGAAAAGGACCCGTTTATTCCTCTTTGCTTCTTATCTGCCAACCAGTTCTCTATCCACATCAATACATTACCCCCAATACCATGTGCTTTAATTTTGCACACTAATCTCTTGTGCGGGATCTTGTCAAAAGCCTTTTGAAGTCCAAATACACCACATCCACTGGTTCTCCCTTGTCCACTCTACTAGTTACATCCTCAAAAAATTCCAGAAGATTTGTCAAGCATGATTTCCCTTTCATAAATCCATGCTGATTTGGACCGATCCTGTCACTGCTTTCCAAATGCACTGTTATTACATCTTTAATAATTGATTCCAACATTTTCCCCACTACCGATGTCAGGCTAACCGATCTATAATTCCCTGTTTTCTCTCCCTCCTTTTTTAAAAAGTGGGTTTACATTAGCTACCCTCCAATCCATAGGAACTGATCCAGAGGCTATAGAATGTTGGAAAATGACCACCAATGCATCCACTATTGCTAGGATCACTTCCTTAATTACTCTGAGATGCAGACTATCAAGCCCTGGGGATTTATCGGCCTTCAGTCCCATCAATTTCCCTAACACAATTTCCTGACATAAGGATTTCCTTCAGTTCCTCCTTCTCGCTAGAGCCTCGGTCCCCTAGTATTTCCGGAAGGTTATTTGTGTCTTCCTCAGTGAAGACAGAACCAAAGTATTTGTTCAATTGGTCTGCCATTTCTTTGTTCCCCATTATAAATTCACCTGATTCTGACTGCAAGGGACCTACATTTGTGTTCACTAATCTTTTTCTCTTCACATCTCTATAGGCCCAACCTACTCAACCTATCTTCATAAGTCAACCCTCTTATCTCTGAAATCAATCTAGTGAACCTTTTCTGAACAGGGTCCAATGCAAGTATATCCTTTCTTAAATACGGTGACCAAAATTGTACGAGGTACTCTAGGTGTGGCCTCACAAATTCCCTATACAGCGTGGCGGCCTCGACCTGCAAAGGACCATCAGCGACAGGTCGGGGCCATAAAAGGAGTGGTGAGCGGCGGCCCCTGGAGCAGCATGGTGGCATACCACTTCAAGGTACAGCGCGAGCTGGTGCAGGAGGGCAACAGCAGCGAAGAGGGACATCATCAAGGTCCATGTCGGTGATTGGAGCATGGACAGGTACAGCAGGAGCGGTGAGGTCGGGGCGAAGGAGTTCCGGGAGAATGTAGAGGGATGTGATCGGGGCCAGAAGAGGCGAGGGCCCAGGGGCAGCACGGGCCAGCCCACACTGCAATATGTGTGCGCACTAGGCCCGTGCAGCAAAGCAGGTCTCCAGTCGTCTTGGGTAATCCTTGCCACTGACCCAAGACCTAGTTCTGTCAAGCCCGTGTGGTGGCTGATGTGCAGCGGCCACCACACGTTAAAAAAATCCACACACAGGCATCTTCCACCCTTCAAGATGTAGTTCGGGATCTGGAATATTAGGTGCTTCATTGAAACACTTGTGAACTCATCCCTTTTTGGTGTGAAAGCAAGTCATACTCGTTTCGAGGGACTGCCTATGATGATGATACAGTTGTAGCAGGACTTCTCTGCTTTTATACTCTATTCCCCCTTGCAATAAAGGCCAACATTCCATTTCCAGTTATAGTCATGGCTCAATGGGCAGCACACTCGCCTCTAAGTCAGAAGGTTCAAGTCCCACTCCAGAGACTTGAGCACAAAAATCCTGGCTGACACCAAAGTGTAGTGCTGAGGCAGTGCTGCACTGTCGGAGGTGACGTATTTCAGATGAGACATTAAACCGAGACCCCCGTCTGTTCTCTCAGATGGACAGAACAGAGCCAACGGCATTATTTTGAAGGAAAACAGGAAAGTTATTCCCGGTGTCCTGGCCAATATTTATCCCTCATAACAAAAACAGATTATCTGGTCATTATCACATTGCTGTTTGTGGGAGCTTGCTCAGCACAAATTGGCTGCCGAGTTTCCTACATTACAACAGTGACTACACTTCAAAAAGTATTGGCTGTAAAGTGCTTTAGGATGTCTGGTGATTGTGACAGGCGCTATATAAATGCAATTTTTTCCTTGTTATAGAATCATAGAATGATAAATCACAGAAGGAGGCCATCGCGCCCATCGAGTCTGCGCCGGCTCTTTTGAAGAACAATCCAGTTCTCCGCTCTTTCCCCATACCCTGTAATTTTATCACCTTCAAGTAGTTATCCAATTCCCTTTTGAAGGCTACTATTGAATCTGTATCCACCACCCTATCAGGCAGTGCATTCCAAATCCTAACCAGTCGTTGTGTAAAAAAAGTTTCCCCTCACATCATCTCTAGTTCTTTTGCCAATCATCTTAAATCTGTGCCCTTTCGTTATTTACCCTTCAGCATCATCATCATCATCATAGGCAGTCCCTCGGAGTCGAGGAAGACTTGCTTCCACTCCTGAAGTGAGTTCTTTGGTGGCTGAACAGTCCAATACGAGAGCTACAGACTCTATCACAGGTGGGACAGATAGTCGTTGATGGAAGGGGTGGGCGGAACTGGTTTGCTGCACGCTCTTTCCGCTGCCTGCGCTTGATTTCTGCACACTCTCGGCGTTGAGACTCGAAGAGCTCAACGCCCTCCCGGGTGCACTTTCTCCACTTAGGGCAGTCTTTGGCCAGGGACTCCCAGGTGTCAGTGGTGATGTCGCACTTTTTCAGGGAGGCTTTCAGGGTGTCCTTGTAACGTTTCACTGACCACCTTTGGTTCATTTGAGTGAAGGAGCTCCGCATAGAGCACTTGCTTTGGGAGTCTCGTGTCTGGCATGCGAACTATGTGGCCTGCCCAGCGAAGCTGATAGAGTGTGGTCAGTGCTTCAATGCTGGGGATGTTAGCCTAGACAAGGACACTGATGTTGGTGTGCCTGTCCTCTCACAGGATTTGTAGGATCTTATGGAGACATCGTTGGTGATATATCTCCAGCGACCTGAGGTATCTATTGTACATGGTCCATGTCCTGAGCCATACAGGAGGGCGGGTATTACTACAGCCCTGTAGACCATGAGCTTGGTGGTAGATTTGAGGACCTGGTGTTCAAACACTTTTCCTCAATTGAGGCAGTGAAAAGCAATATTTAATGTACTGGGTTATGGGTAACATAGTATAGACCAGTATTAATCTTTTAGAGCAGTAAAAGCTAGGCTGGTTTTAACCCTTCGTTTGCTAGCACAGGAAAAAGAGGGCCAGCAATGACCGACAAAGTACTGGGAAAGCAGATCAAACTGGTCACATCCTTTGCAAGTAGGATGACTTTTAATCCTCTCCAATGTTTCCTTTCTTCCTCCGAAGGTGATGTTAGTGGGATGTGGATTTATAGGTGATAGCAGGCTTGCAGTACATCACACAAATGTACCTTCTTCCTAGGAGCCTAGATGTTAGAACATAAGAAATAGGAACAGGAGTAGGCCATACGACCCCTCGAGCCTGCTCCGCCATTCAACAAGATCATGGCTGATCTGATCATGGACTCAGCTCCACTCCCCTGCCCGCTCCTCATAACCCCTCTCTATTTCTGTCTTAAGTTTATTCAATGTCCCAGCTTCCACAGCTCTCTGAAGCAGCGAATTCCACAGATTTACAATCCTCTGAGAGAAGAAATTTCTCATCTCTGTTTTAAATGGGCGGCCCCTTATTCTAAGATCATGCCCTCTAGTTCTAATCTATCCCATCAGTGGAAACATTCTCTCTGCATCCACCTTGTCAAGCTCCCTCATAATCTTACACATTTTGATAAGATCACCTCTCATTCTTCTGAATTCCAATGAGTCGAGGCCCAACCTACTCAACCTTTCCTCATAAGTCAAACCCCTCATCCCCAGAATCAACCGAGTGAACCTTCTCTGAACTGCCTCCAAAGTAAGTATATCCTTTCATAAATATGGAAACCAAAACTGCACGCAGTATTCCAGGTGTGGCCTCACCAATACCCTGTATAACTGTAACAAGACCTCTCTTTTTTTATACACCATCCCCTTTGCAATAAAGGCCAAGATACCATTGGCCTTCCTGATCACTTGCTGTACCTGCATACTATCCTTTTGCGTTTCATGCACAAGTACCCCGAGGTCCTGCTGTACTGCGGCACTTTGCAATCTTGCTCCATTTAAATAATAACTTGCTCTTTGATTTTTTTCTGCCAAAGTGCATGACCACACACTTTTCAACATTATACTCCATCTGCCAAATTTTTGCCCACTCACTTAGCCTGTCTATGTCCTTTTGCAGATTTTTTCTGTCCTCCTTGCACATTGCTTTTCCTCCTATCTTTGTATCGTCAGTTGAGAGTTGGCAGGTTATATGATCATGGAGAGTACAGTCAAGCCCAAACTTGTCCTCACTCTGTGCATGTGTGTGCACTTTCCAGCAACGGTCACCCGATAGGAATCAAGAGCAGGAACCTAGGCTGATTTTTTTCCATCCTGGGGTGCTGTCGAAAAATCAGCCTAGACCAGGAATTGAACCTGGGATTCTCTGGTGTGTGTGGAGTAACTCTGGCATACAAGCATAATTAAGTTTAATGATTACTCTGTTATGGGAAGAGTTAACCAAGCACACTGTTTGCCAACATCAATCATGCTGGATCATTTTGTGATTCTAATTTTTCTATTTATATATTAATAAATCAGTTTTATATATTATGAAAATTGGAGGGTGTGTAAGGCTGTACTGTTCTCTCACATTCAGTGGCTGGCAGGGTTACTTTTTGGTATTGCAACAGGGTATAGGTGTACATGTGCATGTATAAATAGTAGGTTGAGTGGACAATCATAAGTAATGAGAGGAAAAAATAAGTTTCCCAAATGGCTCAATGAGTTTATCCAGTGAAGCCATAGACAGGATGGTCTCCAGTCCAATAACCAGTCTGTGCTCCGTTAGTGTAGTATCCTGGCCAATATTTATCCCTCAATCGATATAACAATAACAGATTATCTGGTCATGATCACATTGCTGTTTGTGGGAGTTTGCTGTGCGCAAATTGGCTGCTGCGTTTCCCACATGACTGCAGTCGAAAAGTACTTCATTGGCTGTAAAACTCTTTGAGACATCTGGTGATCGTGAAAGGCGCTGATAGAGAATTCAAACAGGCTGCATTTAGACAGGCTATGAAAATTCACAGACAACAAGTCAGAGATGCTACGTGAGTGGTAGCATGTTGCATTAAGGCATCAATCAACTTGACATTTTAGGACCCTTGGGTAGCGAGCCAATTAAAAGGTTAAAAGACTATTAATTGAGCCAATAAGGTCAAAGAAGGCGAGTTCTTTTCTGTAAATTGATCCAGCTATAAGTACAGCCATTTTGACCATGTGGTGCCAGAAGAACAAAGACGTGGCTTAAAGCCAAGAACTTGTTATTGCTCTCTGCCAAGATTAAAAAGTTAAAACTACAATCGGAGTTCGTATTTCATTGGAAATTAAGAGATCGAACAATTTTGGCATCACGAACACGATCGCTGAGGAAAGAAACTGAATTTTGGATATCGGACCTACATATTGAGGTAAGGACACCTCTTTTTAAAAGTCCTCGGTCAAAAGTCTAAATTCGCCTCTCCTTCTACGCGATTCCGAAAGCCTCCGGTTTGCGAACCCTCCGGTTGGTAGTCGGCTCGAGATCCCATAGACGTCTAAACTTCGGCGGTGTGTTAGTTAATTAATCACTGACCTATTGATCGGCTAGAAAGCCTATGACTCGAGACCCCAGTGAAGAAATTATGACAGCAGGAGAGAAGAGCAAAGAATTGCCTACAACTGTTAAAGGTGGGCAAGCACCACCTGAAGTTTCGCTAGATTTAATTCTCGAACAGTTGAAAGAATACATAGAGCAACAATTCAACTTATCTAAAACCTGTATTAAGATCGAACAAAAGTACGGAACCTCCAAAGGACAATGGTCCTTGGACGAGATTAAAAGGGTCTGGGGAAAAACGACCCGTATGAAAAATAAAGAGCGAACTAGATGGTCCCTAGCGGTTATGGGCCAGATTCGAAAGTGGAATTAAATTATAATGCGTTCCCAACATGATCGAGAACTGACCAGTACAAAGGATCAATTGCAAGCAGTTTGTGCGCAGCTGCGACAGAAAAAATTTGAACTTGAAAAGCTGGAAGCGGAAGTTAAAGATCTTAAAGGTGAAATTAAAGAATGGAAAAAATCATTAGGTCAAGAGACAGTAATAGGAAAAGGAAAATGTATTGGTCAATTCCCAGGGTACCCATGTTTGGATAAATTAAAAGCGCAAACCCGAAGACACGACCGAGGAATAGATACGAATTCTGAATCCTCCGACGATACAGGGTCGGAGGATGACGAATTAGGGGTGCGTTTTGCCTCGTTTAAAAAAAAGACGAGTTGGAGGCAAATCAGAAGAGACTGCGGATGAGGGCGGAACCAAAAAAACAAAGAAAAGGGTGTACGAAGAATACTTAGTTCATGATCCGGCAGACCCAGAGAAAAATGATAAATGGTCCAAGGAATTGCCCAATCCAAAGAAAGGGGGAATAAAAATGTGGGACCAATTGGACCGCTTAAGAAATATATATCAACTTCATCCCTGGGACGGAGTGCAAATTTTGACCATAATGGTGCCAAAAACACAGGGAAGAAAATTGCCCGACAAGGTAGATGAAGCTTTGGGGCAGGATGAGCAAGATTTAGATGCAGGATGAGAGGCGATTAAACACTGGCTGCAAGCCTTCAGTCCAGCTAAGACAGACTGGGGAAAAATTGCAGCCTGCCAACAGAAAGGAACAGAGGAGGTCCTGGAGTATGACGAGCGGTTTAGATGCACGTGGCTAGAACATTCGGGTATGAATAATACGGATGAGGAAATGGATGAACAAGTGTTTTGACCCCTAAAAGCAGTTTTCGTGGCAGGTCTAAAGCCAGAACTGTCCAAAATGCTTAAGGTAGTGTTACTGGACTGGGAAGATAGAGGAACTACCTTTGCAGCATTGGTGGATCGATGTAACCAATTAGATCGGGATATGGGAGCTAAAGTCCAAGCTGTACAGGCTATGGGATGGAAATCCCAGGATTCCGATAAACAGTTATTAGGAAAATTACCCGGAAAATGTCATTATTGTGGGAAAGAAGGTCACTGGGCCAAAACGTGCAGGGCAAAACAGAAAGGTTGTGGCTGGGGAAGAGGACGCAGCCAGGGATACAATTCAGCCAACAAGCCAGGCTTGTCACAAGATAACGACCTCATAGAAGAAGCATTTAAGCGACTGACAATACAACAACAGAAGGAGTTACTTGGGATAGCAAAAAACGATTAGAGCCCACCCTGGCCCCCCTCCTCGCACTAATACAACAAAGGGGAGATGGGCTGTATATAAATGTGTGGGTGGGCGATAAGGATGTGGACTGTCTTTTAGACACAGGGGCGGAATTAACATGCTTACCCCTACAATATGGAGACTTTTTGCCGTTGGATGGTAGGGCACGTACAGCCTATGGAGTTGGGGGCCATAAAATGGAAATTAAAAAGACAACACCAGTACTTATAGGGCTGGGTCCACATGAACTAACCACGCCGGTCTGGATAGGCCCAGTAGATCAACCTCTTTTGGGAATGGACGTTCTAATCCAAGTAGATTAATTGTTGCATTTCGAGGATGGTCGGGTGACATAGTCAATTAAAACTTTGAAGAAAGAAGAATTGAAGGAACACCCGATATGGGCTAAAGATAAGAACGATTGTGGCCTACTCCAGATGGAGCCTGCGTCATTTACAGGGACCAAGCTTCCATGCATTAAACAGTATCCCATCAGTCCAAATGCCATCGTGGGAATCTTACCGGTTATTCAGCAATTGGAGAAACAAGGGGTGCTTATTAAAATGCATAGCTCCTCCAATAGCCCCGTGTGGCCGGCAGAGAAATCTAATGAGACTTGGCGTTTGACTGTCGATTATAGGAAAGCTAACCAGTGTATTGATCAAAAAGCTCCTTTGGTCGCAGATCCCTCCACCATTTTTAATGCCCTCAAACCGGAACATATATTTCTCGGTTATAGATATGGCCAACGGATTTTGGTCGGTGCCTCTGGCACCGGAGGTTCGACAGTGGTTTGCTTTCACGGTCCAAGGACAACAGTATACTTGGACCCGGTTACCGCAGGGTTTCCACAACAGCCCTACGGTATTCCATATGGCTTTACAAAGCCATTTGCGAGAATTATCTCCCCTGTCATCCACAGTCATCCAATATGTAGACGATATCCTGCTAGCTTCAAACACGGAAGAACAGCATGAACAAGATTTACGAGCTTTGCTGGACCACCTTCGGCTGAAAGGACATAAAGCCAGCATCGACAAAGCACAAATATCCCAAGAAGAGGTGTATACCTGGGACAAAAGATTTCACAAGGAAAGAGAGAACTTACCCAGATAGAACTGCAGCCATTCAGGCTGCTAAAAAATCCACCACTATTCAGGAACTAAGGTCTTTTTTGGGATTGTGTAACTTTAACAGAAATTGGATTGACTCCTTCACACAGCTTGCTCAGCCACTGAATGATATTTTAAAGGGGAAATGTGCCTCTAAAGAAGCCATCACCCTCACTAAAGAACAGCAAGAGGCCTTCCTGAGTTTGAAAAAGGCTTTGTGTTCGGCACCGGCTCTGGGAATCCCCGACAGTGGTAAGCCATTTACCCTGTTTGTCCATGAGAAAGAAGGATATATGACAGCTATACTGACACAAGAACATGGGGATCGGCAAAGACCTATTGGCTATTATTCGGCAAAACTGGATGCGGTAACCCTTGGATGGGGAAGTTGCCTAAGGGCCATGGAAGCTATATATCGAGCGGTAATGACCACTGCGGATCTAGTCCTCGACCAAAAGCTGATTGTCAAGTGTCCCCACACCGTACATGCTTTGCTGTCTATAAATAGAATGTCTCAGGTGACGGCAGCTAGATGGACCCGCTGGACAGCAGTTTTGGAAGCTCCTAATCTCCATATCGTCCGGGCCAGCCCGGTTAATCCCGCAACTATGCTCCCGATGTCAGAATCGAGGGAGCAAGAGGGGGGAGAATGTGAAGAGCATGATTGCGTGGAGATTTTAAAAGAAACAGAAGAAGCAGCCTTAGCAGCAGAGGAGCCTCTGCACAACCCAGACCTCATCCTGTTTACAGATGGTTCCTCCTTTGTTGACAATGGTACCAGAAAAGCAGGATGGGCAGTTACAACCTTATATGAGGTAGTGGCAAAAGGATGTTTACCCTCAGGAACGTCAGCACAACAGGCCGAGTTACGGGCCCTGTCGAATAGCAGAAGGACAGACAGCTAATGTCTACACAGATTCGCGTTATGCTTTTGGAGTCGCTCACGACTTTGGTCTGTTATGGCGGAAAAGGGGATTCCTCACTGCTGCTGGTACACCTATCCGAAATGGAAAAGAAGTCCGAGACTTACTGGAGGCCATACAATTACCTCAGGAAGTGTCCATCCTAAAGTGTAAGGCCCATACCAAGGAAAATACCACAGAAGCACAGAGAAATGCCCTAGCCGACCAGGCAGCTAAAGATGCCGCCTCACAAGGCATTCCTCCAGAAGAACCAATACAGATGTGCAGATTGAAAGCACTCATTACATTCCCCGATGGGGAGTCCCGAGTAGCATTGACTCAGATCAGGGAACACACTTCACAGGTGCTGTCTGCCAAGAAGTCTGTAGGTTACTGAACATTACGTGGGATTTACACTGTCCTTATCATCCACAATCACCAGGACAAGTAGAATGAATGAATCGAACTCTGAAACAACGGCTTGCCAAATATCACCAAGAAAGAACACCTTGGCCCCAGGCACTACCAATAGTGCTATGTAGCATTAGGGCAACCCCGAACAGAACTACAGGTCTAAGCCCATTTGAAATTATAACAGGAAGACCCATGTCGCTGCCAGGAACTATCGATTTACAGAAAGCTGATATTCACTTAATGAGTGACACTTTGTTATCATACTGTCAGAACTTAACCAATGCTATTAGTTCTGTTTCCCGACAGGTATTGGCAGCTTGGGGTAATCCGCCCGAAGGAGGACACAACATCATCCCGGGAGTCTGGGTGTATGTGAAAAAGTTGCATAAAGAACCTTTGGGTGCCAAATGGGAGGGACCTTATCAAGTGTTATTGACCACCCAGGCAGCTGTTAAAGTCCAAGGAAAGAAAGCCTGGATCCACGCTTCACACGTTAAATGAGCACCCGTAACTGAAGCTGAAATCTAATAAGGACAATTACTTTTTGCGAAAATGTATAAATTTACTGTATTATTGATTGTAGGTATTCTAGGCATAGGCCTACTTCTTACTAGCCGACCTTCTGCACCAAAGGGAAATAGTCGGGTAGCAAGGGAATTACATGTAAATACCTTTTTATATATGTCATACATTTATGCCAAACAAGGTAACATTTCTAGTTGTTGGGTGTGTGCGCATATTCCTATTCACTCAAAGGGAGGGATTCCCTTGAGGCCAGTTCCCTTGAATATCTCGAAAATGGCTGAGTGGATAATTAATCAAAACAAAACAGGCAATGCGTTTCAGGATACGGAAAACTGGGCACGTAAATGGAAGTCAGCAGGTTACAATCTGGCTACCTTTGAAGGGGGATACCAACCATGCTACAATAATTCCAAACGGCCCCCATTTTTTGTTATCACTAATACAACGGGAATAGGAAGACCGGGGGAATCGGTCTGTCTGATTAGAAACATCAAAGGAGGCCAAAATATGGGATATAGTAACTGCTCCCGGAATTATAATATAATCAAGCCACGGAACCGTCCAAACTGGGCCGATGTGGGAATTTTTAACGTAACGGGGTTTCTGAATAAAACACATGGAAAAGCCTGGACAGGCCCCGGAGTGTTGCTGACAAAGAAACAGCTAACATTCATTGCATATAATGGCACCTATTGGGTGTGTGGCCACAAGGCCTACCCTTGGCTGCCCCAGAATTGGATGGGATCCTGCTATTTAGCCTACATTGTGCCTTATATGTATCATATAAAGTCACTGTCGGAACATTTACACCATCCTAAGAGAGCTATCACAGAAACAGAAAGGTTCCTTGCCATTCTGATCCCTGGGTATGGGACCGCCAAACTGGCAAGGGAATCCATTAACATGGCATCCGTTGTGGAACGAGTAGCCAATGATACCTCAGAGGCCCTAGTTAAAATCAATGCAGAAATGGTAGCAATCCGCACAGTAGCCCTACAGAATAGACTGGCCCTTGATTACATCCTGGCTGAAAAGGGAGGTACTTGCACCCTACTCGGAACTGAGTGTTGCACATATATCCCAGATAGCTCCGAAGAAATTACCCACTTAGCGGAGCATATCCAAAAGGAGGTAGAAAAACTTAAGCAACCCCCATCATTCACTTTGTGGAGTGGAGCCACTGAATGGCTAGGTTCAATAGGAACTTCTTTGGTGGAAGGTTTAATTCTATTTGTTGTAATTGTTTTACTTTTATATTGTTTGTTTATGTTGATTAAATGTTGTTGCAACCAGGCGGCTGTAGCTGCTGTCCCGCATGTGAGACACCTTGCAGGTCCCAGCAGACCGTTTGTACGTGGCACAGGAGTATGTTATGCTTAAGGGAAGGTTTTTACTGGCTGAACTAAGATATTGATTTGGATTAAATTGGAATAAGGTTAATTAACCTACTGAAACCAGACTTCCATTGTGGCCACGATGGAACTCGGGTTGGTGTAAATTTGTGTGGAAGCTACTAGTCCGGCCATGTGGCGAAACACATCAACAAATTTTAGAAGGAAACTCTATTAACATGTATGAAATTATTTTGTAGAATGTTTAACCAGTGATACCTGATGTTTTATGATTCAGTTTGTGAAAGAATCAAAGGGGGGATTGATAGAGAATTCAAACAGGCTGCATTTAGACAGGCTGTGAAAATTCACAGACAACAAGTCAGAGATGCTACGTGAGTGGTAGCATGTTGCATTAAGGCATCAATCAACTTGACATTTTACGACCCTTGGGTAGCGAGCCAATTAAAAGATTAAAAGACTATTAATTGAGCCAATAAGGTCAAAGAAGGTGAGTTCTTTTCTGTAAATTGATCCAGGTATAAGTACAGCCATTTTGACCATGTGGTGCCAGAACAACAAAGACCTGGCTTAAAGCCAAGAACTTGTTATTGCTCTCTACCAAGATTAAAAAGTTAAAACTACAATCGGAGTTCGTATTTCATTGGAAATTAAGAGATCTAACAGGTGCTATATAAATGTAAGTCTTTCTTCTTTCTTAAATTTTAGGGATACATCTGGGCACAGCACCGCTGGGTTACGGAGCAGAAATTAGTGAGATTTCCATGTGCCTGTTGGTGAGGATGAGAAAAGGATAAAATCAGCTCAGATTTGATGACCCCTCCATAATTGCTGATACTCACTGCTAAGGATCACATATGAATAATGATCATTTGAACAAGGTACTAGTGTCTGTAGAACTGTACACAGCAAGGACTCCCAGTTGAGGTGAGAAAAATGCTAAATTAGTGATTAAAAAAAACATTTCTGATTGTATTATTGCAGTTAACAGCTTGATAACCGTCAATAACCAACTTTGTGCTTTCATATACTGTAGTTTTTAAAAGAATACCCTCAAATACATGTTTATTGAAATGTATGTTTTATTTGAAAGGACTCAGTGTCAAATATAGATTTGATCCAGAGGTTCCAATTGGAAATAATCCTTTGTATCATGAACCATAACAGAATTAATCTTTGTTTGGAGGTTCGCCACTATAATGCACTTCTTTTTTAAAAAATCACACAAATTATGAGAATGCTCTGGACAGCAACACAACTCTCTTTATTTTTACTGAAGTGCCTATAATAGTCATCTTGAGAACTTGAGCTCATTGGTAACATTTTCCAGCAATCATGAATTTCAATTCTGAGTATCTCATATTAGCAATTGATACATGAGCTAGTTTACTTTGGAGGTTTTATAATGGTTCAATTTTACATATCTGCACTATAAACCTTTAGAATTAAACTGCCCACTGCTCCCCAACCCCGGCCACCCAACCTCACCACAATTAGCAATGCAATTGGTTTCAGTACCCCTCAGTTAGGGAGGGTAAAATCAACCAATGTCCTCACTCCTAATAACTATCCATTGACCCCTGATGAAAGTGCATGTGTGTGAATGCCAGTTGCCCCTCATGGCTGAATAGACTGCTGATAAATATTATTAAGGCTCACACATGAACAAAGGCTACTTGTGCAAAGTACAAGAGTAAACTGGCCTCCATGAAATTGTGGTCACGAAGGAGTGAACAACTTCAGCAGAGAAAGGGAGGGGAGAAAATTGGCAGAGAAAACTATGAAAATTAAACTATATTAATACAAATCAAGTATAAATTCTCATCCATCATGACCCTCCCTCATCATTGGTTTATTCCCAATATAACATCAAGGAAAACATGCCTGAGCCAGTATAAACACCCCAAGTATAAACACCCCAGGATGCATTATGTTCAGTAGATGTTGAGGTATGTATAACTCTGTCAAGCATTGACTTCACAATTTTCATGTTGTCCTCTGCTATGTGCTGCAGCGTTAACAGGACAGCTTCCAGTTAACATGGCTAGGATTTCATTGCATCAGGAGTCTAGAGATCTAGGAATCCAGGCCTTGTTTTTCATGCAGGCTTTGTTAAATAGAAATCAGCATCAGGAAACTGAGGTTTAATAACCAGTTATCTTGAATTTGAACTCTTGACACCTTCTTTGTAGTGATAGACATTTAGATTACATTATTTGCTAACCTGAACAAATCTAGTCTTGAATTCCAGTTGTGATAACCTCAGCATAGTGGCAGACATTGGTTTATCATAGCAAGTTCACAAAGTAACCTCAATCATTTTAGACTTTTAATTCTGATACCTCTATCACAGTGGTAGACGTCTAATTCTGAATAGCGATGAAGAACCAACAGCATTCCATTCTAATTCTCAATATCTTTATTCGGGCCAAATTCCAGTTCCAATTATCTCTGTGGCATAGCAGTGGCTTTGAAATTCAATTTGAGCATCAATATTTTACGAAATTATACTTATTCTTTGCAGGAATTTTGAACAGTTATCACTTCTGTTCTACATCAATATTTTCAATGTAAAATACTATTGTGTGTTGCAAAACACCAGTTACAGGAAGTGTGTGGAAAACATCAATAGGTTGGCTCTAGTTCATTATGCAAGTATTTTTGTTGAAATTTTCCTGCATTTAATTCGCAAATGGACACCTCAAATAATTATCAAAACACAAGATGCTTCAAATTGCCTTGCTATCACCCTCAGGGTTCCTGCATCTCAGTTACAAGAAACTCGGTCAGATTTTTATTTCAAATTTTTATCTGAAAAATGTAGGAATCTGTGGTCTCAGATGGAAAGTTTCAATAGATATATTTGTCAAGCTGGTATGAAATCAACTAAAGCAAATTACTTTACTCAAGAGAGAGAAAGAGAATAAAATTAAGTGCCTGTGCTGAAGTTAATGCCAGAGAAACCTCTCCTCACTATTATATTTCATCATTTATGGATAAGCGAAGCACAACAATGAGGGAGTGGAGTTTAGAAGGGGAAGTGTGGAGAACAGCAGACCCGAGATGAATGTGAGAACACATGAATATTTTTTAGATTGTTTTCCTTTGTTACCTTTGGAAAATTGGTAGTGCTTATGCAAACTTCCCCCTCAGGGAATGGGTAGTCCATCTTAGGGTAAGTATTCTTTTTCAGTTACAGTAAGGGAAGTATTCCTACTATCGTAACAATTTTGGCATGGTAGGTTAAGTCTTTTTATAGGTACTCTGTGATCTGGCTTGAATTTATTTTACAATCGTATGTAGAATGGACAACAAGTTTGCTATACAGTGACCAGGAATGAACTAAACAACCAGTCTAATGTGATCTTTTAAATTAATCTGTTGGAGATCCACCCTCCTGCTGTCTTTTTTTTGCTATTTTAGGTCCTCTTACTCCAAATGTGAACAAGAAAATGGGCAGGAAACCTGTTTCATGGACTATGGCTCTTTTAAACCAGCCACTAGGAGGTACATTTCTGGCTTGCCTTTCAACATTTTTTTAAATGAAAATACTTATTTCTGCTCATAATCTCTCCAAGTGGCCCAGTTGTAATTAAAAAAATGCATGGGGAGAACCTTCACTTGCTGCTCTGCTGCACATTAGTATGCTCCAATGGTTTATGCCACAGTGCTGTCATGTTGGTAAAATTCTGACCTCTAATTGCTCAAAGGGTAAATGCTCTACCTTGTACAGCTTTGAGCCATAGAGGCCAGAAAGGTCCTATATTCGATCCCTGGTCTAAGAAGGCAGCAGAAGGGCTATTACAATTGGCCGAAGTGACCCAAGGCTTGAAAATATAAAATTCAGTCAGAGTTTTCACTCCTGATTACTATCCAGTGAGCCCTGCTGGAAAGGTGTGAATATGTGGGCATTACATGAGACCAGAATTAGCTTAGCTGTCTAGATTCACACAAGAATAGCTCATTATTAAGCAACTGGAGAAAGTATTAGATCTGTTACTACAAGCAAGACAAAACTATTCTTCAAGATGTGGGAGTTGGATGGCATAATTGTAAAATTATGGGGCAAATAAACAAATTCCTCCAAACCTCCTGAGTCAAATAGATTGTGAATGGTGGAAGCCATAGGAAGAATGCTTATATAAGACATCGTTCATTCCATAAATTTAACTCCTGCAAATAAAATTCTGCAAATGCTGCATGCACAGGACGCTCTGATGTAAATTAAATATCTTCTGTATCTCTAAGTAAATTGTATTTATATTGGGCCAAATTCACCATCTAAAGACTTAAGCAGGTTACTCAGTTCATGAACTATTTCAGTTATTTCTCCATTTCTTTTTAATAAAGAAGCTTTGGCAAAGTATGTTTTCCATATTGCACCCCACGCACGCTGTGACTGGTAATTTCTAAGTATAGCTTTTGGCAGATGTTTATTAATTCAACTTAAATTAGATAACAGGCAGTACCTGGACTGCACCCAGATTGTAGTGAGGTATGACACACTAATTCTCTCTGTTAAATAAACACACACACTATCTTCTCCCCTGAATGTTTCAAAACTGCTGCATGATGTATTATTCTTGTACATTAAGTTCAGCCAATGTCATTATCTCCACCAACTTCTACTACATTAAATGCACCTTCTATTTGTGACACTAAGATCATTTTAACCTGCTCCATGCTTATGCCGAATACAAACTGAATTCTTTGCAACCACACACAAAACTAAAAATCAGCATGAACTTTGCACCTGTTATCACATTTATCAGAAACCCTTTCCCTGTTTGTCAACTGTTTTTGGAATCATCCAACATTACAGACAAAGAAGACCAGCATAACAATGACTGATTGCCTTCAGTCTGATTGAAAATGTAGATATTAGCTTGAGACTTTCCAATATGTCACAATACATAAAGTACTCTTTTTTTTTGCCCGAACACTGTCCCAAAAGAATAATAATTCAAGAAAAAATAAATACAACTATTTGTATATGTCTTTCCTTCAAGCAACGTTTAAAGTATCAGACTCAAAATACATCTTAATTCTCTACTGCTGTATATTTGATGAGATCTTGTGATAAATGTAAAAAATATTCAATGTATTGGGCAAATGTTTCCATCGACCTGAGATTCACAATAAAGCCAAACTTCAGGGAAAGGGGAAACAAAGATAAAACTAATGTATTCAAACATCATGAACAAAGGCATATCAGAAAAAAACCTCACATAACAGCAAAGTACTGTGTACAGAGAAACACGCATATAAAACCATAACATTGTTGTAGACAGAGCGCAAATTTGGCATCAATTTGGCAAAAGATTAACTATAAATAGCTTAAACTACTAAAAGAATGGTAGAAACATACTGATTCATAAAAGCAAATATCAATGAGAAAATTCACACTTTTAACTAATAATAATTAAAAAGAATAGAGCAATATTTAAGTCTATATTTCAGAGCAGGATTTCCACCAAACAGCAGAAAATATCACAGCATGTGAATGGTATAACAACACTTTTCATACCAGTTCAGACTTTTGGACTCTGGCAAAACAGATAGTGAACATATGCAAAATGATGGGGCAATTCTCTTCATAAACACTTTACAGGTTGATAAAAGTCAGATTTGCAGCAAGAAGCTGAAATATTATGTAAAAGCACACCCCTCAGTTTGGACCTACCATATTGACATATTTGTCATTCATTGCACAGACATAAAAGTGAAATATGAAGTCTTTTACTACCTCAGACTATTGATTTCTAAAATAATGCATTTTTCTTCGTGATTTTGAATTACATAGGTTTAAAAACAATAGTACCATTTCAGAAAATTTAAGAAAATATATAGAAACACTTTGTATAAAGATCACAAATATCTTCAAAAAAAGGACTGGTTAATGTTTGCAGTTGCCGTTTCCCTTTTTGGCCATCATATGCACCCAGAGATTTTTTCTTAAACTTCTGGTTGGTAGTATCAGGTTCTATAATGGAAGCCTGTGGACAGCCAGAGAAAAATAAACTTTGATAACATCCTCCAGGTTAGACTAAAATCCAGGTACCAAAGGTGAAAGAACACTTATCATCAAAGAGAGAACACCTTTGTACTCTCTGCTACAAATGCAGGCTCCAAGATGAAAGAATAAACAAATATAGTGAATTTTTATGTTTGTCAAGTGCTGAGGAATGAAACATTTTCCACTTTGTATACTCAGAGAATGATTTTAACTGCGACCGCTTTGTGTAACGTGGTGATAGCTGCCTGAAAATGGCATTGGGCCATCCCAATTATGCCAGCACTCCAGTCACTGCCATCTTGGCAGGGGGCTTTAGATGGGTAGCTGGAGTACCCACCTGTTTCAAGCAGGAGTCCAGATTTAATATGTAATCAGGTCCTATAACAAACATAGGACCACAATTGTAATTTTGATGTACAAATGGATGGAGCAATGCATTGAGCGGCCTAACCTAAAGGAACTGCTGGCGGCCGCTTAATAAAATGGGTTGAAACACTTTATTTTTGTGGGGACAGAAGGAAGGCTCGTTTGGCATATGCAAGCACATGCAAATGAGTGCCGGGCCTCAAAATGGCTTAGGCCTCACAGCAGCAATAATGGGCAGGAGGCAGACATGCTGTGCCCACCAATTGGCCATTTTGTGCCAAAACTTAAAATCAGCCCCTCAGTATCATTGTATCAAGCACTCAATATTCTTCATTCACCATCTTCCACACACCACTGGAGCAGAACCAGCTGTAGCCTATATTCTATGGAGCGTGGGCAGGTGCAGCAGGAGCGGTGAGAATGGGGCGAAGGAGCTGTGAGAGACTGGAGGGATGTGATCGGGGCCCAGGGGCAGCATGGGCCAGCCGACATTGCGATATGTGTGCGCACTAGGTCCGTGCAGCAGAGCAGGTCTCCAGTTGTCTTGGGTAATCCTTGCAACTGGACCAAGACCTAGCTCTGTCAAGCCCATGTGGTGGCTGGTGTGCAACGGCCACCACACATTAAAAAAATCCACACACAGGCATCTTGCACCCTTGAGGATGTAGTTCGGGTTCTTCTTTTGAAACACCTATGAACTCATCCTTTTTTTGGCGTGGAAGCAAGTCATCCTCGTTTTGAGAGACCGCCTATGATCAAGAACTCACAGATTAGCCACTGCATGCACCAAATGCAAGGTAAAGGTTTCTTCTACCACAATATGTGTAACCCCCAAGCTCAGAAAAGCATCCCTGCTAGAATAATATGAATAATTCCACTTCTCACCATTATTACTCTTTAACCAAGTGTGTCAATTTGTGCCAACCAAAGACTAATTTGAGGATGCCAATATTAATTTCATCAAGGACTTTGCAACAATTTCATCCTAGTCTGGAATCAACCACAGATCTCAGAGATAAAAAAAAAACGTGTGGCAACTCATCTTGCCACCTGTTGCCTTTGCTCTTTGAGTTTAACAAATCCTCTGCCAGATCCCAACAGTATCGATCTATCTTGCTGGATGTTCCTGATTAGCCAATGCAAATGCAGGACTTTATACCAAACATTAACTACAAGCACATTCTCAATTTGGAACATATTTTGAAGCACCTGACATGAAAGTGACTTAGCCAAATGATCTACATATATATATATTTATGTATATATGTTATTTATGTGTCTAAGGAAAATACTAAGACAAAACACACACTAAAAGGCAACACTTTGGTGATTTCTGACTCCCAAGAAGTCACTTGTACAAAGTAAAATTTTGATTTGAAAAAAATCCCACCATTCTTTGTGCAACACCACTAGCAAACAATTGAAACAAATTGTATTATTCAAATTCTTATCAGTGTACTTTCTGCCAACCTACAGGTTAAGTTACATACTATTCAAAATATTTGATTTTAAAAAAAGCTTTCAGAGTTTCAGTGGTGTTGCTGAGAGCACACTGGATGCCACTTCCAGGCTTCCACCATCTCCAGAAAGTAACTTGACTGAGACTGTAAATAGATTGGTTCAATTCTACACTCACCATCTACCCTGTGTTATTAGCCAGTGCATATGTTTAAACAGTTTTTAATATTTAATTTGAGGCCCAATCTATGGCTAGATAATGTATAGTGTAAAATATAGGATAAATGTTTACATTTTGTAAGGTAATGGCTGATTATTTTCCTATCAAATGTTTGAAGCTGACGGAAACAAGACACTAGCACTGGTGTTTATTCTGTTACATTAATATGTATTTATTTTGCTTTTGTAAAGCAAGTGTAGAATGACAAATCAAATTATGTCATAAACCCCCAAGAACAAAACTTGTGCTGTTAACACCCACAATCTGAACCTTGACATAAGATTACTTCCTTGAAGTCTTTCCAAAGTAACTTGCAACTTTTTCTATGAATACTGCTTTATTATGTGCATGTACACAGTATAAGTGGTGGAGGCTGATTAATGTGGCTGTCAACTATCATTGTGTCTCATCCTTTGATTCTTGCGAATATTCACACAAAAATGGATCGCTGTGATAATGCATTGTATCATTTTTAATGACGGAAGTCTCTACTTTAACAGGAAGGAGCAAGAGGAGTACCTCAATTGGGCCCATCGATTCTCCATCTCGGAGACCAGGGCAGCATTGGCCTCCTCGCTGAAGCGCTTTGCACGCCTTCGTCTGCCCATCTCACCCACTTCGGCCACATCCTCCTCTTCACTCACATTTACCTCCTCAAATAATTGTATATTCTCCTTTTTTCAAATAAAATTTCCAATAATACACCAATACTCGACACAAGCTTCCTCCTCTATCTCTCTCGCTCTCTCTCTCTCTCTCTCTTTCTCCCCTCTCACTTCTGCGCATGTGCAGATGACCCCTGACCTCCTGAAACACGGGAAAAAAAACGTTGCTATGGAAGCCGGCTTTGCACGATGGAATAAATCACTAATGCCCATTTCACATCGCTACGGCTAACACCCAAATTAAAAAGTGGAAACTAGCGGGTTTTAAAATGGGCAATAGTCCGGCAATCATAAAAAAATATATAATCACCAAAGCCAGAAATACTGCCTATTTTTGGGCGATCTGGACACCAATGCAAAGTCTAGCCCCAAAGAGATTTTTCGAGTTCAATCTAGATATACTTAAAAAAAATGTACAATAGCTCCTTTGAGAGAGTGTCAACAACTATTCAACCATCAAAATCATCCCAATTTTGACATTTTCCAGTAGGAGTCACTGAGTAGCAGTAATCTTGGTTGATTTTCCATCCCACGTTATGGAACACTGAGGCCAATTGTAGTGTCCTGCCATTGCCCCACTTGAAATCAACTAACTTAGCAGAGACTCAGGGGGCAAAATTGGGCTCCTTTGCACCTTTAACTGAAAGAGAGAGATGTTGTGACCGCCAGCACAATGACACTGATGACTGACTGCCTCGGGTACTCCGCCCCGCCTCCACTTCTGCCCCGCTAGTGACGGCCACTCCGCTCCGTCCCCATGGTGAGGCAACTTCCGCCCCCTCCAAAAAAATCCCCGAAGAGCTGAATTTTGATGGATAGGCCGCCCCAATGCATGGGGCAGCCAGAACACATTGAAACCGATAGGTACGCCTCGTTTCAGGCCCCCTAATATCATATTCAAAGTCAGAACTGGATTTCTGTTTATGCTTTATGCTTTGCTTCTCCCAAGAACACAAATGAGTTCAGGCATATTTGTTCCTGTACATTACACATTAGAATTTGAATGATGCAATAGCCCAAATTTTGCATTAAGAATAATGGTGAGCCTGACAGCACTCATCATTATTATGGAGTAAATTGGACAGCAACCTCTAGTGTCCTCACATGCACAGTTAAATCAGGAAGTTGCTGTCCGAGATGTCCTGCTCCTCCACAAGCTTCGCTACACCTGCACCTCGCGAAGAGATTCGACATTGAAATAAATGGAACAGCGTGAAGTTGCTGTACTTACCCATTAACTACTCTCTAAACATGCCAGAAAAAGTGAGGGCTTATGCGTTCAGGTGTAAGTGAATTTTTAATGGCGTGATAAATCTTAATTACTGCCAAACAATCTGGCACTGAACATTTACTTGTAATCCTTCAGATTTTAATTATTCTTGGAGATTTTTTTTAAAACTTAAAAAAAAACGTTTTCTTTCTGTCTCATCTCTCTCTTAATCCCAAATTCCTTCTCTCGCTTCATCCCATCTTTCTTTCCATCACTTTATTTTGCTTTCTGTACATTATATTATGTTGAATTAAATATTCCAATTTATATTTCCTGGTTTAGACTCTGCATGTCTCAGTGAGGATTCTTCAATCCAATTGGTTGAAGAGACACACTGCCACAGATCTCCTGTAGAGACTGTCACACTGAAAATTATTTCTAGTAACTGTAATTTGCCGTTCAAAAGCCCACATATTGTCTGTGGGCAGCTATAAGGGTAATGAAAGGTGAGCGCCCGTCCTTCGCTGCTGACTGCAAAATTCAGGCCATTGTTTAACTGAGGAGTCATCCCACTGTCTCCTGCACTAACTCAATCTTCCTGGCATCTCAAACCTGTGGAACGTCTTACCTCCTTCATTCTATCTTCCTTCTGCAAATCTACTGGTTTTTAAAACCCAATCTCGGCCTTACCTAACTACAACCTCTTTAATTTATCTTTTTCTATTATTCTTTTCAACTTTTGTGTTGTGCTGCACTGTGGGCCTTGGCCCCTGTCCTAGGTTTTTCTATAAAAAACAATCGTCATTGAAAATAGTTTTTGTGATAATTATGGAATAAAAATGGTAATAAATATATATATATATAATATATATATGTGTGTGTGTGTGTATATATATGTAAAACTAAATATGTCTTTCTGTACCTAAATGCTTTTTGTAACGTCTTAAAAAAATTAATCTAACCAAAATAACCTCAAGTATCTTGAAATGGTTAATATTGAAATTAAAAGGTGCTATGTTCATTGACCCAGAGATTACATAGCTTCCCTTTAACTCTGTATTGTAAACCCTTGGTTACTACCAGGAATATCTCTCTGACCAATTATTCTGAGACATATTATTGCATTGACTCCATTGAACCACAATTATTTTAAAAATGTTATTCTGTTTTCATCCAGATAGAGTTGTCGCTTCAGTTTGGAAGATCTGCTGCCACTAACTCTCTAAATAAATTCCTGACACGTAAAATGACCGGCTTTGGCATTGACTTTGAATGATGATTAGATATATGCTTTCCTGATACAGGTTCACACCTGAATTAATCATTTAATTTGGGGACTGATGATGGTCACTCACAATAGAGAGGTGGTCCCCAGTGTAAGTTTCATGCTTTATATATTTATTCCACAAAGTAGTATTGCAAACAGGAACAGAAAATACTTTTGAATGCTGCACTAAGACGATCTGCCAGCCACTTGTACAGTGTATGTTGTATCCCTATTTTATTCATTTACGGAAGCAAAATCTTCAGAACTAAGGAATGGTCCCTTTGGGCCAGAACCACATCAAGATGTTTTCTATATGGATATATTAGAACCATCATTCTGTTTTCCTGTACTTTTTTTTAATAATAAACATCAATATTTGATACAAATGACTATGCTCTGACCTGAAGGCCATAATCCACCCTCAAGTCACAAAATACCATGCACGAGAACACTCTGTTGGTATTTAAAGATAATATATTCCTCTAACATTACAAATCAAATTCAATCTGGATTTGGAAGTGAATGGTAGTTTATATGGCATCCGATTTTGCTTATCTGATTAAAATAAGTACTATGCTATCTAGCCAATATGGTCATACTAAAGTCACTGCTGTGCTGAGTCATATTTTTACAAATGGCTGTGGAATGGAAAAAAAATGAGAAAGTAAAACTGATTTTTTTTTTTAAGATTAGCGATAGGTCACAATGACATCTGGCCACAATACATAAATTTTTGAAAGTTCATGGTGTGGTCTGTTATCAATTAAAATTAGATTTATTTCCCCCTCCCCCCGCCAAGGGTTCAACTGTGTTTTCCTTGTTGCACGAACTTGCTTTCAATTGAAATTTGCTAAGAGCTGTTGTGAAAATCAGAATGGTCATTGCCAGTGATTCCTTCAGTTACTACAACTGTTGATTACAGCAACACGAATGACCCATATACCATTCCTATTCTGTTGCTCATGGCTAGAACAATGGCCCCATGTGGCTAAAAGTTGTTCTTCACAGCAATGACTGCTCCCATGTTATGTTACTCTACTGCTCTTCACAACTAGTACAATGGCTCTACATGACAGTACTGTGTTGTTCTTTGCATCTGGAACAACATTTCCATGCAGAAGAATCAAGTGGAATGGAAAAACCATTGTACATGACTCTGAAAAAACGTGGGCTTGGCATGAGACTGATTACTGGACTTGACAAACTTGTGCCTAAACTATTTTTGAATTTTATTAACATAGTAAGACAGATTTGTCAGTAATTAATTAATTCACATTTGGTACTGTTTTTGCAACCACTTCTTGCTATGATCAAATTTAGGGATAAGAAATGGAGGAAAAAAGTCCACTATCTAAAACCAAGTGACCTTGACTCTTTCCATTAGAATAGGGGATTCCTTGTGTTGGAAACAGTTATACTGTGGAAGAAAATCTATTGACAACTTTCACCCATTAACTTCTACTGATGAGATATATCAGATATTTCTCCTGCTTTAAACCCAAAGATGGATAGCTTGCCTTATTTTTGAGAAAAACTCCTTGCATTTTCTAAGAACCTATTAAGAAAAAAACATATATCACAAAGACTGTGACTTTACAAACACATAGCCAATAATGTCTTGCGATTCATGCAAACAGTTTTTGTCTTTGTGTATGACAACTCACAAGTTAACAGACAAAGAAAAGGCAGACTTTTTCAAAGCTTCAGATATGAATCTGAAGATTTGTCCAAAGAAAACATTTGTAAGAAGCAATGTTAAACTTATCGACATTACAGTATTTGATAAATTATACAAGCTTATTGGGGAGTCACACTTTAGCAATCATGCAGCAGTAATAAAGTGAAAACTAGCCAATAAAAATAGTTGCAAATAGCCAGGATAGCAACTAAATTAAACCTGTTGGTTTTATATATAATGGGCACATTGAGACTAATAGTAGCCACCAGATTTTTTGACTTGGTCAATTGGCTACTATAGTATCAGGTTATATTTTTCTCCCAACATGTACAGACGTACATGAGATTCATACACTTCTCAGTTGATCAGAATGTAAACCCCTTGGGGTCACCTGATTAGTTCTAAGTGGGCAAACTGTCTGCCCCTCCACTTGTTTTGTAGTTGCTAGAGACCTCTCTCCTCAGACCATGGCAGGACGTCACACTGGATAATCTTGTAATGGTTCTTTTCCTTTTCATTGTGTTTTTTTTCCTGTGAATAAAATCTGTGCAAGGCTGCAAGCAGCAGATCACTGATTGTCTTCCACACAATAACTCTTCAAAACTAAGAAAGAAACACCTTTTAGCATTGTTTAAACAAAAGAAGAAAATCCTGCTAGTGGGGTTCTGGATCCTGGAGCAAGGCTGCTAGCAGGTCGATACAGGGTGCCCGGCTGGCTGGTGTTATTGGAGGGGTGTTGGGGGGTGGGTGTAAGGCTTCTCTTAGCTCGGTAGAGGCTGCCTTGCTGAGTGGCCTGAGGAACATGGATGTTGTTGGTTGAATTAGTGGCAGGTTGATGGCTGTGACTTGGATCACCTGATTCACTCTCTGTGTAACTGTAGGCCTGAATTCTTGAGATGCCTTTCTGCTGCCGTCTCCATGAGTTGTAATATGTAGGATCACTTATGTAGTGATTAACAAAAGAATGTGTCTTCGGTCTGTTCTGATCGACTTCACATTCGCTATCACTTCCCTGTTGAAGAAAAAAATAATTGTCAAAAGTTTCATGATTACAGTTTTTACTGTGCCTGTAAAAAAGACATTCTTGACAGATGCACAGTTCAATTTTAGAAACTTTTGTTGTTTTTTTTGTCAGAAACTGCTGCATTCAGAAATCTGCAGGTGCAAAGAGAACATTGAAAAGACATTTAAAAACGTAATAATTACCAATAACTGAGGGCAATAAGAAATTTAGTGACCAGTTTTTTCTTTACCTTGATTTTAGAGAAGTAAGTTTTTGACTGTGCACCGGCAGTAGGGAAGCTTGCCCACCATAAGCACATATATATCAGAAAACTGTGGGTATGTTACCTGCATTTTTCTGTAATGTGCTGGCACTGGGCGAAGTTCCTGCCATCAGTGCATATTTGCAAAATTTAGTCCTTCGTATTCTGGCATCCCTGGTGAGATCAAACCAGGCCAAATATACAACTTCAAACTAACCTCGTGCTTAAGCACCATACTTTACAATTTATAACCCAACTTCCACAAAGCAAAATGAGTTTCTTCATTTGACTCTATAAAGGACTTAACAAGATTTAAAAAGAATGTGTATATAATATATATATATATATATTATGAATTTCAAAATCACTGGCAAAGTAATTGCTTTAAGTTGGGCATTCATCCAGGGAAACTATTCAATAAAAATGTTAATCAAATGTTTCTGTGCACCATAACAATATACATTATTTAGACATGAGATACTACTTTATTGTTTAATATTATTAGCATGTGTGCATTATTTATCATTTGGGAACTACTCTAGAATTAAGTTATCCATACCAATGGAATCTAAATGAAGTTGCTTCAGAACACTATTACCAAGATACCAGAACATCAATCAATAGTAATTGAAAGCTGAAATCTTGAAAATAACAATTATACTGTAGTTAAGAATAGTCCTGTAGAGTCCCTCAACAGTTCACCATGAAAATGTCCTGCAAGGCCAAAGTTTCCATCCTAGGTTTATGCTGAGTTCATTGATTTTAGCTAGCAGGCTAATGCGGATGTGACAATCTGTGATATGGAAAGGAAGGATTGACCAAGATGAGGAGTTGCTCAGTGCAGAGGCTGAAAGAGGAAATGAGGGAGGATATGTCAATGAGAAACTCTGGGTGGAACATGGGGAAGGCAGTAGAGAACAAGGATTTAAAAGGAAAGGCAAGAGGATGGAACAATGAGAGGTGCTCAAAGGAGAATAAAGTACCAGAGGTGTATGTGGAGAGACCAAGGAATGGTTTAGTGATAACGGCCACACCACCACAATAGGTGATGAAAAGTATAGCCAGCTAGGGAGGCTTCAGTATGGGGGGCAAGGTGGCACCCCGTGAGATCTAAGTTTCTGTCAAAGCTACAATGTCGATCAATCCAATTGACCACAATTTCCTTCCTAATTTATGCTTAAAAAATCTATATTATTACAACAACATCACTGTCACTGAGAATTAATTTTGAAGAACATGGTTTGCATCAGGTTAAGTTTGAGCAGAAACTGATTTTCAATTATAATCACAGTTGACGTCTGCATTTTATAAACCTGGCAGCTTAAGTCCTTTGAAAATTAGCTCCAACCTTTCATACAAAGGAAGCATTCAGCAGCACACATCATGCATATACACACACACGTGTGCATATTTTTCAACAGAGACAGCTCTTCACTGCATCCTGGAGATTCAGATCACTCTTTTGCCCCTTTCTTGGCCTGAACTTTATGAATATTTCAAAAATATAAAAGGAAAGTGAATCGAAATTTTAAGACACAGGGTAGAAATTACTGTTGGTGAACATACAAATGTTAATCATGCTCATATCAAATTACTTGTGTAAACTAATAATGCTAGCTTGGCTCAGTGGTACCACTCTTACCTTTATGTCAGGCCATGGTTTCAAGCCACAATGCAGGACATGAGCTCACAATCAAGACTGATACTTCTGTGCAGTATGAGAGATTGTGGCATTGTTGGAGGTACCATCTTTTGGATGAGATATTAAACCAACTGCCTATTCAGGTGGATGTAAAATATCCCATGGCACTATTCAAAGAAAAGCAAATTAATTCTCCCGGTGTCCTGGCCAATATCTATCCCTCAATCAATACCACCAAAACTGATTAACTGGTCATTTATCTCATTGCTTTGTGTGGGACATTGCTGAGCATAAATTGCCTGCCACATTTGCTTACGTAACAATATTGACTACACATCAGAAGTAATTTGTAGGCTGCTTTGTGGCATTCTAAGTATGTGAAAGGCACTCTATAAATGCAAGTTCTTTCCTTCCTTTATTATTTTTATTATTTTAGTGGAGGCATTAACCTAGTTATTTTAATGAAGGCATTAACATGTTTATTTTAAGTAGTCAATTGCTTCTGTTAAACTACTGGTGACAAGCCTGTTATAAACATTCAGATGATAACATTGCCAATAGGAATTATAGCCTTACACGAGTATCAAAAAAATACTGTAAATAATTGACAGTAATTTTTTTTAAAGCGATGTTTTTATATAATTTTAAAGACTTAAGAAGATCTTGAAGGAAAATGAGAAAGGAAGAAAACAATATAAAACATTTTTTTTTTAAACTTGGAAAGCAAAATGCTGGAATATAAAAGAAATAAAAAGAAAAAGTGTGTGCATGGACATGTGTACGATTTGAGGGATATTCATTTATAAATTCTCAAACCTCTTTTGCAAACACTAGCATATTGATTTTATACAATATATGAATAATGTGTGATGTGATAGAGCAGCTAAGCATGTCAAACTGCAGCATATGTCTTCCCTCAGGCCAGGCAGCTGTTTTTCTTTGGTCTAACAAGGACAGTATAAATCCAAACCTGATGTACAAAACATTACATTATTTTTTCCATGCCACTGAGGTTGGCTTTTCTGGACAAAATCATTGGTTTTATTATTTCTGACATCCCTCTTTCATACTCTCCCTCATATCCAAGCCATTTTTTTCTTCACACTCTACAGCCAGAAGGTGTTCAGTTATCCAGTAGTACAGTGGAGCCTCTGACTTTCACTAAGATAGCTTTAGGCTTCACTCCCAGGGCTTGGAAAAATGATGAAATAAACACGGCTGTTTTCCACTGCTCCAGGGTAGTTCCGACAAATTGATAACAGAACAGCCGTGGCTCCCTTCACGGCATAGTTTAATCTACACTAACTTTCTCTCTTAACTGCATGGAATCACAGAGAAAAACAAAGAAGAAACTGCTTATTGACAAAATGGTGAGAATTATACATAACAGATTTAAATTATTCCCTTTTAGATTATTCATGTCCTACAAATGATGGGGGTAATTTTATAAGTAACCTCGCCGCTGTTAACACATTGAGAAATCATGGGCACATTGCCACAAGTGCATTGTATACTCACAAAATGTAGGCTCATCCCAGCCAAGATGGTGGAGAGATAAACACTTTTTCAAGGCAACTGTATAATCCCGGATGCTAAGAGGTCTGGGATAGCTACCCAAAATGGCTTTTGTTGTGTGCTTACACACTACAGCAAATCAACACGAGGCACATACTGGAGACAAGGTCACACTGTGACCTGTACCTTTATTCACAGGACCAAGAAGTGATGACCCTGCGTGGGACCTCCCTTTATATACCTGGATGACCAGGTGAGGAATGTCTCCCACAAGTTCACCCCCTGTGGTCAAGGTGTGCATTTCTCAGGTGTATACAGTGTACAATGTTGTTACATAAAGGTTACAGTTATGTGAGGTTACAAACATGACATCACCTCCCCCCAATATCTTTGGGTCAAAGATTGAGTCTTTCAGGCGGTCGACGCTCTCTCATGGAGCGCCGCAGTTGGGGCTCTGGTTGTTGAGCCTTGGCATACGTCATTGTCACCTGTGGTGATTTCTGGCTCATCCGGGCTGACCGCAGGTACTGTGTATGCTGCTGACGGTTCTTGTTGCTCGTTCACTGGCAGTGGTGTGGGCAGCATCTCATGATTTTCCTCAGTGTCCATGCTGAAACTTTTTTTTACTTGGTCCAGATGCTTGCGGCATATCTGCCCATTGTTGAGTCTGACCACTATGACTCTATTCCCCTCTTTACCAATTACAGTATCCTCGAGCCACTTGGGCCCCACAGCGTGATTAAGAACAAATACAGGGTCGTCCAGTTCTAACTCGAACCTTCTGCCAAAAAGGTACTGGTGCATCTTTTTCACCCCGTAGATACATGCGAGTGCTTCCTTTTCAACTATCCCATACCCACTTTCTGCTTGGGAGAGCGACCTGGAGGCATAAGCCACACATTGGAGTTGGCCCTCATCATTACTCTGCTGCAACACGCACCAACCCCATAGGATGATGCATCGCATGTCAAAACTAATTTCTTACAGGGGTCGTACAGGGTCAATAACTTATTAGAACAAAGCAGGTTCCGCGCCCGATTGAAAGCCCGTTCCTGACAGTCCCCCCAAAACCAATCGCAACCCTTACACAGGAGCACGTGTAGCAGCTCCAGCAATGTACTAAAGTTTGGTAGAAAGTTCCCGAAATAGTTCAATAGCCCCAGAAATGAACGCAACTTTGATGTGTTGCCGGGCCTGGCGCGTGACAGGTCGCCTCCGTTTTGGATTTGGTGGGCCGGATCCCATCTGTGGCAACCCTCCTGCTCAAAAACTCGACCTCTGGGACTAAAAACACACACTTGGACTTCTTTAGTCGCAGGCCTACCCGGTCCAGTCAACGTAGCACCTCCTCCAGGTTGTGGAGGTGTTCCTCGGTGTCTTGACCCATGATAAGGATGTCGTCCTGAAATACGATTGTTCCGGGGATGGATTTTAGCAAGCTTTCCATGTTACTCTGAAAGATAGCGGCTGCTGAACGAATGCCAAACGGACACCTGTTGTAGACAAACAGCCCCTTGTACGTGGTGATGGTGGTCAGTAGCTTGGATTCTTCGGCCAGTTCCTGGGTCATGCAGGCCGAAGTGAGGTCCAACTTGGTGAATAGCTTGCCGCCTGCCAGCGTGGCAAAAAGATCCTCCGCTCTCGGAAGCAGGTATTGGTCCTGAAGGGACACTCGGTTGATGGTGGCCTTGTAGTCGCCACAGATCCTGACCGAGTCATCCATTTTTAGAACGGGGACGATGGGGCTTGCCCAGGTCACTGAATTCAACGGGCGAAATTATGCCCTCTCTTATCAACCTGTCCAACTCACTCTCAATTTTCTCCCGCATCACATACGGCACAGCTCTGGCTTTGTGGTGCACTGGTGTGGCGTCCGGGGTGATGCGTATCCTTACTTTGGTGCCTTTGAAAGTCCCGACGCCAGGTTGAAATAATGACTCGAACTTTAGTAGAACCTGTGAGCATGAACTTCGCTCCACAGATGAAATGGCGTGCACATCCCCCCATTTCCAGTTCATCTCAGCTAGCCAGCTCCTCCCCAAAAGCGCGGGACCATTTCCCGGGACAATCCAGAGTGGTTCTGTGATCCATTATGTGTGACCACCAACATTGCACTGCCTAGCACTGGGATGATCTCTTTGATGTACATCCGTAATTGCGTGTCAATGCGTTCTAGTTTGGGTCTGCTAGCTCTGAGTGGCCACAGTTTCTCGAATTGTTGGACACTCATAAGTGACTGGCTGGCTCCTGTGTCCAGCTCCATGCGTACCGGGATGCCGCTTAACAGTACTCTCATCATTATAGGTGTCGTTTTTGTGTATGAGCTGTGGATGTTTGCCACCTGGACCTGCTGAACTTCAGCATCCATTGCTGTGTCCCAGGCATACCCCTGCCTTGCAGACCCGTCTTGTGGTTCATCCACTTTGTAAACCAGCCTCGTTGCGGGCTTTCTGCACATCCTGGCTAAATGTCCACTCAAGTTACAATTTCTGCAGATGAATTGTTGAAACCGGCAGGTCTTCGCAGCATGTTTGCCCCCCCGCACCTCCAGCATGAGCTGAGATTGTTGTGAACAAAAGAGCTGTTACCAGGCATTCCTCTCTGATTGTCTCTTTGATTACTCTTGAGCACTCTGTTTGTGGGTGTCAATGGTCCCATCCCGGGACATGTTGTCCCTTATGATGGTGTAAATGTCCGTTCAACCTGCCATTGTCTCTGTGGCGGGCCCACCCTGGAGTCTGTTACTGCCTGGTTGGTGTCGAATTGCCCTTGCCTGCCTGCAGGGTTCTGAGTCGCATTTACCATGTTAGCTCCCTGCTCCATCGCCACGTTGGGAGCAGAGTTGCGCGCGTATATGATCTTGATTTCCTCCTCCCCTGCCATGAAGGTTTGAGCCATCAAGTCCTTGGTCTCAATTAGCTTCCTAAAAATCCTGGCATGACCAATGCCCTCAATGAAGAAATCCCGTAACATCTCCCCGCTGCAGGCGTTGTGAACTTACAGAGGCTGGCCAAGCGGCGAAGGTCCGCAACGAAGTCTGGTATGCTCTGCCCTTCCCGACGTCAGTACGTATAGAACCAGTGTCGGGCCATGTGTATACTACTTGCCGGGTTGAGGTGCTCACTGATCAGTTTGCTGAGCTCCTCGAACATCTTGTCCACCGGCTTCTCGGGTGTGAGCAGGTCTTTCATCAGCGCGTACATCTTAGGTCCACAGCTGGTCAGTAGATGTGCCCTTCGCTTGTCAGCCGCTGCTGCTCCCAGCCAGTCCTTCGTGACAAAGCTCTGCTGGAGTCTCTCAACAAAATCGTCCCAGTCCTCACCAACACAGTACTGTTCCTCCGTGTTACCGGTGGCCATTCTCTTGAGTCGTTGATTCCCGTTTTTCGTCACCAAATGTTGTGTGCTTACACACTACAGCAAATCAACACGAGGCACATACTGGAGACAAGGTCACACTGTGACCTGTACCTTTATTCACAGGACCAAGAAGTGATGACCCTGCGTGGGACCTCCCTTTATATACCTGGATGACCAGGTGAGGAGTGTCTCCCACAAGTTAACCCCCTGTGCTCAAGGTGTGCATTTCTCAGGTGTATACAGTGTACAGTGTTGTTACATAAAGGTTACATATATGTGAGGTTACAAACATGACAGCTTTCTTTCAATTTCTTGGCGAAACTTAGTGCCTCCCTGATTACCTGGTAATTATGGTTCTTTCATTCTGCAGGGAACAGCAGACATAAACCTGCAATCCATCACTTTACAGCACAATACACTGTCCTACCAGACCACCTTGAGTGGAGTTTTTCTCTTCTCTTTACAGTCCCTTTTTCTCCTTTCCGAAAGGCAGTCATGCAGGCCAAGTGCAGTTTACCAGTACTTAATTCAAGTTTGTAAACCTAGATATTCAAGGGCTGATTTTAACTCCCAGCAGAAGGAAAACCATTAGGCCATCCTCAACAAGTCCTGGGAAAGTTTAGCTCCAAGGCTCCAACTGCAGGGGCCTCATCTCGCACCTGCAAGTGCTTGGCAGGAATTCCTAGCTGACCCATGGCCAGGAGCGGTATTTTGGGTGCCGACCGGAAACGAAATGAACTGTCCCTGGCACTCGTAAGTGGTTGGGAAGGGCGTCAGGAGGGCACTGCTATTAGGGAAGGGGAGGCAAGCTCCGGCAGGGGAAGCCCAAGATTTCTTTCCAGGATCCACAACGAAACAAAAAAAAATTAACTCACCTTTCTGGGCCTCTTCTGGTTCCCATGCCACTAGGTTGGTGTAAAGTAAAGTCCTGTCCCCTCAGTACCGATTCACACGAGGCATGTAGAGAAGTCAAGGTCACTCTGGACCTGCACCTTTATTTCACAGCTCTGGAATGCTGCACTTGCCTGAGACCTGTCCTTATATACCTGTCTCTTGCAAGTGCACCCCTGGTGGTGGGGTATGCTGGTGGTTACAGGTCATATCTTATTACAGTCATGTATAGCATGTTAGGATACAGTTATATATAATAATGTAAGATACATGACATCACCCTCCCCCAAGGTCTTATTGTCTCTATAGGTTCAGTCTCTCAGGTGGTCTACGCTCTCGCGTGGAGGGTCTGAGTTATGGTTCAGTTGTTTGCCTTGGTGTCTGTTTTTCTTTGGGTGTGGTTGCTGGTATCTCGTCTGGGCTGTCTGTTTCGATTGGTGTGATTGTTGTTGACTCGCCTGGGCTGTCTGTTGGGATTTCCCTTTCCTCAGGTTGTTCCCTCTGTTTGTCCACCAGGCGTGGTGCGAGTTCCACATTGTAGTCTGCCTCTGGTTCCGCAGTGTTGTTGGTAAATCTGCTTTTGACTTGGTCTACATGCCTCCAGCAGGTTTTGCCATTGTCCATTTGTACTACCAGTAGCCTGTTTTCTTCCTTGCCCGTTACTGTCCCTGCAAGCCATTTGGGACCCCTGCCATAGTTTAGTACAAACACATTGTCCCCTATCTCATTCCATCTCCCCCTCGAATTTCTGTCATGTTACTCAGTCATCTTACGGCGCTTTGCCCCAACGATTTCGTGCATGTCTAGGAGGATTAATGAGAGCCTTGTTTTTAAAGTCCTTTTCATCAACAGTTGCGCGGGGGGGGATTCCAGTCAGTGAGTGCGGACGAGATCTGTATGCCAGCAGCAGTCGCGACAGGCGACCCTGCAGCGTGGGACCTTGGATTTTAAGCATGCCTTGTTTAATGATTTGCACTGCTCTCTCCGCCTGGCTGTTGGAGGCCGGCTTGAACGGTGCCGTCTTGACGTGATTTATGCCGTGGTCAATTATAAAGTCTTGGAATTCTGCGCTGGTGAAGCACGGACCATTGTCACTGACCAATATGTCAGGGATTCCGTGCGTTGCAAACATGGTTGCGAGGCTCTCCACAGTGGTGGAGGTTGTGCTCGAGTTTAAAATGGTGCATTCGATCCACTTTGAAAATGCATCTACAACTACGAGGAACATTTTGCCCATGAATGGGCCCGCATACTCTACGTGCACCCGCGACCACGGTTTGGTAGGCCAGGGCCAGGGGCTCAGTGGAGCCTCCCTGGGGGCATTGCTGAGTTGGGCAAAAATGGTGCACCTTCGGACGCAGAGCTCCAAGTCCGCGTCAATACCAGGCCACCAGACGTGGGATCTGGCTATGGCCTTCATGAGAACGATCCCCGGGTGCTTGCGGTGGAGCTCCCGGACAAATGCCTCTCTGCCTCACAGAGGCATGACTACTTGGCTGCCCCACATCAGGCAGTCTGCTTGTAGTGATAGCTCATGCATGCGCCTGTAAAAGGGTTTTAATTCCTCGGGGCAGGCATCGTGAGCCTCTGCCCAGTCACCGGTTAGGACACATCTTTTTACGAAGGATAACATGGGGTCGCTGGCCGTCCAGGCTCTGATTTGGCAAGCCGTCATGGGCGAACCTGTGGACTCAAAGGCATTGATTGCCATAACTATCTCACAGTCCTGTTCATCAGACCCTTCTGTGGTCGCCAGGGGTAGCCTGCTGAGCGCGTCGGCACAGTTGTCTGTGCCTGGTCTGTGCCTTATTGTGTAGTCGTAGGACGCCAGCATGAGTGCCCACTGTTGAATTCGCGCCGAGGCGTTGGCGTTTATTGCCTTGCTCTCGGATAGGAGGACGTGAGGGGCTTGTGGTTGGTTTCTAACGCGAACTTGGCCCCAAAAAAGTATTGGTGCATCTTTTTGACACCGTACAAGCACGTGAGCGCCTCCTTCTCTACCATTCCGTACCCGCACTCCGCCCGCGAAAGTGACCTGGAGGCATAAACTATGGGTTGTAATTTGCCCGCACTATTGACATGTTGCAAAACGCACCCGACTCCATACGCTGACGCATCGCATGTGAGAACCAGCTTTTTACCTGGGTCAAAGAAAGTCAAAACGCAGTTGGAACACAGAAGGTTGCGTGCCTTATTGAAGGCGCGTTCCTGGGCGTCCCCCCAAAACCAATCGCACCCCTTCCTGAGTAGCACATGGAGAGGCTCCAGCAGCGTGCTTAAGTTCTGTATAAAATTCCCAAAATAATTGAGTAGCCCGAGAAAGGCGCGCAGTTCTGAGACATTCCGGGGCCTGGGTGCCAGGCGAATTGCTTCTGTTTTGGACTCTGTTGGGCGGATTCCATCAGCGGCAATCCTTCTGCCCAAAAATTCAACCTCGGGTGCGAAAAACAGGCACTTGGATTTCTTGACTTGGAGGCCTACCCGATCCAACCGCTTTAGTACTTTCTCCAAATTACGGAGATGGGAGTCGGTGTCCCTGCCCGTGATAAGTATGTCGTGTTGAAATATAACCGTCCCCGGGATGGACTTGAGCAGACTCTCCATGTTGCGCTGGAATATGGCAGCTGCCGACCTGATGCCGAATGTGCATCGATTGCACATGAAAAGGCCTCGATGTTGTGTTGATGGTGGTGAGTAGCTTGGATTCCTCGGTCAATTCTTGCGTCATTTACGCAGATGTGAGGTCTAATTTTGAGAAAAGTTTATCTCCAGCTAATGTGGCAAATAAGTCCTCCGCTCTGGGCAGCGGGTACTGGTCCTGTAGGGAGACTCTGTTTATGTAGATTTGTAGTCCCCACAGATTCGTACGGATCCATCAGGCTTCATGACTGGGACGATGGGACTTGCCCAGTCGCTAAATTCCACAGGTGATATAATGCCTTCACGCAGAAGCCTGTCTAGTTCATGTTCAATCTTTTCCCTCATCACATAGGGTACAGCTCTGGCCTTGTGATGGACCGGTCTAGCATCCTGTGTGATGTAGATTTTGACTTTGGCCCCTTTGAAAGTGCCCACACCTGGCTGAAAGAGATGCTCAAATCACTTTATAACTGTTGAGCAGGAGGTCCGTTCCTCTAATGACATGGCATGGACATCATCCCATTTCCAGTTTAGTTTTGCCAGTCAGCTTCTCCGCAGCAGTGCTTGGGGATCTCCGGGGACAATCCACAGGGGAAGTCGGTTCACTGTCCCTTTGTGTGTGACAGAGAGCTGCCGAGGACTGGTACGATTTCTTTGGTATAGGTCCTTAGTTTGGTGTCGACCCTTGTGAGTTTTGGTCTGTTTCTTTTATGCGGCTACAGTTGTTCAAATTGTTGAGCGCCCATGAGAGATTGACTCGCTCCCGTATCCAGCTCCATGTTGACAGATATCCCGTTGAGTAGGACCCTCATCATTATAGGAGGCGTCCTGTTGTAGGAGCAGCGGCCATTGATCGTGTTGACCCGCTGTACATCGGTGTCCCGGGTACTGTCCCCACCATCTTCTGGTCCGCTTTCCGACCCATCTGATTCGTATACCAGCCGAGCTGCCGTTTTTTTGCACAGGCGGGCCAAATGCCCTGTATATTCACAATTTCTGCAAACAGCCTGCTGAAATCGACATCCCCTTGACGAGTGCCCACCCCCACACCTCCAGCACAGACAGGTAGAAAATCAATATTCATTATTGTACCGCTGTCTATGTTCTTGGCTATGCAGCCTTAGTCTTTTCTCTGATCCCGACTCTGGGATTGTCACAGAATCCCCAAGCACAAATGTCGATGTTGGCAAGTGGTCTTACAGCCAACCCACAATTTAATTGAAATTGCATTCCCCTTTGCCTATAAAAATTAATCAGTTGTTTGAGTGTCAGGAGAACCATTAAAATAACCCAAGACTATTGCCACACACATTTTCTCCTGTGATTGTAAACTAATTGTACAGAATCCTTAAAGCTGGTCATGATGCACAAGCATGTGGAACACCTGCACATAAGCATTCAAGTTGAAATGTAATGATGTATTTATCAAATTTTCAGGGTTGGAAGCCAGAAAAAAAATCAGACAACACTGAAATCCTTTAGTTACCTAACTGAGATAATACTAGTGGATTTATAACATTTTTACCTGTCAACTTTCCGACTTCAAACAAAGTTTGCTTGTGAGTTTCACCAACTCATCTTAACTATATCATCATTTTGGTATCTTGTTCCTGGAGCCAAAAAAACTGCAGCAACACAGCGAGTATATGTTGTAATGTGGTTCATTGCACAAAGATAAATTGTCATTCACTTTCTTATTTTTTTAAATCTGCATTTCCATGCTATACCTAAATTTCCTGAGTGTGAAAAACAGCTTAAAGCAAGATTCTGCTATTGTTTGAAAATTAATGGTTAGTATTCAAAATATTAAACATATTAATATCTGCTAGCCAGCCAAATAGCATGTTACGGTGAAATATACAGCAGAAAAAACTTCCATTCATCTGAACAATGGTCATACAAGAAGTCATTGGGGTCCGACTAATGTCTTTATGCTGCTCCCAATTTTAACTTTCCGATGACTCCTGCTGTTGTTTCCAATTCCATAGCAATATCAGGCACTGATCAAACTGCTTCCAAAACATTATCCCATCAAATTACAAAGTTTAAACTTAAACTTGCAATGCTGTTGCACATTGCTTGGATACTGTATTATGCTTAATAAAATACCTTGCGGTTGTTGGTGAACTATATGGCAACCATTTAAATGTATACAGACTGCCACAGACAGAACTGTGACTGTTTGCATTTTAAACCAAGGATGAGCTCGCTGACATCATGTGAATCATAATGCAACTTTTTAAGTAACTCCATTCAAAAGGTACTAGACATAGTCTATGTAAAAGACAAGATCACCTTCAGTAACATATGATCCAAATTGAATGCACTTTTCCATCAGTGTCCTGGGCCTAAAATTGAAGAACTTCCCGCTCACTGTCTCCAACATTCCTCTCGTCGAACTGCCCAGTGCCACTTTCGACGTGACCTGAACCGGGCTGGAGGGGAGAGCTGCCGGGAAGCGCTTGCCGACGTCAGCGGATGGCCGAGTCGCGCAACTGACCTCCCACCGAGCTGCGATATTGATGCGGGCGAGAGTCGGCAGCAGAACGGGGGTAGATTGCTGGCTGGAGGCTGGTCTGTCCCCGACGGTAGGTAGGAAGATGGGGGAAAAAAGGTTAGTAAACGTTAAAAAAAAAACAAAAATTTCTTTACAGGAACTTACCTGGATGGGGTACCCTGAAGGTGTTCAGATGTTTTTTTTAATGCTTTTGCTTTTCAGCTTTTTGACCCTCCATGGGCCCGACTCCATTCTTGGCGGCACTTGGGCGGCAAGTGTCTTTGCCGCCGAGAATGAGAGCTCCCATCGGCTGCCGCCCAGATTGGCAGCGTAAGTCGCTCATTTGCTGCCCGCCGACCTTCGAGAGACCTCTCCGATGAAAACCCCACTCAAAGTACCGTCAGGTACCTCGGCGGCCATCGGCGGGGTCCTTTGGGCGGGCGGAGGCCTTCATCAAACTCAGGCCTCTGCGTACACTTTCTGCTGAAATTAAACTAACATTCCTTTTCTACGTACAATGACAGGTAATTCACATTAGGCCATTTACAGAATCTTGATGCAAGTATCCTGATTCATAATGGACTTAATGTCTGCTGTCTTGTCATGAGTTTTTACTCTGAGCTAAAGACAAAACATGTAACTGATTTGTGCATAACAACAACAACAAATTTATAAAGTGCCTTTAACATAGAAAAATGCCCCAAAGTACTTCACAGAGGTGTAATCAGACAAAAATAGACACCGGCCCTAAATTTGCAGTACAATGCCACCTATCTTATCCTTAAATGAAGCCTCTCCACCTGGCTATACCTTCTACCACTTACACTGCTCAGACTGCCGTGGTGGCGGTGTGGCTCTCATCACCAAATCACACCTTGGTCTATACCTCATAGGCACTTTCTTCTCCTTTGAGCATCTCACCCTATTCCATCATTCTCACCTCTCATTTAAAATTCTCATTCACCCAAGTACCATAAAAATGTTATGCACCAAACGACTTCTCATCCTCGGTGATTTCAACTTCCATCTCAATTCATCATGCTTTCCCTCCTCTGAGTTCACGAGGCTCCTATCCTCCTTTTAATCTCTACCTCCATGTAAATTCCCCAACCCATATTCACAGCCACCGCCTCGATCTTGCCATCTATCGTGGCCTCGCTACTTCCATCGTGTTAATCACAGATAAGACTATCTCTGACCACTTCCTCGTATTGCTCTCCACCCACAACCCTTTTCCATCTTCCCCGCCGCCTCCCCCCCGCCCCCCCCCAAACCCTACCTCCTTCTGTGTCTGCCCCTGGAAAAAACTCTGTTCCAACTCTCTTACAACTGCATTTACGAACTCCCAACAGTCCAGCCTTTGGCTCTCCATTCACCATGACATTTCTGTAGCTACCGATCTGCTCAAACACACCCTCACCACCACCTTTGATACATGAGTCTTTGTTAAAACAATTACTGACTCTCACCCCAGCCGTTCCCCCGGTACAGTCCTGATCATCGCTCCCTTAAGCCCAAGGAACGTAAACGTGAACAGATCTGGCGGACGACTGGTTTCGTCATTCACTGCCAGATCTGGCAGGACTATGTAAAACATTATCAGGTCCTGCTCTGGTCTGCCAAAATTGCTCACTATTCCACAATCATTCTGGAATGAAAAGATAAACCCTGGCTTCTATTCTCCACTGCTAACCATCTTAAACCCCTCTCCCTAGCCTCCACCCTACCTCCGACAATAAGTGTGAGGAGCTCATGGACTTGTTTGCTTCTAAGATTGAAACCATCCATTCGGCCGCCTCTACCTCTTCCCTTCCTTCCCCTGGCCCACCAGGCCAAAATTCCTCTAAGGATCCCCCCTGCCCTCACATCAGTTTCTCTCCGATCTCCCCACATGACTTTTCCGAGCTCATCCTGTCCATGAGACCCACTTCCTGCTCCCTTGATCCTATTCCCACAAAACTGCTGCCCACCCAACTTCCTTTTCTGACTCCCATGTTTGCTGACATTGTTAATGGTTCAAACCAACCCTTGATCTCTTCCGTCCTTACAAACTACCGCCCTATCTCCAACCTCCTTTTCCTCTCAAGTCCTTGAACGTGTTGTCGCCTCCCAAATCCGTGCCCATCTATCTCGCAATTCAATATTTGAATCACTTTAATCTGGTTTCCGCGCCTGCCACAGCACCGAAGTGGCTCGCATCAAAGTCACAAATGACATCCTTTGTGACTGTGACAAAGGCAAACTATCCCTCCTCCTCCTTCTTGACTTGCCTGCAGCCGTTGACATGGTTGACCACTCTATCCTTCTATCCTTCTCCAGCACCACTCCACCTACACTCGCCTAGTACCATTCTTATTTATCTAATCATAGCCAGAGAATCACCTGTAACATCTTCTATTCCCGCTTCTGCATCGTTACTTCTGGTGTCCTCAGGGATCTATCCTTGGACCCCTACTATTTCTCATTTATATGTTGCCCCTTGGCGGCATCATCCGAAAACCAGGGTCAGTTTCAACATGTACGCTGATTGACATCCAGCTCTACTTCACTTCAACTTCTCTCAACCCCTCCTCGGTCTCTAAATTGTCAGACCACTTGTCCAACATCCAGTTCTGGATGAGCAGACATTTTCTCCAATTGAAAATTGGGAAGACCAAAGCCATTGTTTTTGGTCCCTGTCACAAACTCCATTCCCTAGCCACTGACTCCATCTCTCTCTCCAACTTATGTCTGAGGCTGAACCAGATTGTTCACAACCTTGGAGTCATATTTAACCCTAAAATGAGCTTTTGACCACATATCTGCAGCATAACTAAGACCACCTATTTCCACCTCTGTGACATTGCCCGTCTCCACCCTTGCCTCAGCTCATTCGCTGCTGAAGCCCTCATCCATGCCTTTGTTACCTCTAGATTTGACTATTCCAATGCACTCCTGGCTGGCCTCCCACATTCTACCCTACGTAAACTGGAGGTGATCCAAAGCTTGACTGCCCATGTCCTAACTCGTACCAAATCTTGCTCACCCATCACCCCTGTGCTCGTGGACCGACACTGGCTCCTGGTTAAGCAACACCTCGATTTCAAAATTCTCATCCTTATTTTCAAATTTCTCCATGGCCTCGCCCCTCCCTATTTCTGTCATCTCCTCCAGCCCCATAACCCTCCAAGATATCTGCACTCCTCTAATTCTGCCCTCTTGAGCATCCCTGATTATAATCGTTCAACCATTGGTGGCCGTGCCTTCTGTTTGCCTCGGCCCTAAGCTCTGTACTTCCCTGCCTAAACCTCTCCACCTCTCTATCTCTGTTTCCTCCTTCAAGATGCTCCTTAAAACCTACCTGTTTGACCAAGCTTTTGGTCACCTGCCGTAATTTCTCCTCATGTGGCACGGTGTCAAATTTTTTATCCCATAATATTCCTGTGAAGCACCTTGGGACGCTTCACGATGTTAAAGGCGTTATATCAATACAAGTTGTTGTTGTATCTTTTGCCATTGGCAAACTTAGATATGTGGTCTTTATCCCATCATCTAAGTCATTAATAAATACAGTGAATAATTGAGGTCGCAATACAGATCCCTGTGGAATGCCACTAGTCACATCCTGTCAGAGTAGCTTCCCATTATCCCTACTCTGTCTCCTGCAGCTCCGTCAATCTCTTAACCAGATCAATAATTTGCTCTCAATTCCATGAGTTTCAACTTTTAGCTAATTGTCTCGAGAACCTTTATCGAATGCCTTCTGGAAGTCCATATGGACATTCCCCTGTCCGCTATTTTAGTCACCCCTTCAAAAATTTCCATCAGGTATGAGCTACCCTTTAAAAATCCATGTTGGCTCTCTCTGATCAGCTGAAAATGTTCATGGTGTTCAGTCACTCCATTCTTAATGATAAATTCTAGTAATTTCCTGACAACAGACATTAGGCTAACCGATCTACAATTCCCTGCTTTCCCTATCTCACCTTTTTTAAATAGTGGAGTGACGTGTGCAATTTTTCAATCTAAAGGAATGGTTTCTGAATTGAGGGAACTTTGGAAGCTCACAGCTAGAGCATCTGCAATGTTCTCACCTACTTTAAAACCCTGGGATGAAAACCATCTGGTCCTGAGGATTTGTCACTCTTTCGTGCCATTAATTTCTTCTTTACTGCTAATTGCTTATGTTAATTATGGTGAGTCCCTGTCCCTAATTCAATAGTTTAAATTTAGTTTAAAATAATTTGGTATTATATTTATAAGTTACTTTTCTTAAGTATGCATCTCCAGTCTATTATACACTGTAAAATAAATAAACAAACAAAAAGAACTTCCACCAATTAAGAGTACTTTACAGTTCTGCTGAAATTCAACACACAGACTAATCGCTCCTCATTTCCTGACTTTTTGGGCATGTTGCCAATGTCCTTTGGAGAAGGATGCATAGCCACAAGGACATAGCCCAGCACAATGCACAGCTATCATATTACAAAAGCTTTCTACTGAAATCAGATCTCTCTGCACTCTCCAGGGACTTTTACTGGTCTGCATGTTTGGTTTAAAATGGCCAAGTCTTTTTATAGTGAATAACTGAAGCGCTTTTAGTTCTCTTACAACACTGCAGTTGCACAAAGATAATCTGGTTACTGCATACACCTACATTTCCTGCCAAACTAAAAGAAAAAGATACATTTATATAGCGCCTTTCACAACCTCAGGATATTCCAAAGCGCTTTACGGCCAATGGAGCACTTTTGAAGTGTAATCACTGTTTTAATGTAAGAAACGCAGCAGCCAATTTGCATACTGCAAGCTCCCACAAACAGCAATGTCATAGAAACATAGAAAATAGGTGCAGGAGTAGGCCATTTGGCCCTTCGAGCCTGCACCACCATTCAATGTGATCATGGCTGATCATGCACTTCAGTACTCATTCCTGCTTTCTCTCCATACCCCTTGATCCCTTTAGCCATAAGGGGCCACATCTAACTTCCTTTTGAATATATCTAAAGAACTGGCCTCAACAACTTTCTGCGGTAGAGAATTCCACATGCTCACATCTCTCATGGCTGATCATGGCTGATAATGACCAGATAATCTGTTTAATGCTGTTGATTAGCCAGGACACCGGGGATAACTCCCCTGCTCTTCTCTGAAATAGTGCCATGGGATATTTTACATTCACCTGAGAGCGCAGATGTGGCCTCGGTTTAACGTCTCATCTGAAAGACGGCACCTTCAACAGTGCAGCAACTCCTTCAGTACTGTACTAGAGTATCAGCATAGATTCTTGTGTAGAATAACTACACATATTACAACTTGTCAACAGCCACTTAGTCATATTTAACAAATTAATTTGCAGTTAAATGTTATCTAAATATTCATAGACAAATGTCAGCCATTTTCTTTCACAGTAATTTACATTGGATGGTGTCAGTTTGAATTATTTGGCTGGAATCTTGTCTCTGGGTTAAAAATTTGAGGGTTCAAGTCTCACACCAGGATTTGAATGCATAATCAGGGACAGGCACCTGTACAGGATCAAGGATTGTTTGCATTTTTGGAGATGCTGTTCTCTGGATTCGACTTTAAACCATCTTTATTACTGTGGGTGGATGTTAAAATCTAATGATACTATTTGAAGAAGGGCGAGGAATTCTTCTAGATTCCTGGGCAATATTCCTCAGTCAACCAATACCAAGCTCCCTCATTCAATTGCTATTTGTAGAAAAGAGTGTTTGAAGACCATGCCCTCAAATCTGCACCAAGCTCATGGTCTACAGGGCTGTAGTGATACCTGCCCTCCTATATGGCTCCAAGACATGGACCATGTACTGTAGACACCTCAAGTCCCTGGAGAAATACCCCACCAACGATGTCTCCGCAAGATCCTACAAATCCCCTGGGAGGACAGACGCACCAACATTAGCATCCTCGACCAGGCCAACATCCCCAGCATTGAAGCACTGACCACATTCGATCAGCTCCGCTGGGCAGGCCACATTGTTTGCATGCTGGACACAAGACTCCCAAAGCATGCGCTCTGCTCGGAACTCCTTCACGGCAAACGAGCCAAAGGCGGGCAGAGGAAACGTTACAAGGACACTCTCAAAGCCTCCCTGATGAAGTGCAACATCCTCACCGACACCTGGGAGTCCCTGGCCAAAGAGCACCCTAAGTGGAGGAAGTGTACCCGGGAGAGCGCTGAGCACCTTGAGTCTCATCGCCGAGACCATGCAGAAATCAAGCGCAGGCAGCGGAAAGAGTGTGCAGCAAATCTGTCCCACCCATCCCTTCCCTCAACAACTATATGTCCCACCTGTGACAGGGACTGTGGTTCTCGTATTGGACTGCTCAGCCACCTAAGGACTCATTTTTCGAGTGGAAGCAAGTCTTCCTCGATTCCAAGGGACTGTCTATCATGATGATGATGCAGAACAATATGGTTTAGATAGGGTGCTGCAATTGGTGGCAGAACAATTACTGCACTCCAAAAGTAGTTTATTATGTTAACATAATAAGTTGTTATATAAATGTAGGTTTCTTAATTTTATAGAGTTTTATGATCAGTAATCTAGTTAATAATCAAGCATTATGGAGGTCCCAGCAGATTGGAAAACTGCAAATGTAACACCCCTATTTAAAAAAGGAGGCAGACAAAAAGCAGGAAACAATAGACCAGTTAGCCTAACATCTGTGGTTGGGAAAATGTTGGAGTCCATTATCAAAGAAGCAGTAGCAGGTCATTTGGAAAAGGAAAATTTGGTCAGGCAGCGTCACAATGGATTTATGAAGGGGAAGTCATGTTTGACAAATTTGCTGGAGTTCTTTGAGGATGTAACGAACAGGGTGGATAAAGGGGAACCAGTGGATGTGGTGTATTTGGACTTCCAGAAGGTGCCACATAAAAGGTTACTGCACAAGATAAAGTTCACGGGGTTGGGGGTAATATATCAGCATGGATAGAGGATTGGTTCACTAACAAAACAGAGAGTCGGGATAAATGGTTTTCTCTGGTTGGCGACCAGTAACTAGTGGGGTGCCGCAGTGATCAGTGCTGGGACCCCAACTATTTACAATCTATATTAACAACTTGGAGGAAGGGACTGTGTAACATAGCCAAGTTTGCTGACGATACAAAGATGGGAGGAAAAGTAATGTGTGAGGAGGACATAAAAAATCTGCAAAAGGACATAGACAGGCTAAGTGAGTGGGCAAAAATTTGGCAGATAGAGTATAATGTTGGAAAGTGTTAAGTCATGCACTTTTGGCAAAAAAAATCAAAGAGCAAGTTATTTAAATGGAGAAAGATTACAAAGTGCTGCCGTACAGCGGGACCTGTGGGTAGTTGTGCATGAAACACAAAAGGATAGTATGCAGGTACAGCAAGTGATCAGGAAAGCCAATGGAATCTTGACCTTTATTGCAAAGAGGATGGTGTATAAAAGCATGGAAGTCTTGCTACATCTATACAGGGTATTGGTGAGGCCACACCTGGAATACTGCGTGCAGTTTTGGTTTCCATATTTATGAAAGGATATACTTGCTTTGGAAGCAGTTCAGAGAAGGTTCACTAGGTTGATTCTAGAGATGAGAGGATTGACTTATGAGGAAAGGTTGAGTAGGTTGGGCCTCTACTCATTGGAATTCAGAAGAATGACAGGTGATCTCATTGAAACATATAAAATTATGAGGGGGCTTGACAAGGTAGTTGCAGAGAAGATATTTCCACGGATGGGGGAAACTAGAATGAGAGGGCATAATCTTAGAATAAGGGGCCGCCCATTTAAAACAGAGATGAGGAGGAATTTCTTCTCCGAGAGGGTTGTAAATCTGTGGAATTCACTGCCTCAGAGAGCTGTGGAAGCTGGGACATTGAATAAATTTAAGACAGAAATAGACAGTTTCTTAAACGATAAGGGGATAAGGGGTTATGGAGAGTGGGCAGGGAAGTGGAGCTGAGTCCATGATCAGATCAGCCATGACCTTATTGAATGGCGGAGCAGGCTCGAGGGGCCGTATGGCCGACTCCTGTTCCTATTTCTTATGTTCTTATACCAACACCACTGAAAAACTTCACTTTCAAGCAACAATGTCCTTTCAACAGGAAGTCTTGCCCTCAATTCTTTATATATACAATAATAATTCTTTGTTTATTGTAACATATGTGAAGCTCTGAAAACAAGGGTTAGTGGAAAGAAGATCAAGATGAAAACAAATTGGGATCTCTGCTGACTGACTTACTTGTTAATTCAAATTCCTTTGTTCAAAAATGTTCTGGCAACTTAAAAACTGGCTCCACAATAACTTAATTGAAATCAATTTGATGCAAACATTCCATATCGCTACCAGTTCAGCAAATGCATGTCCAGGGCTAACCAAGAGTGGAAGTGAATACCACCTTTTAGATGACTCATTTTTTTTTCAATTATTTATTCCCTGACGCTTCACAAGCATTAAGCTAAAATTAAAAATCCTTTCATAATAAAATTAGTGTGCCTGTAATAAAGAATACTGGGGCTGCCATTCCTATCTATATAATTAAAAGTGTTTCATCTAGCTCATGTCCAAAGCAGCACATTTTTCAAAAGTGTCACACCTCAAAAGGATTCCAGCTCAAAAGCATCACGAATAAGTCGGAAAACTCGTAAATACCATGAAGGTGAAGGTCATTAACGAATTTAACGGTAGGCCCTCATTAGAATTTTTTTTACTTCATCCCTACTCGGCAACCGGCCAGATTGCAGACTGGCTGGCTGCCAGGCGGGAAGGCCTGTGGTAGGAGGCGACAGTTGGAGACCATTGGGGACGGTCCTGGCAATAGAAGATTGGGGGTTGGTGTGGGGCGGGAAGCCTCGGAGCACGGCAGTGAGGAGGGTGGGAGAGACTACGAGCAGGGAGAGACCGCGGGGAGGGGGAGAGATCGTGGTGAGAGTCATCGTTGGCGGGGAGGTTTAAGATCGCAGGGGAGTCTGAAGATCGCGGGAAAGGGCGGAGGTTGGGGGGGAGATCACTGCAGAAGATTTGCTTGAGGGGCCGGGGAAGTACTCCTGCTGCTCCTGGCCCACAAGCAGTGCAGAAAAAATACTTAGCTGCTGAATCTGGCAGCTCCCACCTCCTTTCAGCGGCCGGGATTCCTTTACTGAGGCCAAACTGACATTTTTTAACCATCTCTCAGCACTGTTACCTTTGCACATCTTACCCAACAAACACAATCTAAACTCGAAAGAGATAAAAAGATGAATATTTCTTTAATGACCCTCTTCGGTGTGGATGTCCTCCTCCCATTAAAGTCAAAGATTATTTACTGTAGCTTTTTTCTTCGGCCCGGAATGGTCTTTGAGGTAAAACCAGTGGAGTGGCTGGGTGCCGCTCTGTCTTCCAGAAGGAAGATCAGGGCAGGTGTCTCTGATGTGCCTTACAGACATGGGTTGCCCGCCCCAAACATGCGAATACAATTTGGGATGGGGTCCGTGTCCTTCAATTTGGATGGCTATAGATTCCTCTCCACCTCACTTGGAGTGGGCCCATCAAAATGTTGGCCCTAATACAAAGCAAAATACTGCAGATACTGGAATCTGAAATAAAAACAGAAAATGCTAGAAATCTCAGCAGGTCTAGCTGAATCTGTGGAGAGAAACAGAGTTAACGTTTCAGGTCTGTGACCCGTCGTCAGAACTGGAAAATTTTGAGATGTAACAGATTCTTAAGGAAGTGCAGCAGCACTGAAAGGGTAGGGGGAGGGGGGGTGGTGAGGAAAGAACAAAAGGGAAGGTCTGTGATATTTGTTTGTGAAGGGTGGAAGGCAGAAGAGATTAAGAGCCAAAAGGGATGATGAGCAAAAATGAGATGGTAATGGAACAAGTTAGGAAACAAAAGATGAGTCTAGATGAGTGAATGGCAGAATCATCAACAGCTGCCAAAGGAAAGAGGAAAAAAAAGGGGTGGGGGGTTTGTAAAAAAATAAAAGGGAAGAAAAAAGGGGCAGAGGTTATGGTTTGAAATTGTTGAACTCGATGTTGAGTCCAGAAGGCTGTAAAGTGCCTAAACACAAGATGAGGTGCTGTTCCTTGAGCTTGCATGAGCTTCATTGAAACACTACTGGAGGCCGAGGACAGAGAGATTAGAGTGGGAGTGGAGCGGAGAATTAAAGTGACAGGCGACTTGAAGCTAGGGGTCACGCTTACGGACTGAATAGTGATGTTCTGCAAAGTGGTCACCCAATCTGCCTTTGGTCTCCCTAATGTAGAGGAGACCACAGCGTGAGCAGCGAATACAGTATACTAATTTAAAAGAAGTACAAGTAAATCGCTGTTTCACCTGGAAGGAGTATGTGGGACCCTATACAGTGGGAAGGGAGGAGTAAATGGGCAGGTGTTGCATCTCCTGCGCTTGCACAGGAAGGTGCTATGGGAAAGGGTGTGGGTGCTGGGGGTGATTGAGGAGTGGACCAGTGTGTCGTGGAGGGAATGGTCCCTTCGAAATGCTGAAAGTGGAGCAGAAGATGTTTTTGTTGGTGGGATCACGCTGGAGGTGGCAGAAATGGCAGCCCTGTTGTGACTATTCATTCCCTAGAAGTAATTGCATTTTATCATTTAATCTATACAGGATAAACAGTTTCTGTAGCTGTTTTAAGAATATAGATGTGCATTTTGACAGCTGGTAGGGCCTTCTTGAACTCAAAGGGTTAATCTTCCCTGATAATATTAATAGGTGAGTAGCATGTGACTGCATATCAAATTAGCCGCAACTACCAACAACCTCTCAACTCTTTGGATACTGAGTGTCCTTTGCAGCTCTCCAGCTGTGCACCAGTGCAGTTTCTTCACCAATTTTAAATATATTTATGAAATTAAATTAGAATGTTGGTGTGAGAAATTACCTCACATTGAGAGAGAGGTTAAAAGACCATGTATTTCCTGTTTGTAGAGAAAAGATACGAGAGTAGCACAAAGACTTGGGTCGTAAGATCAACAAACATTTCTATCAAAATGAGACAGAACCACAGTGCTGGAGTGGACAGTGATGGGACCAACAATAAAAACTTGTTTTCATATAGTGCCTTTAACATAGTGAAACATCCCAAGGCACTTCATAGGAGTATTATGACCAAAAAAATTGACCACAGCCTGTGTCCTGAAAAAATAATGCTATCCTGTGGGATGTAATAATTAAATAATGCTCTTCCCGTTTGATATTGATGCCTGTAAACATAACCTACTGCTGCTACTGACAGCGGAGGAAATGAAGTTTCATCCTTCATAAAGCACAACATCATGTTGAAGCTGCAGTCAATAGTGGCACTGCAAATGCATCTAAATCTGTGGATGTGTTTTTTAATTTCCAAAATTCTTTGAATTAAATATAACTATTGTTTCTTACAAAAAAACTGCTGCAGTTCTCAAAGGTTTACACAAAATTACATGGAATCTACAACACAGAAATGGGTAATTCGGCACTACTTGTCTATGCCGGTGTTTATACTTCACTCGAGCCTCCTCCCATCTAATTACCTATTCCCACCCTGCTCCAAAATGACTTGACTGAATAATCTCTGAATAATTGATGCAACCCAAGTAGTTAAGCGGCTGGAAAATAACAGCAACACTTAAGACACTTTTTGACAATACCTTCACCTACCTGAGAGTATGTTTTGTTTTAAGAGTACTAGCTGTTTGGTAGCACTTGAATTTGAATACCCGATGTGTTCTTAGGAAAATTGTAATATTGTTGTATAGCTTATTAACATTGAAGTACAATGAATCCGTGAACACATTAGTCATGGTGTTTCCAATGATATCTTCCACAGTTATTTTTGCAAAGAAACTACCTTCAAATATAGGTGTTGCAAATGTAATTCAGCTTGGCGTCCTATTTGACCCTGGTTCAGCGTCTAACCCCATATCCTCTCCATCACCAAGACTGCCTACTTTAACCTCCGTAACATTGCCCGTCTCCACCCCGTCTCAGCTCATCATCTGCTGAAACCCTCACCCACATTCTTGTTCCCTCTGGATTCGACCATTCCAATGCTATCTCAGCTGGCCTTCTATCTTGCACCCTCTGTAAACTTGAGCTCACAAAAATCTCTGCTGTCCATATCCTAACTCACACCAACTCCCATTCACCCATCACCCCTGTGCTTGCTGACCTACATTGGCTGTCAGTCTGGCAACACCTCAGTTTAAAAATTCTCATCCATGTTTTCAAATCCTTCCATGGCCTCACCCCTCCCTATCTTTGTAACCCCCCCCCCCCCCCACCACCCCCAAGATCTCAGCGCACTCCAATTCTGGCCTCTTGTGCATCACCAATTTTCATCAATCCACCATTGTCAGCCGTGCCTTCAGCTGCCTATGCCCTAAGCTTTGGAATGCCAATGGAAGCTGTTGTTGTTTGTAAAATGTTGCTTTTGTCGCAGCAAGTTATGGATTCAAGCACTCTACGCTCATCTCATACTGATGGCTCCAACACTCAGGAAATGCATTGTTGGAGATTCTTTTAAGAAATAATAAATTAAGGTCTTATCTGCCACGTGCTTTTCTGGGCAGTAAAGGTCTCACAGTACCATTTGAAAAATGACAGTGTAAATCAAGTGTTTTGGCCAAGATTAATCTTCTTACCACCTTGTTTCTAATAGGGCCACATTATAAATAAGAAATACAATGTTGCTGGGCTACACGCAGTTAAATATCTGCTAATAATACTGCACAGACTGAAAGAAAATCACATATGGTATCAACATGCTGTATGTGTTTTACTTATTGTTGGCCACAGTATTGGAATAACAAAAATGTAAATTGCATAGCTAACTGGTTGAGTCAGTGTTTGAACAATATTAACAGCACATAGTTTAAAGCTACCATTCATTTTACAGGAAGTGGATTAATAGTGCATGTGGTAGCCATCATTGATATTACGAAATGTTGACGGCCTCTGGCTCTGTGCTCACTCTTGTGGTGCTGTTGTTATTGGAAAAAGACATGTCTTGAAGCATTTTTATATTAATGACATTCTGTTAATCAACACAAGTAGGAAATTATAATGTAAAGAAGGCAAACTTTTCAAAGGTCCAGAAAAGAGTGGCTGAAAGCACAGAAACCACCTCCACAGGGACTGGTGCACAGGGGAAGAATGGCACTACAGCACTGCTTTCGTTGAATCTGAGCAGAAATATAAAATGTCCTGTTTAATGTTTTGTTCAAATAGTGCCAACCCTTATAGACTGTTTGAGGAGATCAATTAAATGCCCCAAGCAGACAGGAGGATTTTAAATATGCACTACTCAGAAATGCGTAGATCATTTAGATCTTTTACTTACCCTGTTGTTTCCCCCCCTGCCCAGCCCTTTGTTGACATTGCCTGCATGCTTATCTCCAACAGTAAGATATCCATTAACTTTCTGACATGATAAATGGTGCAGGACTTGCAGATCTTTGCCCCTGTAAGAAAAACTGAAGCTTCTGATTAACTGTTCAGCAGATCAGAGATGAAAGGCCAGCCCCCAAGCATTTAACCTCTGCACTAGGTCATTAAGCTCTTTTATGCAAATCACTTGCATGTAAACTGTTTAACACCTGGTGTAGGGCACAGAGCAGGATTACAGTTTCTTGGTCTCAGGTTCTATCTATCACTGCATTGAACTGCAAAGAGCATTGGCATAATCCCCAAATTCAGAAAGAATCTTTCTACATGCAATATTGCTTATGAAACTTCAGGTGCCATTTTCAATATTTAAGTCTTTAAAATTGCAATTAATATTTGTTTTATATTTTGTCCTTCAGGTAAATTTTAAATAAAAAAAGAAAACTTTCAGCCACATAGGTGACTGCTGAAGTAGGCACAGGCTTTTAGTAGCTGCAGTTGCACAAAGATTTTATTTTTTTAGTTTCTGTGAATCATGGGACCGAGTTAAAAAAATTTTCTCAATTTTTTAAAACTTGGAAAAAATATACCTAGTGAGTTAGGATCATCATCATAGGCAGTCCCTCGGAATCGAGGAAGACTTGCTTCCATTCCTGAGCTGAGTTCTTTAGTGGTTGAACAGTCCAATAGGAGAGCCACAGACTCTGTCACAGGTGGGACAGATAGTCGTTGAGGGAGGGGGTGGTTGGGACTGGTTGGCCGCATGCTCTTTCTGCTGCCTGCGCTTGATTTCTGCATGCTCTTGGCGTTGAGACTCGAGGTGCTCAGCGCCCTCCCGGATGCACTTTCTCCACTTAGTGCGGTCTTTGGCCAGGGACTCCCAGGTGTCAGTGGGGATGTCGCACTTTATCAGGGAGGCTTTGAGGGTGTCCTTGTAGCGTTTCCTCTGCCCACCTTTGGATCGTTTGCCGTGAAGGAGCTCCGCGTAGAGCAATGCTTTGAGAGTCTCGTGTCTGGCATACGAACTATGTGGCCTGCCCAGCGGAGCTGATCGAGTGTGGTCAGTGCTTCAATGCTGGGGGGTTAGGATAATACAACACGTTCAGCAAAAAATACATTTGTGGGAAGAGCAATAAACAATTTATTGCAAATGCCCAGAGTGGCTTTTTGCTGCTGGTTGACTATGCAGATCAGTAGAATACGGAACTGCCAGGTTGATAAAAGCTGAGGCTTTGGACTTTGCAAGAAAAGGACAACCTGGAATTAGAAGCAGAAACTGTGAAGTCAACTTGGGGATTGTTGATCCGAGGGGTCAATATTACGATAAAGTTATTTACACAAATCTGATTCCTTTTTTAATGCTAAGGTGATAAGTACCATAATATCGGTTATAAAATCCTGGATCATAAAAGGATCTATTCGATTTCCAGAAAATGCTGGAAATCTGTGGAGAGAGAAACAGAGTTAACGTTTCAGGTTGATGACCTTTCATCAGAACAGGAAAAAGTTAGAGAAAACAGATTTTAAGCCAGTGCAGAGGCAGGGAGAGGGGAGGAAAGAACAAAAGGTGAGGGGGGCAAAATTCAGTAGCGCCCTGTTTGGGACATTCCCTTTTAACTTTTTGAAAAGTTATCGTCCGATGAAATTGCTTGCAAAATTGTGGGAAATTGGACGGTTTCGCCCCATGAGTGAAGGGAGTGGTAAATGAGGCACTAACGGCCATAGTGGGGTATTGTAGGGGCGCTATTGCCAGAGAGTTATTCAATTTCGGCTGACCTGCATTCAGCAAGCAGCCTTCAATCCTTGACTCTAGCTCAGTCCAGCTCTTAGAGCTAAGGTAATTTCAAGTTGCAGCTGCTCATTTTTAGCATTGCTGTACTTGAGTCAGACCTCTCAGCAACTGAGACACCTTTGTGCGATGGCTGGTGGCGAATCCTGCTTCAAGGGAGAGGGCCACGCGCTTCAATAATGTGGCATTGGAGACATTGGTGGGGGCAATGTAGAGAAGGAGGGAATCGCTGTTCCCTGCATCTGGAAAGAGGCCATCGCCACAGGTATTCAGGGCCACGCGGCGAGAAGTTGCCGAGGAGACATCGGCCAGCACTGTAATAGACCGAACCCTGACACAGTGCCGTAAGAAATTCAACGACCTCAGTCGGGTGGTCACGGTGAGTACATGCTTCCACACCTCCTACGATCCAGCCTTTGATCCTCTGTCTGTGCACACTGAGCAAACCACCACTCAACCACCAAGCATCTGCAGCATCCGGGAGTGCCCTGAGCACCTTGAGTCTCGTCGCCGAGAGCATGCAGAAAACAAGCGCAGGCAGCAGAAGGTGCGTGCGGCAAACCAGACTCCCCACCCACCCTTTCCTCCAACCACTGTCAGTCCCACCTGTGACAGAGACTATAATTCGCATAGTGGACTGTTCAGTCACCTAAGAACTCACTTTTAGAGTGAAAGCAAGTCTTCCTTGATATCGAGGGACTGCCTATTGCTGATGATGATCTGCAGCTACTCATATTCACACCCTCATCCCACGTCTTGCCTACATTCACAGCTATTCAACCACGGCAGGCATATCTTCCACATACATAGCTGGACTCTTACTCACACAAGTTCCTTTTTCTCTTGCAAGATGGCACATAACAGGAGGGAGCAGCAGTGGACTGGATGGTGGAAACTCAACTGCACAAGCTCACTGACCTTGAGGAGCGAGTGCTGTGGCTCATTGGCCCGCAGATGGTGGGCGCCCATGCCAGGCGGAGACGTCGACCCCGCTGGGGACAACAATGGTATCTTTATCTCCTCTCCTTTTCTCATCCCACTTCCCTGTCAAACCAGAAGGCTTTATCACTTTGCAGCTCCTGATACTGTCTGTCTTCCTTGTTCCATTCCTGCCCCCCTGTCCTCACCTTAACGCGAGTCTTATGCTATATATGCTTTTAGATAACTAGCCAGCAGATGTGCAGCCTGTACCTGAATGCCCCCAGCACAGTCAAGAGGGAGAGGAAGAGGAGGAGAAGCCAAACACTGCGTCATTGCATCTCTCACCTGCAGGCACCAGCTCAGAGATTGGCGCTATGCATTGGTTAGCAGTTAGGTTAGTAGAGGGGTCTGCACTGGGTGATGCACTGGGGCCTAGGGCTGCAGCAAGGCCAAGGGAATCTTGGTAGCCTTCTCCCCAGAGGGTGTGTTCGCACGCAAGTTCTGCTGCACAGGACTCAGATGAGGACCTCGATGGGGAGGCGTTCACAAAAAGGATGATGGCCATGCACTCTGACATGATAGATGCAATGGCAAGGGTGCCTGAGAGCCTCTTGGCAGTAGTAAAGGGCGTGGAGGAGTCCACCTCCAGCATTGTACACACCCTGGAGCCCATCATTGCCAATCTGCAGATAATGTTGGGCTCCCACAGAGACCGTGTGGATCCAGACTTCATGATGCATGTCATGGGCGATTTGGCAGCTTCCATTGCAGCACAGGTGGAAGCAACTCAACGTCTTGGTGCTGAACTGCAGACAATGGTTGGCGGCATGGAAGCTCAGACTGCTCTCATGCAGTCTCAGCTGGATGTCACACATGCTTTGACTGCTGCCATTGCCGCTGGGTCCACCACAGTTGACCGAGGATCTCACGGTGTCGCAGCAGCCCACTAACCTGTGCTACAGCAGATTGGTGGGGGTGCTGAGTTGCTGCCCCGGGGGAGTGGCACTGGGTCAGTGGAGCAGGAACCTGCTGTCCTCTGTCACGATGACAGCATTCCTAATCCCACCACTGACACTCGGCCATTTTACTTGTCCCTGCCTGTCACCCAGCCAGCCCAGACTGCCGCTGCCCAGCATGAGGTGGTGCATCTACAGCTGGGCCTCCTAGGCCCAGAGCTGGTCGAGGGCATCCTGCAAGGCCATCTGTGGTCTCTGGCCCTGACACACAGCAGCCTTCCACCAGCCCTGCTGCAGCCACTGCAGAGGAGCACTAGAATTGTTGAAGCAAAGAGGAGATAAAAGGAAATGCACAAGGGTGATTCTTAAATACATTATGATACAGTTAATTGTTATGACATGAATTTTTATTGGAATGTTTCATCTTTGCTGTTGTCTCTCATTTCAGTTTTGGAACTTTGGTATGGAAGGGCAAATTGATGTGGTGATGGGGATGTCCTGAGGAACTGAACTCTGGTGAGACAGTCGTGGACCGTCCTTGCACAATCGCGATTGAGTGGCTGCCTCCTCCGTCCTGGTGTTGCTGCTCCTGCTCCTCCTCATCTTCCTCCAGCTCCTCCTCCTCCTGAGGTGGAGTGGCTTTGCATGGTGGCAATGGCTGTGTCAGCATGCAGCAGACGACAATGAATAGGGACACATGCATAGGCGAGTATTGGAGGACTCCTGAGTGGTCAAGACAGCGGAACTGTTGCTTGAGCATTCTGCTGGTCGGCTTGCCTTTCATTGTATGAGAGCTGGGCAAGAGTGTTGGAGTTGCAGAGGGGAGTCATGAACCACGTGGAGAGTCCTTGTGTCCCAGCAGACAGCCGCGAGCTTGATGTAGCGGCTGTAAGAGAACTAGCACATCGGTCTGACGCAGGATGAAAGCATTGTGACTGTTGCCAGGATAGCAAGCATTCACGATGAGGATTCTGCATGTATGCCCACTATCCTGGCAACAGTCACGAAAACACCAACTGGACATTCAATGAGTGGTAGCCTTTGCGGTTACGGAATACCTCAGGATTGTTATGTGGTGCCCGCAAAGTGACGTGTGTGTAGTCAATGGCGCCCTGCACCATGGGGAAGCCCGCTATCCTGAGGAAGCCACATGACGTTCGTGCTGCTTCTCTCTGGTCATGGGGAAGGAAATGTAGCCCTTTCTCCTTCTGTAAAGAGCTTCTGTGACCTCACGGATGGAGCGATGGACGGCAAACTAGGAGATGTTGGAGATGTCTCCTGTTGCACACTGGATGGTTCCATTGGCATAGAAATTGAGCGCAATGGTGACCTTGACTGCCACTGAGAGAGCGGTCCTCACCCTTGTCTGAAGCGCTAAGTCTGGTTGCAGGAGGTGGCAGAACACTGTGACCATGTTCTTGCTGAAGCATAGCCTTCAAACACACTGTTCTTCAGTGAAACTGATGTAGGAGAACAGCTATCTGAATACCCTGGGAGGCTAAGGTCTCCTGTTGATAGCCCTGTTGGGCCTCCTCCCTTTGGCCACATTTTGCAGTTGTTCTCCCTGTTATTCGCTCTGTATTTCTCTCTGCCTTTGTCGCCTTCTAAGTAACCTCCGATGCTGACGTCGGAGCAGGAGGTCAAATGCTAACACAACCCTCATGAAATGATATCAATGTTGTCGTTTCAAATCTGCCCTCAATGAAACAAAGGAATGATTAAGAGGCAGAACCGTCCTTGAAGTGAAAATTGCTCAAATCTGACCAACAGTCAGTCTGCCTGAGTGCTGGCAAGCTGCAAAGAGTAATGGCTGACAAAAATTGTTTGTAAAGATGGCGCCTTTAAATAGTGCTCCTCCAGCTGATTCCCAACTGCAACTCGACAGTTCAAGCTGTCATTGTCAGCGCCAGGACGTAAGTGAGGGGTCATGGCCGAATTTCTCTTCCGGTGCAGTAATGGGGTGCTTCCGGCAGGGGTGGGGCGCTACCTCTTAGCGCCTCCGCAAAACCAACCCCCAATTTTGCCAGGGAGGCAGTTCTCGCTGCGCCCGGGCAAAAATCCATTTGCACCCCGTTAGTGCTCCCGGAGGCGCTAACAGCAGGCGCACAGGAACCCAATTTCGCCCCCAAGGTCAATTGAATTCTCCGCTCCACTCCCAATCTGACTTCTCCATCCTTGGCCTCCTACATTGTTCAAATGAAGCTCAACATAAGCTCGATGAGCCTCATCTTTTGATTCGGCACTTTACCGCCTTCTGGACTCAACATGGAGTTCAACAATTTCAGATCATAACCTCTGCCCCCATTTTTTTGGACGGCTTCTGTTGGTGCTTCTGCTATTCTCATTGCCACCTCCTCTAGACCCATCTTTTGTTTCTTTACTTGTTCCATTACCATCTCCTTTTGTTGTGTACAATCATAGCTTCTGTCATTCAATCTCACCTGCCTTCCACTCTATCACAGACCTTCCCTTTTGTTCTTTCCTCCCTCCCCTATCTCTGCATCTGCACTTGCTTAAAATCTGTTACATCTCTAACTTTTTCCAGTTCTGACAAAGGGTCATCGACCTGAAATGCTAACTCTGTTTCTCTCGCCACAGAAGCTGCCTGACCTGCTGAGTATTTCCAGCTCTTTCTCTTTTTATTTCAGTCTCCAGCATCCGCAGTATTTTGCTTTTGTATTAGATTTTCATTTCTGTTTTAGGACTCTTAAAACTGAAAATTACCATATCATTCATTGCCATTTTCAGATAACTATAAGCTGTGCCACACCAAGGTTAAGATGGATATTTTTTTCAGGTTTAAGCCCAGAATGTGTAAGCATCTGTGGACTTCAATAAGGATTGTTCAAGGCAGATATCACCAAATGAGGCTTATACAAGTACAAAATATAAGCACTGTGACAAACAAGTTAATGTGCTTGTCTAAAGCATATGGAACATGCTTACTCTTTGGAAACCCATTGAAAATTGTGATGTCAGATGTATTTCAGCCAGTTACAAACTTGACTTTAACCTGCCCCAACAAGCGTTCCAGCTATATTTGTAATGTTATTTAGCAAGAATGCTACTTTTTGTGCTAACTTGTAGTAAGTTGTGGGCAATGTTATGCTGTTGTGCTGTACTTATTAGAACCTTCAAAGCCAGCAGAGCGAGAGAGGGAGACTTTGATCCCATCAGTCTGAGCTGGAGGCAAACCTCAGTCCCTCTGCAGCACTGAGCTTCCCCATCCGTCCACCAACACATGGTGAATTTAGCCCAATTGAGGCAAGCAAATTCGAATTACTTGCCCAAAGGGAGGGAGGAAATGTGAATGATGAGGAAACCTCCTAATGCCAATGAGCCCCAGGACTAGCACTGATTTGTGAACTGGTTGCTTTCCTTCTCAAGCAGGAAATGTGGGGAAAATCTAAATGAGGGAGAAAATAACATAGGACACAGAAATAAACTTTTAATAATGTTCACACCATTTCCACTTATTTAAAACTGTCACGTTCAAATATGTTTTTAATATGATATTAAACTAAATGTAAAGGGAGCGATAGAAAGAACTACATTTATGTAGCACCTTTCATGACTTCAGGACGCCCCAATGAAGCCTAGTCAATGTTGTAATGTAGGATAGGTGGCAGCAAGTCCCCTGCTCTTCTTCGAATAGTGCCAAGGGATCTATTACGTTCACCTGAGAGGGTAATCGGGGCCTTGGTTTAACGCCACATCCGGAAGACGGCACATCCGACAGTATTGTACTGACTGAGTGTTTGAAGACCAGGACCTCAAATCTGGCACCAAGCTTATGGTCTGCAGGGCAGTAGTGACACCCGCCCTCCCATATGGCTCAGAGACATGGACCATATACCTCAAAGTGGTGGAGAAGTACCATCAGCGCTGCCTCCACAAGATCCTGCAAATCCACTGGGAGGATAGACGCACCAACGTCAGTGTTCTCGCTCAGGCCAACATCCCCAGCATTGAAGCATTGACCACACTTGACCAGCAATGTTGGGTGGGCTACATCGTCCGCATGCCTGACACAAGCCTCCCAAAGCAAGCGCTCTACTCGGAACTCCTACATGGCAAGTGAGCCCCAGGTGGGAAGACGAAATGTTTCAAGGACATCCTCAAAGCCTCCTTGATAAAGTACAACATCTCCACCAGCACCTGTGAATCCCTGGCCCGAGACTGCCCTAAGTGGAGGAAGATCATCCGGGAGGACGCTGAACACCTCTAGTCTCGTCGCCAAGAGCATGCAGAAAACAAGTGCAGACAGCGGAAAGAGCATGTGGCAAACCAGAATCCCCACCCACCCTTTCCTTCAACCACTGTCTGTCCCACCTGTGACAGCAACTGTAATTCCCATATTGGATTGTGCAGTCACTTGAGAACTCACTTCTGGAGTGGATGAAAGTCTTCCTCGATTTCAAGGCACTGCCTATGATGATGATAATGTACTGATTGTCAGCCTAGATTTTAAGCATTCTGACTCGGAGGCGAGTGTGCTACCAACTGAGCTTCAGGTTTGATATGTTGTCTGTGCTGAATGAACTACTCTCATTTGGGATGGCAGTAGGGATGCTACAACTGCATTGTTAGCCTACTTTCTGGTACTAAATGATCAATGGAAAATTGTGTGCAGAAATTAGCTGCACATGAGATTGTAGTCCCAATTTTCTGATACATGCTCTGTTGAGCTCTGTTGAGCTCCAGAAAATATATCCTCGTGCATCAATTTAGAGTGCGAGTTGAAAAAAATCACCCAAGGTTCCTGCTCGTAATCATTATCCTGTGATCTATACTGAAAACTGCATGTGTGTTGAAGTCAAATGAGGACAGGATCAGGATTGGCTGTTATTTGAATAGTCAAATTGCCGAGTAACATTTACTATCTAGAAGCAAACCTTGGGTGAGGTAATAGAATACGCCTCGCAACCAGGGGACTCTACACCTGCCTTCAAGACAGAAGGGTATCAAACTAAGCTGGAAATTAAAAGATTTACTCAAAATGGTTTTGTCATTTTAAATCTAATCCAAATGTTGTTGATGTGTCATAAACCTAAAAAATGATTCGGTGGTAGAAGAATAAATCAAATTATTTACAGCAAAAAATGTCTCTACAGTATGCTAGAATGCTACAATAGATATTCAGTACTCTAGGTATAATGACACAAGTCATTGTGTGCTTTGAATGCAATGTCTGTTTCTCTTCAAACCACTGACTCGAGCCTACTCCACAGTTTACAGACTCTGCTTTGAATGTATTGCTGAGTAATTGAATGCAGGATCTGAACACAGATTCTAAACACTCAGAAACCCTTTAAAAACACAGCCCCTCATCCTTGATGTTTAAACTAACACACTTGAGGCATGTGTTGTTTGGGATTGTTCACTGTAAATGCCACTTGTTGGACGACACTAATCAACTTACTTCATGTTAAGATATCTTCAGAGTAATATATCACATTATTTTGCCAAAGTTTTATTCTATAAAATAATACACCCTCAAGCTAGAGAGGTGAGGAAAGGGTTAACTGAAGTGAACTTCATGAGTGCAAACATGTGGCTCCATGTGATTTTCAGAAGTCTGCACTGGTGAGCTCCCCAGAGATGGGTTATACTACGATGTGAACTATAGATCATGTGAAAAGGAAACAAGAAGGCCATGTGGATAGGTTCTTGGATATCGCACTTGCATTGACATGTGAGATTGAGTGACAAACTGGCAATGAATATGGACAGATTCCAGCAGCAGTGGAGAACTGTCAAAAATTTGCTGAGAGAAAGGATCATTTTGACCAGTGTTCTGTTTTTAGTTTGTTTGTCAAATCAATAAATAAGTTGAAACGAAACGGACTGTCATGTTCCTCCCCTTCCACTGCAACACATACCGAAAATAAAGACCAACATAGTTTAATAAGAACTTCAGTGTGATTCATACGAACAGGTATTTCCCTCGTTCACAACAAACTTAATGACAAACTTTGTAAGAACAGCTGCCTTGACATCACCACAATATCCTGACTTGCTGCAGCCTGTGCCGACACTAAACAACTGCAGCACCACTACATTTCAACATTTCCTTTACACCAGAGTCTATAATGGAACAATGCCAAATTATGTCTGAGGGAATGAGTTAAAATGCAACGAATGTTTAATTAGAAATGAGGTTGAGTGATTCATCAGGTTGTTTTGTGATTACTGATAATCACCTACGCCCAATGAAGTCAGACAGATTGTCATGGTATTACATTGTATTTACAGCACAGAAACAGGCCATTTGACCTAACCAGTTCAGCCGGTGTTTGTGATCCACCTGAGCCTCCTGCCGCCCTTCTTCATCTAACCCAATAAACATATCATTATACAGCGTAGTCCTTTCTCTTTCATGTGTTTATCTCAATTCCCCTTAAATGCATTGATGCTAGTCGCCTCAATTACTCCTTATGGTAGCAAGTTCCACATTCTAATCACTCTCTGGGTAAAGAACAATTTCCTGAATTCCCTACTGAATTTCTTAGTGACTTTCTTATACTTATGGCCTTTAGTTCTGGTCTCCCCTGCAAGTGGCAACATCTTCTCTACGTCTACCCTATCAAACCTTTCATAATCTTAAACACCTGTGTCAGGTCACCCCTCAGACTTCGCTTTTCTCGAGAAAAGAGTCTTGGCCTGTTAAATCATTCCTCTGAGGTATAACCTCTCAGTTCTGGTATAATTCTAGTAAATCTTTTTTACACCTTCTCCAGTGCCCCTATATCCTTTTTATAATATGGAGACCAGAACTGTTCACAGTACTCCAACTGTGGTCTAACCAAGGTTTGATACAAGTTTAACATAACTTCTCTCCTTTTCAATTCTATCCCTCCAGGAATGAACCCCAGTGCTTTATTTTTCACTGGTTCTACATTTGATGCATACCCACGTGATTGTGCAACCCCAGATCCCTCTGCTCCCCTATCCCATTTAAACACTTATTTTCCAAGGCGCATGTGGTCTCCTTATTCTTACTATCAAAATGTACTACCTCACACTTATCTATATTGACGTTCATTTGCCAATTATATGCCCACTCTGCAAGTTTACTAATGTCTTCCTGTATTTTGTCGCTGTCCTCTATATTAAAACACCCCCCAATTTGGTACAAAAGCAAAATATTGCGGGTGAAGGAATCTGAAATGTAAACAGAAAATGCTGGAAATACTTAGCAGGTCAAGCAGCATCTGTGGAGAGAGAAACAGAGTTAACTTTTCAGGTCGATGACCCTTCATCAGAACTGGAAAAGGTTAGAGATGTAACAGGTTTTTAAGCAAGTGTAGGGGTAGGGACAGGGTGAAGGGGAATGTAAACATTATAACTGTGTAAGACTTGCCACCAGAGGGTGCACCTGTTGGAGGCCCAAGAGTCACCTGTACACCACATGCAAGTGAGTATAAAAGGTTGTCTGCCATGCTGCTTTGGCATTCTGGAGTTTTATTAAAGAGACTAAGGTTATATCAGTTTAAGCTTACAGTACTCAGTCTTATGGGGTTATTCTAAACATAAAAATTGGCGACAAGTAACAGATCATGAATTTTCACACGGTTATGGCTGCCGTTGGTATTCTTGAGCGATTTGTCTCGACCATTACTTCGTGGCCAATGAGCTGGATGCGGACGATAAAGCAATCAAACGCAGGGCGATTCTCCTCACCCTTTGTGGGTCTACAACATATGGCCTCATCAAGCATCTGCTGGCACCGATGAAACCAACGGAGAAGACATATGCAGAGTTGTGTACGCTGGTTTTGGGACCATCTCAAGCCGAAGGAGAGCATCTCAATGGCCGGGTATCGCTTCTATATGCACCATCGCTCCGAGGGCCAGGACGAGGCGAGTTATGCCGCCAACCTAAGGTGCCTTGCAGGACCTTGCGATTTTGCTGGATATTGGGGGAAGTTCTGTGGGACTTTATCGTGCTTGGAATCGGCCACGAGGTAATTCTTTGCAAGCTGCTGTCTGCCGAATCCCCAGACCTGAACAGCGCCATCACGATAGCCCAGGCTTTCATATCCACGAACGATAATACTAAACTGATATCTTCTCAGCATCGAAGCTCACCGGCAAGTACTGTGCCTAAAGTAACACCGTTAGCAGGCAGAACTGTACATGGCAAGGCCTACACGTCTGCAGCTGCAAGACCTAGGATGACTGAGAGTCTGCCGTGGGGTGTGAATGCGAATCCATTAACGCCATGTTGGCACTACGGGGGTAATCATAGAGCCCATCAATGTCGATTCAAGCACTAGGTGTACAAAGGCTGCGAAACAATGGGGCACCTCCAGCAAACATGCAAATGTGCTGCGACTCACCACGTGGCAGAGTCGGCAGAAGATGGTTGATCCGAAGCGGATCACACAGAGTAAGAGAAGCAACTCAACCCGAGGCCGAGGAAGAAGTGTATAGGGTACACACCTACACCACCAAGAGCCCTCCTATAATGCTGAAAAGTCAAATTAAATGGCATTCCAATTTCCATGGAGTTGGACACGGGGGTGAGTCAGTCAATTATGAGCCAGAAGGCTTTTGAGAAACTGTGGGGCAACAAGGCACAAAGGCCCAACCTGAGCCCGATTTATACAAAGCTGCGCACTTACACCAAAGAGCTCATACCAGTCATTGGCAGTGTGGCAGTGAAGATATCGTACGATGGAGCTGTGCATGACTTATCACTGTGGATTGTACCAGGTGATGACCCAATGCTGTTCGGCAGAAGCCGGCTAGGAAAGATTCGATGGAACTAGGATGACATCAAAGCATTATCTTTGGTGGATGACGTCTCGTGCGCTCAAGTGTTGAGCAAATTTCCGTCGCTGTTTGAACCAGGCATCGGCAATTTCACAGGCGCCAAGGTGCAGATCCATCTAGTCCCTGATGCATGGCCTGTTCATCACAAGGCTCGAGCGGTTCCATATAAGATGAAGGAGAAAGTCGAGATCGAACTGGACAGATTTCAACGAGAGGGAATCATATCACCAGTTGAGTTCAACGAGTGGGCCAGCCCAATTGTTCCGGTGTTGAAAAGCAATGGCACGGTCAGAATCTGCGGAGACTACAAGGTAACGATCAACCGAGTCTCATTACAAGACCAGTATCCACTACCCAAGGCGGATGACCTGTTTGTAACATTAGCAGGGGGGATGTCGTTCACCAAATTGGATCTAACCTCCGCTTACATGACACAGGAGCTGGCTGAATCTTTGAAAAGATTGATGTGCATCAACACGCACAAAGGACTGTTTATATACCACAGATGCCCTTTTGGGATTCGCTTGGCTGCTGCCATTTTCCAGAGGAACATAGAGATTCTGCTGAAATCGATTCCGCACACCGTTGTGTTTCAAGATGACATTCTGATCACCGGGCGTGACACCATCGAACCCCTGCACAACCTGGAAGAGGTTTTAAGTCGACTAGACACAGTGGGACTCAGGCTGAAATGCTCCAAGTGTGGTTTCCTGGCGCTTGAGGTCAAATTTTTGGGGAGAAAGATTGCGGCAGATGGCATCAGACCCACGGACTCAAAGACGAGGCCATCCAGAACGCACCCAGATCACAAAATGTGATGGAGCTGCTTTTGTTCCTGGGACTCAACTATTTTGGTAACTTTCTACCCAGGTTGAGCACTTTGCTGGAATCATTGCACATGTTGCTACGTAAGGGTGACGACTGGGTTTTTGGGTTTGGGGTAAATCTCAAGAGACAGCTTTTAAGAAGGCCAGAAACCTGCTATGTTCTAACAAGTATTGTATGACCCGTGTAAACATTTAGTGCTAGCTTGTGATGCATCTTCGTACGGGGTCGGGTGTGTGTTACAGCAAACCAATGTATCAGGCAAACTGCAACCGGTTGCATATGCGTCTCGAAGTCTATCTAAGGCTGAAAGAGCCTACAGTATGGTCGAGAAAGAGGCATTAGCATGCGTATACGGGGTTAAGAAAATGCACCAATACCTATTTGGACTCCGGTTCGAGCTTGAAACCGACCACAAACCGCTCATTTCGCTGTTTTCAGAAAGCAAAGGTATAAACATCAATGCTTCGTCCCGCATCTAAAGATGGGCACTAACATTGTCCGCTTATGACTATGTTATCCGCCACAGACCAGGCACGGAGAACTGTGCTGGTGCCCTCAGTCGGCTACCATTGCCCACCACCAGGGTGGAAATGGCGCAACCCGCAGATTTGCTTCTGGTCATGGGTGTTTTTGAGAGTGAGGGGTCACCCATCACAGCTTGCCAGATCAGGACCTGGACTAGCCAGGACCCTGTGCTATCACTAGTAAAAAGCTGCGTCCTCAATGGGAGCTGGTCGGCTGTTCCCGGGGAAATGCAAGATGAAATTAAGCTGTTTCACCAACGTAAAGATGAAAGGTCCATCCAGTCGGATTGTCTCTTATGGGGTAATCGCATGGTTTTGCCAAAAAAAGGCAGGGAAACATTTATACACTACCTACACAGTACCCACCAGGCATAGTCATGATGAAGGCTATCACCAGGTCGCACGTTTGGTGGCCCGGCATTGACTCGGAATTGGAGTCATGTGTACACCAATGTAACACTTGCTCACAGTTGAGCAATGCACCAAGGGAGGCTCCACTGAGTCTGTGATCATGGCCCTCCAAACCGTGGTCCAGGGTCCACATAGATTTCGCTGGCCCCCTTCTAGGAAAAATGTTCTTAGTAGTACTGGACGCTTACTCTAAATGGATTGAATGTGTAATCATGTCATCTTGCACGTCCACTGCCACCATTGAAAGCCTCCGGGCCATGTTCGCCATCCATGGCTTGCCCAACGTCCTTGTCCGTGACAATGGACCGTGTTTCACCAGCTCAGAATTCAACGAGTTTATGACCTGCAATGGCATTAAGCATGTCAGGTCTGCCCCGTTTAAGCCTGCATCCAACGGTCAAGTGGAACGGGCAGTCCAAACTATCAAGCAGAGCTTGGAATGCGTGGCTGACAGCTCTGCATACGCATTTATCTTGGGTTCTGCTCAGCTACCGGACGTGACCCCACTTGCTTACCAGAGTTCCCCTGGCGGAATTGTTAATGAAGAGAGCACTCAGAACCAGGCTCTCCTTAGTCCACCCAGATCTTAATGATCATGTGGAAACCCGGCGTCATCGGCAAAACATGTACCATGGTCGCGTGGCTGTATCGCGTGACATTGATGTAAATGACCCTGTGTTTGTCCTTAATTATGGTCATGGTCCCAAATGGGTTGCTGGCACTGTCTTGGCTAAGAAGGGGATTAAAGTGTTTATTGTCAAACGATGTAATGGACAAACGTGTAGAAAGCATTTGGATCAGACCAAACTGCGATTCACTGACAATCAGGAACAATTTAAAGAGGACATCACCATCATCGATCCACCAATACACACCCAATCAGCAATCAACCTCGCCGTCAATCAAGAGGATGAACCCACCATGCCCAACAGTCCAGTCAGACCAACTGTGCTGCAGTGCAGCAAAGACCCGACCAACTCACCCATGCCAGGGTTCGAACTCAGGCGTTCAACGAGGGAGCGAAGTGCCCCGGACCGCCTCAACTTGTAAATAACTTGTATCAAAGACTTTGGGGGATGGGGGGGGGGGGAGTGATGTTATGTATGTAAACATTATAACTGTGTAAGACTTGCCACCAGAGGGTGCACCTGTTGGAGGCCCAAGGGTCACCTGCACACCTCATGCAAGCGAGTATAAAAGGTTGACTGCCATGCTGCTTTGGCACTCTGGAGTTTTATTAAAGAGACTAAGGTCACATAAGTTTGATCTTACAGTACTCAGTCTTGTGGAGTTATTCTAAACATAACAGGGAGGAAAGAACAAACATTTCTGAGCTCAGCCTAATGTTCATGTTGTAGGTGAGCTGGGATTGGCAGCTCACTCATTTGTCAATGGGCAATCATGTAATACTACAGGCCTTAAAGGGCTGTGACAATTTACTGGGCCATTTTTGCTCGAGTTGGAGGAGGTGAAGGAACATTTACTCTAAAAGCATGATGTTTGCATAATCTCAAGCTGGTGGATGTGAGTTCACCGTACAAACTGCCCATAACTCGGCACAAATTGACAATGGCACTCAGAGGCCGCAAGGATAGCTGGTTTGGGAAATGAAAAAAATACACACTTGTGCAGTTGGAGGAACTCTTCTAAAGCTAGAGATGAGGTACATTTTTTGGCAGAGAACTACTGTAATGCTGCTACCCAGGGACAACTTGGTGTGACCATTGGATGCAATCAGCAAAATAAAGGGTAACTATTTTTAAAACAGGAACTGCTTAGAAGAAAGCAACAATATTGTTCTTGCCTCCTACTCAAATATACTTGTCTCTGTGCAAAGCCCAGAATTCATATCCAGAAAATGGCTGGTTTCATTTCAGTAATGAATGCTTCAGATGCTTTTCTTTATTCATTGCTCAATATGTTTTCTATTAAAAAAAGTTTTCTTGGATGTGGGATGTAGTGAATGCTTGTTAGTGTTGGATAACTATGGCATGGGGCCAGCTTTTCCAGCAGTGCTAAAAATGATGCCAGTCTATGATCTAAAACCATTTATGCCACACAGATTGACACAGAAAATCATTGGGAATTTGTATACTGTTTATTATAGCTGTTTTAATACTAAAAGCAGACTTGAATGAAATATGATTGTTTATTTTGAAAAAATGTTGAACTACATGTGTCAGGTCAGTAGATCTTCATAATATCTTACTGACAGTTCTTTTTCCAGCTCTTATTAGATAGAAACTATGAATATCTGAATGCAAAGAGATTCAGTTCAAGGTGAATTCTTTCATTAATTTAATGTTCTTACTGGGAAGTTCTCATTATGGATTGATATCCCAAAATGTAAATTTAATGAAATGTAACTTTAAATAATTGATCAGTTTGGCTTGTCCTTTCAAGTTTTTCCACTGGTCCTGTAGTTGATGCATTGCCATGTGATAGAGAATTCACCCAATAAGGGAACAGCTTAAGCTTCTATTATTGATTTTTCTTTGTAATTTCTAGCTGCCCCTTTAGATTTTTTTCTTCTAAAAAAGCTGGCAGCTTTTAATCTCACAGGAGATTCTGAAACTCAAATCATTAATAACCTAAAATATTTGTCTTCGCGCATCTGAACTTCATCCAGCACTGGATCCAAATCTAAAAACTGGACCCTATTATTTATCTTCACTGAAAGGCTTGTTAAATGCTAATTCTTATACGATCAGCATTGTTGATAATTTCACCACCTAAATGGTTAACAAATGTGGAATATGATGTACTGTTCCAATCACCTCCTAAAACAGAACTATATATATTAGTACCTGTTTAAAAATTATGCTGACACATATTTAGAATTTGTAAATGCTTTAACAAATTAAGGCATAAACAAGTTCAAGAAATATACAGAATATCTGTCTTGAGATCAACAAACATTCTGTTCAAAAATGTATGTTAATCACTCACAGTTATGGATCTTTCAGACGATTGAACAATTGTAGGTAGTTATCCTCTCTGTAATATATACTGAACATAGATTTTCCAGGCTATGCAAATTAGTTCTCAGTAAACTTGCAGTCATAATCTCACAGGGATAAATATCCTTTGAAAGCGCCGGCACACAGCAACAGCATGGGGCATACAGACTGCAGCTGCTGCTATGAAAGTATGTAAAAAAGAGGATAAAAGTCTTACATCAAAAAATATGAGAGTCCCTCATGGCTTAGTAGATAAAGGTACAATGTGTTGTAGCATTTGGCCATACAGATCACACTAGTCCCAGGTTCTTTCTCTGGTCTGTGCTGCACCACTGGTATTTATCTTCACTGTAATATTTACTGTACATAGAATTGGTAAATAATGACTATTCATTCTCAAGAAACCTACAGTAGTAATCTCACAGGGATAAATATCTTCCACTCCTTAGTGGGACCCAGTCATCATCATCATCATCATAGGCAGTCCCTCGAAACGAGGATGACTTGCTTCCACACCAAAAAAAGATAAGTTCACAGGTGTTCCAATGAAGGACCTAAAATTCCAGGGGCTAGAACCTCCACTTTTGAGCTTAGCCCCCAAAAGTGGGCGTTATTTCTGGCATGGGCGTTGATGATAAAGGGTTTTCAGATCGCCGGCTTCGCGCCCATTCTCAAAACACCTAGTTTACATTTTTGAAAATGGGCGTTACCGCAAGCAATATCAAATGGGCGGTTGTGTTAAATTTTTCTGACCTTCTGCCATAAAGTGTGGCTGTCCTTAGCAACGGCATGGCAACGCTCCATTCCCGCGATTCTGGAGGTCACGGGTCACCAGGACATGCGCAGAAGAGGAGACAGAGAGAGAGGGAGCTCAGAGGGACTGAAACCGTCTGTGGCTGTGGTGTGTGCTTGTTTGGCTGTTGTGGGAGGAACGACGGAGATTCACCAGCAGCAAAAAGCTCACTAAGCATCAAGAATATAGTTGGCATCGAGTTTTTGTCCAACAAATAACATATAAAAAGGAAGTGATGGAGGAGGCCCTGGAGCTGGTAGCCAGGAATACTGGTGGCAGAGGGCTCCCAGTGGTCCCGGAGCGCCGCACTGCATCCCAAGGTGACGCACCCCCATTGCCAACCACACTTGAGAGCCAGCAGCAACATCTTGCTTATGGCTCGGAGCATGCTCCCACCTCGGGACCATCCTCTCCCGTATCCGTCCAAATAGCACTTCGGCCGTCACCCCCCGCCCCCGCCCCACCCCCCAATGAAGCATCGCCTGAGGACCTCCATCATGCAGGATGTGCGCATCATGGATGCTGCCCCAAAATTGAGCATTCACAGCCAGTATAATTTGCTGGTGATCACCAACCAGCTGAACATTTAGGGAGTGGAATCCCGCGGTTCCTGAAAACCTCAGCATCCTGAAAAGGTGCCTGCATTGCAATATGCGTACAGTCTATTGCTCCCTGTACCTTGGGGAAGTTTGCAATTCAGGAGAAACCTAGAGCCCTCTCATCCTGGGCAGAGGGAAGCTGATCAAGTCCCTCCTGTGTGCATACAGGGCTTCAGTGACCTGTCTCATGCAGCGATGTGTCATGCTGAGAAAGTCCGCAAATGTCGCTAGCTGTGGCCTGAAAAGAACCTGAGGCATAGAACGACAGTGCCGCGGTGACTTTGACCTCGACGGACAATGCAGTTCTGATGCTGCTGGCAGGCTGCAGATCTGCTCTTATCAGCTGGCATACCTCAGTGATAACCTCCTTGTGGAAGCGCAGTCTCCGAATGCAGGTGGTGTCGGGCAAATCGAGGTAAGAATGCTTCTCCTTGTACTGGCGGGGTGTGTAACATCTGGTCCTCCTCATCTGTCTGTCACTTCGTTCATTGGGCACATAATGCAGTGCAGCATTCCTTCGGCGATGTTGAGTCTGCTGCATGTATTTGGTCACCAAGAGGGGATGAGAAAGGACAGACCCCTATGCAGTAGTTCTCTATTTGCCACTGATTGCACACAAACAAGGAATGTCCTGACGAACACACCTCTTCAATTCCAATCGGTCAAAGTGTGGTCAAGATGTTTTTAAAGATGTTCACATCAACTCCAACGACCTACATCTGAACTCTGCCGAGGTTGAAGCATAGCAGCCTTTTAAAGGACGCGACATGTGATCTACAACATGGCTTTCATAACGCTGTGATTCGTCCCGGTTAGTTCCACTTTTTGTGGGTGGTTTTTTGAGCGATATCGTGGGCGAAATATGTGCGAGGTGGTGAAATTGACGATGGGCAATCTCCATGTTTGGGTAAAAATGCTCTTTACGACAAAAAACAGTCGCCAGGCGTTAATACTGAATCTCGGCGTTAATTCCGTGCGGAAAGTAATGCTGGGCAATATTATGGGCGTTGAAGTCGCCCATCCTGATGATTCCACCCAAACAAAGTGGCAGGCGGTAATACTTTTTTTTGGCGTTAAGCACATGGGGAAAGTAACGCTCGGCGATAAGTTTCCAAAAAATGCCTGGCAGTTTCCATTTTGTGTCAAAATGGGCGATATATAGGCGTTATATATCAGTTCAGAGGTAAAATGGGTGTTAAGTGGGTGTTAAGCAGGCAAAAAAAGTGGAGGTTCTAGCCCCAGGTCCTGAACTACATCCTGAAGGGTGGAAGATGCCTGTGCGTGGATTTTTTTAACGTGTGGTGGCCGTTGCACACCAGCCACCACATGGGCTTGACAGAGCTAGGACTTGGTCCAGTGGCAAGGATTACCCAAGACAACTGGAAACCTGCTCTGCTGCACGGACCTAGTGCGCGCACATATTGCAGTGCAGGCTGGCCCCAAACTCATGCCTCTCCTGGGCCCTGATCATGTCCCTCCACAGTCTCTCGCTGCTCCTTCGCCCTGACCTCGCCGCTCCTGCTGTATCTGCCCACGCTCCAATCACCGACCTGAATCTTGATGATGTCACTCGTCGCTGTCATCGTAGCTTGCGCTGCTCTCTGGAGTTGCATGCCTCCATGCTGCTCCCAGGCCGCAGCTCGCCGCTCCTTTTATGGCCCCGACCTGCTGCTGGTGTTCTCACGCAGGTCAGGGCCTCCATCCCACTGTGTAACATGTATTCCCTGCAGGCAAATAGCCTGCAGAAATTCACTATCAAAGGTTTTATGTGAAGAATGACAACTTGAATGAAATACCAATGGTGTCTGTAGGACAGTATCTCAGTAAAATCAGAAGAAAAATTAGAGGAGAGTAATAAATAAACCTTGCATTTAATTAAGAATAACAAACACAAGGATATGTTCAAGGCTGTCATGTTATCCTGGTATTCAGTTAATGGCTATAAACCACTTGAACTTTACTTCTGAAAATCTTTGGCATAATATGAATCTTTCCATAATTAAATTACAGCTTTGTAATTCACTCCAAGATATCCATTAATCATTTTTAATATAGCCATTGGGACAAACTAAACCCCAATAGACAAGTGGGTTTCCAGTAATCAGCAATTAGGATGAATTAATTGAACTGAAGTATAAAACTGCAGCTGTTTCTCAGCTACAATCTACTGTATAGCTCCGAAACCAGTAAGTCTACTGAACAATTTTTATTCTTGATCTTATTTTCATAATTATTAACCAAGACCATACTTATATGCACACTCCCATGCTGGGTTAAATCCAGTATAACATCACCTGGATGTCAGTTAGTAGTTAATAAAAGTTATGCAGCCTGCCTTCAAGGTTCATGAGAAAAAAAATGTCTGGACTTTCAACCCAGAGGCTGGTTGTCCTGAATTCCTGAATTGGTAGATACTGGAACTCATGTCTGCTTGTTGAGTAATTGAATTTGTTTCCATCCATCCTGCTGAAGGGCAGAGTTTAGTTGTTCTTCCTCATTCTTTAAATGATTTTATCTTTTGCTTATCAATGAATAGTTTATCAATGGGGGTAAGTTTCTTTCAGGCATAGTTGCAGAATACATATATTACTTGACTCTCCTTTTTTTCGCAAGTACGCCCAGTTGACAGCCGAATAACAATTTTAAACTACTTATGGTGTCTAGATATTACAATTGCTTCAGGCAGCAGATAGATAGACTGAGACAGGCAGAGAGAGTAATATAAGTCTGATCATAATCAATACAGGTCTCTTTATGCTGAAACTAAAGCAAATAGTAATTTTCAGTGTAAGAAACTTTAGCACACATTTCGACGGTTCAAACTGTGGTATGTAGTTAGATTAAGATTTAGATTACACGTGGACCAGAAATATGAGATCTTTTCTTCTCATTTCATAAATCCTGATTTGAAAGGGTGTAAGTGTTTGAACTGACAATCAACAGGAACATCAAAAGCAGCGGTGGATGCGAGATGAATGCCAATGAAACTAGGTACCGTTTCTCACAAATTGGACTCTACTGAAGGATGCCGATTTACATCTTCATCAGAATACGAAATTAAACTTTTTCTCATTGACTATAAATCAGTGGGAAATCTACTTAATGCCTTCATAGAAACATAGAAACATAGAAAGTAGGTGCAGGAGTAGGCCATTCGGCCCTTCGAGCCTGCATCGCCATTCAATGAGTCCATGGCTGAACATGCAAGTTCAGTACCCCATTCCTGCTTTCTCGCCATACCCCTTGATCCCCCTAGTAGTAAGGACTTCATCTAACTCCTTTTTGAATATATTTAGTGAATTGGCCTCAACAACTTTCTGTGGTAGAGAATTCCACAGGTTCACCACTCTCTGGGTGAAGACGTTTCTCCTCATCTCGGTTCTAAATGGTTTTCCCCTTATCCTTAGACTGTGACCCCTGGTTCTGGACTTCCCCAACATTGGGAACATTCTTCCTGCATCTAACCTGTCTAAACCCGTCAGAATTTTAAATGTTTCCATGAGATCCCCTCTCATTCTTCTGAACTCCAGTGAATACAAGCCCAGTTGGTCCAGTCTTTCTTGATATGTCAGTCCCGCCATCCCGGGAATCAGTCTGGTGAACCTTCGCTGCACTCCCTCAATAGCAAGAATGTCCTTCCTCAAGTTAGGAGACCAAAACTGTACACAATACTCCAGGTGTGGCCTCACCAAGGCCCTGTACAACTGTAGTAACACCTCCCTGCCCCTGTACTCAAATCCCCTCGCTATAAAGGCCAACATGCCATTTGCTTTCTTAACCGCCTGCTGTACCTGCATGCCAACCTTCAATGACTGATGTACCATGACACCCAGGTCTCATTGCACCTCCCCTTTTCCTAATCTGTCACCATTCAGATAATAGTTCATAGAAAGTTGTGCCACTTCTATAATGTGATTTATTACCTTTATTCCTTACCCATAATGTAACATTTAGGCTCATTAGAAAGGATTGAAAAATCTGTCATTTTATTTTTCTCCCTAATTTTCCACCCTTGCCCAGGCTTGATCAGTGTGAGCCTTGATCAGTGAGCTTTGGAATACTATTTGACTTCCAGCGAGAGTACTGGACAGAAATCAGGAAGAGGAACACTGATTGATGTAATAATTCTACCCAGGGGCACTGAGGTCCATTATAGTGTCCCTACCACTGTTAAGCTGAGATCAACTAACTCAAAGCAGAGTGGAGATCAAATTTGACACAATTCTGGTCTTTCAGCCTAGTTACTCACTGGATAAATTCATTCAACGAGGCAATCAGAGAGCCACAGAAGGTCTGGTTGTTCACGTTTTATATATTTATCCTAACTGCAGACTGACCAGAATTGCAACACTCAAATTGAGCAGGTTGAAATTCATGACTTCAGCGTACTTATAGACTTGGGCTATTTACTGGATTGAAAAATAATGTATAGATGACAGCTCCATTTCTAGGAGGAAAATGCAAATAAAATCTGATTATATCACACCTTCAATTTTGTGCCTTTACCATTCCTTCCTTAAAATCAGCAACTCATGTTGAAGTGCTGTTCTATAGCTGGTGGCAATCTTCTGAAATGTCGCCATTCTTTTCCAGTGTGATTTTGGACAGTGACTGTCAGAGATGATTCAGCTACATGGTCAACACAGATGAATCGTATTCTTGTTTTAACCCAATGCCCATAAATTTCCAGCAGGGGTTAGAAGCAAAAAATCTGTCTCTTACTACCCTGTCAATGCTAAGGCCTTTTATAGCATTTTTGCTGCTAATTTGGCTGAGGTTGCCTAATTCAACTCATACCAAGAGTCAAGCCTGTGACCTTTCTGGTTTGGTGTGTTCTTATTCCATACACTGTGTTCCCATTCCATACCATATACCAATGAACTGGTATCTCAGAAACACATTCTGACCCAATCATAAAGCTGGAAGGGGGTTGTTGGGGAAACGTGTATTCAAGACCATTTGATTCAACAATACTAAACAATATTTTTAACGGTTCGGGTGTAAGAATTTGTGAGGTTTCTGGATTATATTCTTGTATAACTTTGGATAGACAGGGCAAATGCGTTTTTAAAAATTGGCTTTAGCCAGCAATATCTCTAAAGGAGGCTCATTGTATTTGTGCAAGAAAATCACAGATGGGTTGTCTGGGCCAAATCCCCAATCACCTTTTGGAGCTAATCAGGTTATTTATCATTTGATGGTCGACGGGAATTTTATATGTTAATTACAGGTCATGACAATCATAAAGTCATAGTTTCCATAAAAAGAAAAAAAGACTGTAAGAGAAGGGATAACCATCCATGACTATTAAGGAAATAAGGGATGGTATCAAATTGAAAACAAAGGCATACAATGTGGCCAAGACTAGTGGGAGGCCAGAGGATTGGGAAACTTTTAAAAGCCAGCAAAGAACGACTAAAAAAATGATAAAGAGAGGGAAGATAGATTATGAAAGTAAACTAGCACACAATATAAAAACAGATAGTAAGAGTTTCTACAGGTACATAAAAAGGAAAAGAGTGGCTAAAGTAAATGTTGCTCCCCCAGAGGATGAGACTGGGGAATTAATAATGAAGAACAGGGATATGGCAGACTTTCAACAAATATTTTGTATTGGTCTTCATGGTAGAAGACACTAAAAACATCCCAATAGTGGATAATCAAGGAGCTATCGGGAAGGAGGAATTTAATACAATCACTATCACTAATGAAGTAGTACTCGGTAAAATAATGGGACTAAAGGCAGACAAGACCCCTGGACCTGATGGCTTACATCCTAGGGTCTTAAAAGAAGTGGCTGCAGAGATAGTGGATGCATTGGTTGTGATCTACCAAAATTCCCTGGATTCTGGGACGGTCCCAGTGGATTGGAAAACCGTAAATTTAACGCCCCAATTTAAAAAAAGGAGGCAGATAAAAAGCAGGGAACTATAGACCAGTTAGCCTAACATCTGTCATTGGGAAAATGTTGGAGTCCATTATTAAAGAAGCAGTAGCAGGACATTTGGAAAAGCATAATACAGTCAAGCAGAGTCAGCATGGTTTTATAAAAGGGAAATCATGTTTGACAAATTTGCTGGAGTTCTTTGAGGTTGTAACGAGCGGGATGGATAGGGGGAACCAGTGGATGTGGTGTATTTGGATTTCCAAAAGGCATTCGATAAGGTGCCACATAAAAGGTTAATGCACAAGATAAAATTTCACGGGTTGGGGGTAATATATTAGCATGGATAGAGGATTGGCTAAGTAACAGAAAACAGAGAGTCGGGATAAATGGGTAATTTTCTGGTTGGCAAGCAGTAACTAGTGAGGTGCTGCAGGGATCGGTGCTGGGGCCTCAACTATTTACAATCTATATTAATGACTTGGATGAAGGAACCAAATGTAATGTAACCAAGTTTGCGAATGATACAAAGATGGGTGGGGAAACAAATTCTGAGCCGGACACAAAAAATCATCAAAGCGATATAGACAGGCTAAGTGAGTGGGCAAAAATTTGGCAGATGGAGTATAATGTGGGAAATTGTGAGGTTATCCACTTTGGCAGAAAAAAATAGAAGCGCAAATTATAATTTAAATGGAGAAAAATTGCAAAGTGCTGCAGTACAGAGGGACTTGGAGGTCCTTATGCATGAAACACAAAATGTTAGTATGCAGGTACAGCAAGTAATCAGGAAGGCAAATGGAATGTTGGCCTTTATTGCAAGGAGGATAGAGTATAAAAGCAGAGAAGTCCTGCTACAACTGCACAAGGTATTGGTGAGGCCACACCTGGAGTACTGTGTACAGTTTTGGTCTCTGTATTTAAGGAAGGATATACTTGCATTGGAGGCTGTTCAGAGAAGGTTCACTCGGTTGATTCCGGAGATGAAGGAGTTGACTTATGAAGCTAGGTTGAGTAGGTTGGGCCTATACTCATTGGAGTTCAGAAGAATGAGAGGTGATCTTATCGAAACATATAAGATAATGAGGGGCCTGACAAGGTGGCTGCAGAGAGAATATTTCCACTCATAGGGGACACTAAAACTAGGGGACATAGTCTCAGAATAAGGGGCTGCCCATTTAAAGCTACGAGGAGGAATTTCTTCTCTCAGAGGGTGGTAAATCTGTGGAATTCTCTGCCCCAGAGAGCTGTGAGGCTGGGTCATTGAATATATTTAAGGCAGAGATAGACAGGTTTTTGAGCGATAAGGGAATAAAGGGTTATGGGGAGCGGGCAGGGAAGTGGAGCTGAGTCCATGATCAGATCAGCAATGATCTTATTAAATGGCGGAGCAGGCTCAAAGGGCCAGGTGGCCTTCACCTGCTCCTATTTCTTATGTGCTTATGTTCATTTACGTTCAGGTGCGAAAAACAAGCAGAGCATTGAGTGGTCAAGGGACAACCGTTCATACCGTATCTACTTGAGAGTTAAAATGGTTACATCTTAATAGTCTGATCATTGAGGAGAAATTGTTTGACCACCAACTGAACCTACTGCAATATCAAATTAAAGAAAGTAATACGATCGAAGAGCTGTGTGATTCCCAGTTACATGTTACACACTGCTTCAACCAGTTGGTGAGGTCATCTCTAATGTAATGTCCATTAAAGACTCAGTCAGAAGCTACTGAAAATAATGCAAGAAATTTGAAACAGTTTCTACATCGTGTAACTCTATTATTGCATCTTACCGTGTATTACTGCTTCTTAAAAGTAAATGTATTTGTTAGTTCTAGCCTATTCATCGTATAGCATTATATTTATTGTTTTTCAGTAGACAGGAGAGCATTATGAGCATCTTATGATCTCTGATGTAATGTCTGTAAGCTTGTAATGTTTGTAGCTCCACACTGTGGATGTGGACGTATTGTGTACTGCAAGTGCAGGGTTAATAATAAACAGAACCAGGCAGATTTGCGGAGACTTCCGAGAGAGCTGCCTGCCATGTTACGAAGCTGTGTGTGCTGTGCTATGTGAATATATCACATTTGGCGACTGAGATGGGATTTTTTGGATGACATAAAGCTTAAATTTTGTTGGTGAAGGATTCAGCCAGCCAACAGAGAGACTTTGGAAGTTTCTGTCTTTGGAAAAAAGCTACAAAATCCGAGGTAAAATACATAACACGGCGTGAACAGCTAGGGATTAAAATGGCAGCACCCGTGGGTATATGAGGACATTTGGGAGAATATAGACACGACTGGGAACGTTTTAAAGCGTATGTGGATTGGCTAGAAATGTATTTCACTGCAAATAACACAATCGAAGTTCCAGACAATGCAGTCCAGAACCGGACTGTGTTTGAACATAAGAAAGCGATCTTCTTATCGGAGGCAGGTCCAACATTAAACAAAACCCTTGTAAATCTGCTTGTGCCTGACGAGCCAAAGGACACAATGCTTAAAAAATTTTTAACGTAGCTGGAGCAGCACTATAACCACAAACCATTAGAAATTGCTGAAAGCTATCATTTCAGGAATCAGAATCAAAAGGCTGATGAATTATCAGTGATTACATCGTAGCATTAAAAAAGCTATCGATGCCCTGTAATTTTGGAAACTTTCAAAACCGAGCATTACGGGATCGTTTTGTTTGTGGGGTGAAAAATGATGCGATCAGAAGGAAGTTATTGGCGACTGATGACTTGACTTTTGAGATTGCTTGTCAGACAGCGAGGTCAATGGCCATGGCCGAACAATATTCCCGAGAATTAAATAATAATTACAGTCGTCAGTCAACCAAGGTAAATCACCTGCAGGCTCAAAGTAAAAGACAATGGGGGCCAAAAGCCTCAGAAACTGGAAATTCTAACAGAGCGTCGAAGTCGTGCTATAGGTGCCTAGAACAACACATTGCTCAAAGTTGTTCATACGTGAAGGCAGAGTGTTTCTTCTGCAGGAAGACTGGGCATCTTGCGAAGGCATGCCGACTGAAGGGTAAACCAGTTTTTAAAGCTATGAGTCCAGCGTTCAAAGCTATGAGTAGAAATCCCAAGAGACTACATAGCATGGAAGAACAACAACAGGACAAGGAGATGTTAGAGTTACACGTCATCAGGAGCAGGAGGTTAACGGACAGCGATTCAGAAAGTATTAAAATCCAAATAGCTGTTGCGGGATTCAAGATACCAATGGAAATTGACATGGGTGCGTCCGTGAGTGTAGTACCGGAGTCACTGTACCGCGACAAATTGCGTGATTTCCAACTGGAGAAATCTAAGACAGAGTTGCGAGGCTACTCGGGAAAGAAAATTCCTCTGGTAGGTCGTATCACCGTACCGGTGAAATATAAAGATCAATTTCAGAACTTGCCTCTAATAGTAGTGAAAGGAGACAAGCCTGCCTTACTAGGAAGAAATTGGTTGAACTCACTGAAGCTGGATTGGAGTAAGATTTTCTGTGTGGAAGCAAGATTTTCATCAACGGATGAGGTTATCAAGCAGTATCTGAAGATGTACTGCGAATCGGGCAGTCCGATCCAAGGCTTCAAGGCGAGTGTCAGGGTACAGAAGGACGCTAGATCGGTTTACTACAAGCCACGTTCCGTACCATATGCACTCAAGGAGAAAGTTGAGCAAGAACTCAAAAGACTAGAGACTGAGAATATTATTTGTAAGATAGAACGATATAATTGTTGTTGTACCTAAGTCCGATGGTAAGGTAAGATTGTGTGGTGATTTTAAGGCAACCGTAAACCAGGTTCTAGAGGGTAATGTCCCCAATACATTGCCGAATATAGAAGATTTGTTCACAACACTGACAGATGGTCAGATCTTCTCAGAACTGGATCTTACGAATGCCTATTTACAGCTTGAACTAGATGAGGAGTCCAAGTCATGTTTGACTATAAATACTCATCTAGGCCTATATCAATTTAATAGGCTACCATTTGGAATGTCTTCCGCCCCTGCCATATTCCAAAGGGTGATGAACCAGATTTTGCAAGGTATTGAAGGGGTAGTATGTTATTTGGATGACATACTAATTTCAGCACTAAATAGGCAAATTCAGAATAACATATTGAATGAAGTCCTCAAACGGCTAGAGAAGTACAGAGTACGAGTGTCTGCTCATAAATGTTTATGCTCATAAATATTTAAAAACTCAGTGGAGTACTTAGGGTACAGAGTAGACAAAGATGGTTTACATCCAACTATGGAAAAATTGGATGCAATTAGAAATCCACCCACTCCCAGGAATGTCACTGAACTTCATTCTTCTTGGATCTTTTGAACAATTATGGGAAGTTCCTACCAAATTTGGCTACAGTATTACATCCACTGAATGAACTTTTGAAAAAACAGGTCCATTGGAAGTTGTCAAAAGAATGCGATACAGCATTCAAGGAGTGTAAAAGCAAATTGGTAGAGAGCACCATGTTAGTTCACTATGACATATCTAAGGAGCTTAAGCTAGCATGTGATGCCTCTCCGTATGGAGTTGGGGCAGTAATCTCTCATGTATTAAGTAGTGGGGAGGAGAGACCAATTGCTTTTGCTTCACGCACTCTCAGTACCAGTGAGAGTAATTATGCACAAATTGAAAGGGAAGCTTTGGCATTAATTTTTGGGGTCAAGAAGTTTCACAAATGCTTGTATGGTCGTAAGTTTACCATTGTTACGGACCATAAGCCCCTAACAGCAATCCTCCATCCAAAGTCCCCAGTTCCAACATTAGCTGCAGCCTGAATGATGAGATGGGCTTTGATTTTGTCAGCTTTTACATAGAATATTGAATACGGACGATCAGCTGATCACAGTAATGCTGATGCAATGTCTCGATTGCCTTCCCCATCACAAGTTATACCCGATAGGGAAGAAGTGTTTTATTTTTCATACATTGATGAACTGCCAGTCACAGCTGAAGAGATTGGTAGAGCAATCAAACGTGATCCAGTGATGTCAAAGGTGTATGAGTATATTGCAAATGGATGGTCAAACCAGGTAACAGACAAAGATACACATCCATTCTTCTTTCGTAGGAATGAATTATCAGTCGATAAAGATTGTATCATGTGGGGTGCAAGAGTGGTTATACCAAATAAATTCAGGTCCAAATTATTAGGAGACCTCCATGACCAGCACCTGAGGATGTGTTTGACCAAGAGTTTTGCACGCAGTTATTTATGATGGCCAGGTCTTGATAAAGATATCGAGTACATCGTGAGTCAGTGTACGACATGTCAATCGGTAAGCAAGCAACCACCACCAGTACCATTACAGCCATGGAAATGGCCTCCCAGGGTGTGGCAAAGGCTACATATTGATTTTACTGAGTTAGAAGGACAACAATTGTTCATTGTGATTGATAGCCATTCGAAGTGGGTTGAGGTATTTCCAATGTGGAAAATAACAACAAGTAAAACATTGGACATTTTACGAAAATTATTTTTTTCATTTGGCCTCCCTGAAGAAATTGTTTCAGATAATGGACCACAATTTCGTCCAGAAGAATTTGCACAATTCACGAGCAAAAATGGTGTGAAACATACTAAGGTTCCACCGTATCACCCTGCTTCGAATGGTGCTGCAGAGCGCACTGTACAAATTGTAAAACGTGCCCTCATAAAACAAATGTTAGATCCAAATCCAAGGAAACGACAGTTGTCATTGGATCACAAATTGGCTAATTTGTTGATTACATATCGAAATACTCCTCATACAACTACTGGTAGAACACCAGCAGAGCTGTTTCTCAAATGACAGCCACGAACCAGATTCTCGTTGTTAAAGCCAAATTTGGCACAGTCCATAGAAGAGACACAATTAAGACAGAAAGAGAATCATGATAGAGGTAGAGTAAAAAAGAGAAGAGTGAAATTAAACCAGAAGGTAAGAGTGAAGAATCATAACCATAAATGGTTAAAGTGGTTACCATGAAGAGTGGTGAAGATATGTGGTCCTCGTACATATTTGGTAAAGATGTTTGATAATGGACAGGTTAGGTTTGTTCATATTGATCATATTTTACCTACAGACATGGAAGGAGTTGAAGGTGGGAATGATTCAATTATTTCTGACTCATCAGATAGTTTTGATACACCAGCAGCAAATCCTAAATCCAATGTACTGGAAACAAATCCAGAAGAGAATCAGAATGAAAGTCTGAGTTTCAGTCAGGAAAACAAAGAGCCTGAAGTTAGAGTGAGTTCAAATGAAAATCAAGGAAATTCTGTGGAGGAAAATGTTCCTCAGGATGAGCCTCGAATGAGTGTGAAATCGACACCATGTTTGGAAGGTTCTGTTCGAGAGCGAAGGTATCCTCTTCAAAACAGAAAACAAGTGGTAAAGTTCAATTTGTAAATATGGAAAAAAAAAATAAGTTCATATCCTGTGTTATATATAAACATGAAGGTTATGTATGATGTTTGTTATGATGGCTTCTTCATTGAGGAGGGAGAAATGTAATGTCTGTAAGCTTGTAATGTTTGTAGCTCCAAACTGTGGATGTGGACGTATAGTGTACTGCAAGTGCAGGGTTAATAATAAACAGAACCAGGCAGATTTCCGGAGACTTCCGAGAGAGCTGCCTGCCATTTTAGGAAGCTATATGTGCTGTGCTCTGTGAATATATCACATCTGACATTCTCCAGTCAAGGGGTAATTGTCTGTCTTAGTGCATGCTCTGTCATTTGTGGCACATAGGTTTTGATTCATAGAACACTTGTTCTGCTTATGGAAACTGCCTTACTGATGTGAACACAAGTTAAGATATTGGGAGAAAGCCTGAGCTGTAACATTGGGCACAGTATGAATCAGTGTTATACACTTCCAAGAATACTCCAGCAATCTTGAGTAATGTGACATTCGTGACAGATTGATGCTTACCTGAGAGTCTGATATTTCAGAGGGCTTCTCGGTCAGGCTGCTGCTCTCTGCTGGGATTAGGTCATTGTATTTTGTGCTGACATCCTCATCTGAGTAGTGGAGGCTACCAGGACTTGGCCGTGGGGGTGATCTGTGGAAACGAGATATCTGTGAGAGCCTGTAATAAGCCTGGATAATGAAGTGCGTGACATTTTTATTCAGTATCAGTCAGCCTGTTATGATCATAGAAATGAAAGAAAATGCTCTAACAGCAAGACACACCCCATGTAACACCACATTGATAGCAATGGGTTTTGGAAGAGTACCAAGCAAATTTCAGAAAGATTCTACTTATTAATCTGTTTAAGACTTCACTAAAATTTAGAACTCTGTTCTTTCGGGTTTACACTGCAGGAAGTACAAATAATACCAGGACTGCACCAACACCAGGTTCAGCGGTAAATGTATTGGCATCAGTTTGTAAATAGCTTGAGGTGTGACTAAAAAGATATCAGATGAGTAATTTGCAACTTCACCATTGAGCTGCATGATCATTGTATTATATTTAATACCATGCTTTCACCTCTTCACAAATGATAGTCTCTGTTTAACATGAAAGCTGTGTGTACTTCATCGAACTTGAGCACCATTTAGCCCATACTTGGCATACAGACACAACAAAAATACTGATTTAGAACACCTCTGTAATGCTGCCAGCTTTGTATTGATAGAGCATAGTTACACAGTCACTATGTACTGCTGCCTCACATAATCATAGTGTTCCCATGACCATCCGTTTGTAGTTTACTTCATTTTTGTTGTTCGATAAGCAGAGTGAGAGCTCCCCCAGTGGCTCAGAGGTAAAGCCATTGTCAGTGAAGCATTCAGAGGAGGAAGATCCCAAATTAAATCCGTGGTCTGTCCTGAGTTTGTGAATATCAACCAAAGCAATTGCATGGGCTTGGCAGTTGGGCTCAGGTCCTCTTGTTAGGGAGGAGAGAAAATAGTCAGTTGATATTCCTGATTGCTATCCAATAATTATTGCTGTAAAGTGCCCCCCCCCAACTATGCTAGAAAAGCCTGCTGACAGTGACTGTCTAGGATAGCATATGGAGAATGGTCATCTTGCTATATCTTAAACTGCAGGAAAAGAAATGATCAATACATTGCAAAATCAATATATTAAAAAAATCAGTACAGTACTTATTTAATAATTGCATTGCCTAGTGTGATACAGGTCGTCGCCGAGAGCATGCAGAAAGCAAGCACAAGCAGCGGAAGGAGCGTGCGGCAAACCAGACTCCCCACCCACCCTTTCCTTCAACGACTGTCTGTCCCACCTGTGACAGTGACTGTAATTCCTGTATTGGACTGTACAGTCACCTGAGAACTCACTTAGAGTGGAAGCAAGTCTTCCTCGATTTCGTGGGACTGCCTATGATGGTACTGAGCCTTATAGGCTAGGAAGGTCTGTGTGTGTGCCAAATTAGCTGATTTCAGCTCAGACAGGTGTTGGGGTGCTACAATTGCTCCCAGTGCCCCTGTATTAAGGAAGGAACAACAGAGCAGGGGCCCTGCTCCTGACTTCGATCTACTGACCTCACTTAGAAGTGCCTGTGTATGGCCATCATGTGTGGCCTGCTCTCAGTTTCTGCCTAGACTCACATGTGAAGAATGGTCACTTGGGTGAGGTGCCAAAGGCAATGAGGAAGATCTGTGGAACCATATCCAAGCAAGGTATCAATACTTTCATGGGAGTAGATAATATTTGTGAGAGAAAGAAAATACAAAATGAGAAATAATAGGATGTTGAGCTTATCCCAATATTGATTTTAAAGCTTTCACTGCCACCTGTGACCTCATTACTTGTTGGTTAAGTGGTTTTATTTATTCATAGAACAAACATCCTATCCCACTTTTCCCGTTGATTTTTTGCACAGGAAGGATAATGAAACTAGTTTTTACTACGACCTTGAAGTGAATTATTTTACGACATCAGTAACAATAACTTTGCTGACACCACAAACATTTTTAATAATATAATGCAACTTGTAACACTAATATTCTCCAATGTTTGGCCCAAAAACCAAATTAATTATGAAAGGCCTCATGTTTCCATTTGAAACAATCAGGTAGTTTGACTCATTTTGGACGACACTGCAGGCAATTTATTTACATAAAGCTAAGCAGCACATGACATGGTCACACAGCACGCTGGCAGCGTGGATCATTATTTGTGCTGCAAACAGAACTCTGAATGTGTTCTCAGTCGTGCTGTCAATCCTAGCACAGTGATGACTGAAAGACTGATATTCAATAATATCATTGAGCTCCAACTTTCAGTACTTGCAGACACTATTGTAACTCAATAAAGCATTTGAAAGCGCAGGTGTGGCATGTCAGGCTGTTGGAACAGCAGCAACACCAATTCTTTGACAAAGCATTTCAATAGTTCATAACAAACTGCCCCTAACTGATTAAATATCTTGCCTGTGTACAATTTGAGCAATGGTCATTCTTTGGAGCCCAAAACATGACTGACTGGTTTTGAAGTCAGTACTGGAAGCGCTGTACATGGTCTGGCATTTAATAGTTTTCATACATTTATAGTGCACATGAATTAAGCCATATCGACCATTTAAGGCCCTAGGCTTAATTCTTGCTCTGAGGTGAGTTAGCTGATCTCAGCTGCGATGATGATTGAGATACTGCAATTGACCTAACTGCAAGTGGACTCAGAAAGTAAAAATTAATCGAGGTTCCCACTCCTCATCACTATAAATTATCCCTGCTGCAAAGCACACCTGTGTTAATAAATACAACCTCAACTGTGATGCCTTTCATGGGCAACTAGCCTGTTGAAACTCACTATTTAGGCTCACATATTATGAATGGTCACTTTGGAAAGATACTGAAAGGAGGCTGGCCACTCCATGTCCAAACAGGGCTCAGTTGTTAAAAATACAGCAATATCCTGAGTTGGCAAATAACATTTTCTGTGTGAGATATAACAGGAACTTGATCGTACACCAGTGCTTTTCGACAAGTTAGTATCCAGAAGCCCGAAATATCCATTTGTAGATTTGAAATAAACAGTTGCAACTAGCCTACCAATGACATATTTACATCATATTGGAAATTTGGACCCACAAATTTAGGATGTTAGAGGCCACGGATCATTTTAACAGGGTTATTTGTTGATTGAATTTCTTCATGTCTTTGACAGCTCTTTTTCATCCTCTTTTTCCTTCCAGCTTATCCCAACTGTACTGTCTTTCTTCTCACCCTTTTCACGATCTATGGTCCCTGACACCAAGATTAAAGTCATTACTTAATTTGTACAGAGCTATGAACAGAGCTAATAGCAAAAATGTTAGGAATGAGATTAATGGTTGAAAGAGTGAAACAGATTACAACCCTATTTAAGCAGATGTAACTGTGTGATTTTTTTTAAAGACTTGCATTTATATAGTGCCTTTCACAACCACAGGATTTCAAAGTGCTTTACAGCCAATGATGTATTTTTGCAGTGTATTCACCTTGAGTGTCATATTTGACCGTGAAATGAGCTTCCGACCACATATCTGCGGCATAACTAAGACCGTATATTTTCACCTCCGTAACATCCGTCGTCTCCACCCTTGCCTCAGCTCATCTGCTGCTGTAACCCTCATTCATGCCTTTCTTATCTCTAGATTTGACTATTCCAACGCACTCCTGGCTGGCCTCCCACATTCTACCCTACGTAAACTAGAGGTGATCCAAAACTCGGCTGCCCATGTCCTAACTCTTACCAAGTCCCACTTATCCATCGACCCTGTGCTCGCCGACCTGCATTGGTTTCCGATTAAGCAATGCCTCGATTTCAAAATTCTCACCCTTGTTTTCAAAACCCTCCATGGCCTCGCCCCTCCCTATCTCTCTAATCTTCTCCAGCCCTAAAACCCCCCGAGGTATCTGCGCTCCTCTAATTCTGCCCTCCTGAGCATCCCTGATTATAATTACTCAACCATTGGTGGCCGTGCCTTCTGTTGTCTAGGCCCTAAGCTCATGAGGTCCCTCCCTAAACCTCTCCACCTCTCTACTTCGCTTTTCTCCTTTAAGACGCTCGTTAAAAACTACCTCTTTGACCAAGCTTTTGGGCATCTGCCCTAATTTCTCCTTATATGGCTTAGTGTCAAATTTCTTTGTCTTATAATACTCCTGTGAAGCACCTTGGAACATTTTACTACATTAAAGGCACTATATAAATACAAGTTGTTGTTGTTGTAATGTAGAAAATGTGGCAGCCAATTTTGTGCACAGCAATATCATAATGACCAGATAATCTGTTTTAGTGATGTTGTTTGAGGGATAAATATTGGCAGGACACTAGAATGAGAAACATCAAAATAGTTTATAATTCGAAACAAAATGGGAGCAACTTGGGCCTGCAAATTAGACAATACAAAGCTAGACATGTAATGACTTTTGGTGGGGGTGGGAATAGGAGAAAATCCAAATAAAGCACATACACCTTTTGAGGGCATCGAACGCTACTTTCATATTATGCAAAGACCTGTGCCAGTGCCATTGGCTTCTGATTTCTGAGTTTCACACAGCCAGCTGTAACCCAAAAGGAAACTTGTTGGAATTCACTAAGATCTAGGTCCTGACACTGGTCCTGTCAACATTACTTTCAGGTTTTAGGCAGCTACGCGTGACCTGGGCCTTGGGAACCAGCAGCACAGGTCTTCGTGCAATATACAAGTAGCTTACGTGAAATTAAAGCCAGAGCAATGCATTACAGCTGAGTTAAAATGTGAATGTTTTTGTCTATTGTACTCGCAACTAGAAAAAGTTATCAAATGATAGGGTAGCAGCACAGCATATTGGAGCTCCGTGTTACAGAGGGAATGGAGTCAGGCCTGTGCCCGCAGTAACACACATGATGAGTTCCAGTCCAGGCATATGCAACTCAGGTGCTTGCTCACAGGGAGGGAGAGACTATCAAAGAGACATTCAGACAGGTCACTATCATGCACCTTACTGGCCAGTTTGAAAGCAGCACTGTTTGAGGATTAAAAGCATAATAATGGGGAAAATACATGGTATGCACATGGGAAAGGAAGGGGGGAAATGTATTTGTATTACAATTACATGTATTACAGATTAGATCCTGATGGCTTAGTGGGTAAACTTCCTTTATGGTGTGATATTTGGCCATACTGACCAAGTTCAATCCTCAGCTTGTGTAAAGTTAGCTGATTTCAGCCATGCAGCAATTGAGTAGAGAAGAGAAAATAATTAGCCAGGGTATACGATCCTAATCATTCTGCAGTGGCCTCTACAACACCAATTTATATTTATTTAGTGTCTATGATGTCGAAAAACATCCCAAGGCAGTTCACAGAGAAAAATTGGGCACAGGAGCAAAGAAGTAGGAGGAGTTATCAAAAACTTGGTCAAAGAGGTGGGTTTTAAAAATAGTTTTAAAGGAGGAGAGGGAGGTAGAGAGTCAGTGTGGTTTAGGGAAGAAATTGTCAATTTCTAGGTGGCTGAAGAGAAAGGGGATAGACAAGAGACCAGAATCAGAGGAAAGGTATTCAGAGGAAATTGTAGGACTGGAAGAGGCTACATAGATAGGGAAGGGGGAGACCATGAAAGATTTAAATGCAAGAATGAGAATCTTAAATTGGAAGCTTTGGGGGACTGAGAGCTAGTGTAGGTCAATAAGATTAGGGGTGATGAGGGAGCAGGACTCGATGCAGGAGAGGATATGGGCAGCAGAGTTTTTGAGCTGAAGTTTTGGAGGATGTATGATTGGAGGCTGGTCAGGAGAGCGTTGGAATAGTCAAGTCTAGAGGTGATAAAGGTTTGGATGAGAGTTTAAACAGCAGATGGGCTGAGGTAGAGGCAGAGACAGGTGATGTTACAGAGCAGGTTTGTGTAATGGAGAAGATGTGGGGTCAAAGCTTAGTTTATTGTCCAATAGGTTGGCATCATTACAAATAGCCTGGTTTAGCCAGAGACAATGGCTGGGTAGGGGGATGGAATCAGTGCCAAAGATACAGAGTTTTGGTGGGGGCCTAAAATGATGGTTTTGGTCTTCCCAATGTTTAACTAAAGGGAATGGTGGGTCATCCAAGACTGGATGTTGGACAAGCAATCTAACAACAAAAAAGTGAAGGGGGTTGAGAGAGTTGGTGGAGAGGTAGAGCTGAGTGTTGTCAGCATATATGTGGTAGCTGAACCCATGTCTGTGGTTGATGTTCCATAGGGCACCACACAAATGAGAAATAGATGGGGGCGAAGGATAGATCCATGGGGAATCCTGGAGGTAATGGTGTGGAGATGGGAAGAGAAGCCATTGCTGGAAATGTTCTGGCTATGATCAGTTAGGTATGAGTGGAACCAAGGGAGGGCAGTTCCAGTGAGCTGAATAACGGAGGAGAGGCGTTGGAGGAGGACGGTATGTTTGACCACCTGAAAGGCTGCAGAGAGATTATCGAGGATATCTAGAGATGGTGTATCATTGTCACAACCAAAGTTCCCTGTAAGCCGCTCTTTGTTCTGCACAGTCTGTTTCATTTAATGCGCAGTTCCTTTAAATTTCTGCGCGTGCAGTATTTACAATGTAATAGCCGGTGAGCGGCCTGTGCGGGACCTTTCAGATTACTGTAAACCTTAGCAAGAGCACTGCTCACAATATAGAGGATGTCATTTGTGACTTTGATTAGGGCCTTTTCAGTGCTGTGGCAGGGGTGGAAACCTCATTGGAGAGAATCAAACAAGGCGTTATGGGAAAAATGGACATGGATTTGGGAGGCAACAACGTGTTCAAATAATTTGGAGATGAAAAGGAGTTTGGAGATGGAGCAGTAATTTTCAAGGACAGAGGCATCAAGGGGTGAAGGCAATTTTCAAAGGGATGGGACACTACCTGAGGGGAGGGACCCATTTACAGGCCCCAAGTTTCCACACGTGGCGAAAAAGGCGCCCCTCAGAGCTGGGCGCCTGTTTTTCGCGCCGAAAACAGCGCTTGAAAAATAACGCGGTATTCTCGAGCTCCTTGGAGCTCGATGTCTGCTTGGCGCGGCGCACAGGGGGCGGAGCCTACCACTCGCGCCGATTTTGTAAGTAGGAGGGGGCGGGTACAATTTAAATGCGGTTTCTCGGTGCCGGCAACCCTGCGCGTGCACGTTGGAGCGTTCGCGCACGCGCAGTCTGAAGTAAACATTGGCACTCGGCCATTTTTAAAAGTGCTGCAGAAAAAGTGAAGATTTGTTTCTTGGACCCCTGCAAAGGCTTGTATTTTAATTTTCTTGATATTTCTGTGTGTGAGGAAGTGTATTTAGCAGCACTGCTGAATAAATCACCTGTTGAAATCAGTGAGTTCAGCTTTTCACTGCTAAACTTGCAGAACCGGTGCCTGCAAATTAAGAACTATGTGTTTGGAGAAATAAAAGTGCCAATTCAACTTTGCAATGGATCAACTTTGCAATGGATCAACGTCCACCAAGAACAAAGAATTTCTTGCATGAGGAAGCAAACCATTGCATAATATGTGGTGCACCCATTCTGCAAATTTAAATATAAAGATGTCGATGTGGCTGCCTCTCCCTGTCCAAATGGCCTCAGTCAGTCCCCCTCACAGCTCGAAGGCTGCTGCTGTTCTTTCTTCGGCTCCCGGCCAGCCACTGACGCCGCTGCAATCCCATGGCCGAATGGCCTCAAGTCCGTCCGGGTGCTGCATCTTTGCGGGGAATGAAGGCCTGCCTCAAGCACCAAGGCTGCTTGCTGCCTGCCCCTGCCGTCGAGACCGACGCCACATCGCTGCCTCAAGCACTGAAGCTCAGCACCAAGGCTGCTTGCTGCCTGCCCCTGCCCCCGTGACTGACGCCACACCGCTGCCTCAAGCACTGAAGCTCAGCACCAAGGCTGCTTGCTGCCTGCCCCCGAGACCGACGCCACACCGCTGCCTCAAGCACTGAAGCTCAGCACCAAGGCTGCTTGCTACCTGCCCCCGAGACCGACGCCACACCGCTGCCTCAAGCACTGAAGCTCAGCACCAAGGCTGCTTGCTGCCTGCCCCCGAGACCGACGCCACACCGCTGCCTGAAAGGCCTGCCTGAAGCACTTTCACACAGGTAGGAACATGGTTTATTTAATCTTTTCTTTGCTTATAAATTTTTATTCAGGTTGGATTTATTTGTATAATATTTGTATAAGTATAACTAAGGATTGATTGTAGAATTTAATGACTTCCCTTCCCCCCCCCCCCCCACCTCGTTCCCTACGCCTAATTTGTAACCTGCGCCTGATTTTTTAAAGTGTAGACAAGGTTTTTTCAAGCGTACAAAAATCTTCACTTGCTCCATTCTAAGTTAGTTTGGAGTACGTTTTCACTGTGGAAACTTTCAAATCAGGCGTCAGTGGCCAGACACGCCCCCTTTTGAAAAAAAAAAAATCAGTTCCAAAGTGAAACTGTTCTACCTGACTAGAACTGCAGAAAACTAAATGTGGAGAATTCTGATTTTTAAGATACTCCGTTCTACACCAGTTGCTCCTAAAAATCAGGAGCAAATCATGTGGAAACTTGGGGCCACAATTTCAGTTAACATGTGGGCCAAGAACAGAAGTCAGGTGGTCAGCAGTTTAGTGGGAATGTGGTCAAGGGAACAATAGGTGGGTCTCATGGATGGGATGAGCTCAGAGAAGACAGGAGAGAAACAAGAGAAAGACACGGCTGAGTCTTGGGGGATGTTTGGCTTGGTGCAAAAGAGGAAGGGGAACACAGCAAATACAGCTGAATGGATCGTCTCAATCTTCGTGTCAAAGAAGTTTATGAGCTCCTCGCATGTTGTTGGAGGTGAGAGTGGAGGAGATGCAGAGAGGGGTTTAAGGAGATGGTTGGTAACATAGAAAAGAAGCTATGGGTTATCAATTGCTCTTCATGATATTCCTGGAGTTGTGAACAAAGAATTTTGAGACCTGACAGCACTTTGGCGTGGTCCATCCAGATCTGGTGATGAATGTCTACACTAGATATGCTCAAGTCAATTCCCCTTGGAATTGAGGGAGTGAAGGTGGGGCCATACCAGGAGGAATGTCCAGGATGGAAGAAAGTATTGGTTTTACTGGGGACAAGGGCATGAATGGCGGATAAGAGGGAATGGTTGACCAGATCGACAGGTGCAGAAGTATTGTGGTGAATGGAGGGCCAATGGTTAGGCAGCCGGCATATTGAAAGTGCAATTCTAAGTGACTTTGAGATGCCTTTTCCAGGGATGATGCAGAAGGAAGTCGGGATGGTAGGAGTTAGGGTGATGTGGGTGGTGAGGGATTTGTTTCTATTACTAGGAAGATCAAGGGGTATGGCGAGAAAGCAGGAATGGGGTATTGAAGTTGCATGTTCAGCCATGAACTCATTGAATGGTGGTGCAGGCTCGAAGGGCCTACTCCTGCACCTATTTTCTATGTTTTCTATGTTTCTATAAGGAAGTGGTCAAAGATGGCCTTGTATATGAGTGTGGAAAGGGCATGTTAGATGACAAGGTTGAGGGAGTGTCCATGAATATGGGAAGGACTGTTTATGTCGAGGGAGAGGCTAAGGGACAACAGGAGAGCAGTGAAAAACATTTTTAAAAATCAGTACAGGAAAATTGAAGTCCCTCTCAAAGCACCTGTTATATTTTTTATTTTGTGTATTCAGTCCCTCATACACTGGCTACTAAGCTCCTTCCAATAAATAGTACTTTTATGAAATCCATATATTTACAAACAATTTTGACCTACCCTTAACTTTTTCTTTACTCCTCTTGACACCATGCAGATGAATAATGGTAAAACAGATTTGGACAAATGGCATGAATACGTTTCTACAGCAGTGGTTTGGCATGGTATCTGTTTTCATTTACTTTGTGAGGGTGCCAGTCTCATGAACGGTGACAGAATATTAATGATGTGCTTTTTCTTTATACAAAAGAAGAGACTTCAGTTCACCAGATTTTTGAATGCAGGGATGAACAACTTTTGTTTTATCCGTCATCAGTCCAAGGTCAAGTATTATGGCATTATATATTCCATCACTGCATTATGCATTATATTATATTATTTAAAAACCTGAATAAAAAGCTATATTTGAACCAAGGATTTTGGAAAATTTACCTCATTACATCCTTAATGGTGCCATTTAGCTGTGATGAGAAAACATGCCTTACACTGACATGTGGAATTTGACTTGTTGTAGAGAGAGGATTTTACATTGTAAAAGCTCTCTCACTTCAGCCTGTAAATATTCATTCCAGATTTTGGTGTTTGTGTTCAATCTGATTATAGTAAAGAGTGTTATGAGCTGTGCACTTTCTGTCTATATATAATATTGAATAGACTTTGTGTTTAGCATTGCAAGTTAGACATTCACGATGGAAATGAATTGGCTCACCATGGTAGTGAATACTGAAATCATTGCAACTTTTTTATTACATCCATTTTCAAAATAGCTAATAAGTATGGTTTCCATGTGGAAGTTGCTGCATTAAATTAGCATTGCTGAAACTCCTCAGAAGTATTGTTATTAATAAGCGATGTAACTATTTATACTGCACTTTTTTTGACAGACAGCGACAAGCCCCGCCCCTGTCAAGTTCCGCCCCCCCCTCCCCTCCCGACCCAAATCATTCTATCCACGTGGTGCCTAGAAGTAGAACCTGAGGCTCCGACTCTCTCTCCTCCACTGCACCCCGACCCTCGCCACCAACCCCCCCGGCCAGCTTGGGGCCGAGAGTGGCGGTCCTGGGGCCGAGAGGATGAGAAAGACTGAGGGGAGAAAGAGAGAGGCTGGGAGAGAGAGAGAGAGGCTGGGGAGAGGCTGGGCGGGGTGGGGGTGGGGATGGTTGAGAGGGATTGGGGGGGCGGGAAGAGTGTGGGGAGAGAGAGGCTGGGGAGAGAGAGAGATGCTGGGGCGGTTGGGGGGGGGGGAGACAGAGAGGCTAGGGGGGGGAGAGGGAGAGAAGCTGGGGGGTGGCGAAGAGAGAGAGAGAGGCTGGGGGGCGAGTGAGAGAGGCTGGTGGGGAGAGAGAGAGGCTGGTGGGGAGAGAGAGAGAGAGAGAGAGAGAGAGAGAGAGAGGCTGGGGGGCGAGTGAGAGAGGCTGGCAGGGAGAGAGAGAGGCTGGTGGGGAGAGAGAGAGAGAGAGAGAGAGAGAGAGAGAGAGGCTGGGGGGAGAGAGGGAGAGAAGCTGGGGGGGTGGCGGAGAGAGAGAGAGGCTGGGGGGCGAGTGAGAGAGGCTGGTGGGGAGAGAGGGAGGCTGGGGGAGAGAGAGACATGGATGGGGGGGGCGGGTGGAAGAGAGAGACATGGATGGGGAGGGGAGAGACACGGGTGGGGGGTGGGGATCGGAGGGGAGAGATGGAACTCAGGGAAGACGGATCATGTTCTTACAACCCCCTAAAAGGGACATCGTTGGAGTGGATGATATCCAGAAGTCACGACACTGTCACTATGCACTTCATACCCAATAAACCTGTTAACAATCCATACACAATGCTTGCCCCATCTATGGTGTGGGGGGGGGGCGGCGGTGGGAGGCATGCAATTGGACTGGGGTAAGGCACTTTGGCTGGCCCTTGCTGTCTTCTGGGGAGCTCTGTCCTCTGTCGCTTCAGGAAGTCAAAGTGGATCGAGTTACAATTTGCAAAGTCAGTAAGACCTTGGGATGGGCCAGTGAAATATCAGGGTGTGGCTTATCCTCCAAGGGGACCAATCATGGACAAAGGGTGGAGCATGGCGACCATTTTGGCAGCACAAATAAGCACGTCCTTTATAAGATCATAATGGACTGGAAATTCACCATCATGTTGGTGAGGTAATTTTCTATTGTTGTCAGCCTTATCTCAGGGTCAGAAGGTTGTGTGTTTAAGGCCCACTCCAAAGACTTTAACACATAATCTAGGTAAACACTTCAGTGCAGTACTGAGGAACAGCTACATTTTTGGAGGTGCCATCTTTCCGATGAGACATTAAACCAAGACTCAGTCTGTTCTCTTAAGTGAATGTAAAAGATCCATTGGTATTATTTGAAGAAGAGGAGGAGAGTTCTTCCAGTGTCCTGACTAACATTTATCCCTCAAACAACACCACGGAAACAGATTATCATTTATCTCACTGCTGTTTGTGGGACCTTGCTGTGTGCAAATTGATTGCTGCGTTTGCCTATATTACAAGCGTGATGATAGTTTAAAAGTTCTTCAATGGCTGTGAAGCACTTTAGGATATCCTGAGGTTGTGAAAAGCACTATATAAATGCAATTTTTTTCTGGATATTGAATGAGAGAAGGCTATGCATGCACTTCCAGGTGTCAGCTTGGCTCACATGGTAGTATTCTTGCCTCAGAGTTAAAAATTGCAGGTTGAACACCCACTCCACGACTTCAGCACATAATAATTGGGCTAAAGTTTCAGTGTAACAATGAGGGAGTGCTGCATTCTCAGATGCACTGCCCCTTGGATGAGACATTAAATTGAAGATCTGCTTGCCTGACTCATTGGTTCAGGTGGATGTTAAAGATACCATGGTACTATTTAAAGAGCAGGGGATTCGCTGAAGCTGCACGATAACATTCTTTCCCTGATTACCACCAGCACAAAACAGATTAACTGATTGTTAATCTTATTGCTCTTTGTGGGATCTTTCTGTCTGCATAAATAGCTGCACTATTTGTCTATGTAATTATTCTTCCACTTAGAAGTAATTCACCGTACAAGAAATACTTTGAGATGTTTCTGAGTTATGTGATCAGATGTTACATAAATGTGATTATTTTTCTTTTGCTAGTGTGATGTAGCAGAGGGTGGGGGCGGGGCACTGTACTGCGATCAGATTTTTGGTCAGATGTGAAGCTGTTCATCTCACTGCAAATTAGACTAAGAATGGCTACGTCTAATGTTCTTATTTTTCTTTTTCTTGTCAATTTTCTCACCCAAGTGGCCACTGTTGATGTATGAGCCTGGACAATGAATATCGGAGGGCTTTGGAAACTGGAATTTCCTGACCTGTATGGCTCAGCTATTCAGACAAGCTTACTGATTCATGTTCTTTATGTGAGTGATACTGAAACTTAAGATGTACTTCCCTGTAAGTTTAGCGTCAGTGTGAAGACATATTTGCTTTGCACCAACGCTAAACTTGTGCAGTGTAAATTCTGAGTGAATCAGACTCCAGAGCAAAGAAGAATGAAAATCTTTTCTTCAGGGAGTTTCACCCTGATGTAAGATTCAGCCTCGGTTTTGGATGTAGGCTACACATGTGATTATAATGTCAGTGCAAAGCAAAGTGGCTTCTCAACAACATTACAGTGTAGTATAAATGTAACCTTATTTAGATGTTGTGCTTCATATAATTCTGAAGCAGTGGGTTTCACTTTGTTTGTTGCCTGAATGTTCCATTCAAGCATCACATGCATTGCCAAAATGTGTAGCTGCTGTTCTGAGTAGGTTCATAAAGTTCCAGCTTGTCCTGCTAAATTCATGCCCTTGAACTCTTGCACTGTGCGGCGACATTTGATGTTGGTTTGTTGCTGGTTACTAACAGAGCATTGATAATAACAAAGCTCTGTTAGAATATTAATCCAGATGAATTCTTTTGAGATTGGGCACAGTTTTCAAAGCATGAATATGAAGAGGCAGAAAGAAAGGAGAAATCTCAAACTGATTTACTGATTGGCAGCCGTTCTAGTGACACAGCTGTTAGGAAGACTGCCGTTAAAATGTAAATGTGTTCATGTCCACAGATATCTTTACCTCTTCAACATGAATAGAATTGTGCTTTGTTTCCGTATGGTGCTATTAATACAATGGATTTCTATTACTGTTACTTTTGATCCCCTGCTCCAAGTGTGGACAAATCATCATCGGCAGTCCCTCGGAATCGAGGAAGACTTGCTTCCACTCTTAACATGCGTCCTTAGGTGGCTGTACAGTCCAATACGAGAGCCACAGTCTCTGTCACAGGTGGGACAGATAGTCGTCGCGGGAAGGGGTGGGTGGGACAGGTTTGCTGCACGCTCTTTCCGCTGCCTGCGCTTGTTTTCTGTATGCTCTCGGTGATGAGACTCGAGGTGCTCAACGCCCTCCCGGATGCACTTCCTCTTCTTAGGACGGTCTTTAGCCAGGGACTCCCAGGTGTCAGTGCGGATGTTGCACCTTATCAGGGAGGCTTTGAGGGTGTCCTTGTAATGTTTCCGCTGCCTACCTTTGGCTCGTTTGCCGTGAAGGACTTCCAAATAGAGCGCTTGCTTTGGGAGTCTCGTGTCTGACATGCGAACAACGTGGCCTGCCCAGTAGAGCTGATCAAGTGTGGTCAGTGCTTCAATGCTGGGGATGTTGGCCTGGTTGAGAACGCTGATGTTGGTGCGTATGTCCTTCCAGGGGATTTGTCGGATCTTGCGGCGACATCGTTGGTAATATTTCTCCAGTGACTTGAGGTGTCTACTGTACATGGTCCCTGTCTCTGAGCCATACAGGAGGGTAGGTATTACTACAGCCCTGTAGACCATGAGCTTGGTGGCAGTTTTGAGGGCCTGGTCTTCAAACACTCTTTTCCTCAGGCGGCCGAAGGCTGCACTAGCGCACTGGAGGCAGTTGTTGGATCTCGTCGTCAATGCCTGCTCTTGTTGATAGGACAAAGTATTAAGTGGCAACAACAGGATTTTACGCTGATACATTCTGTTCTCTCCAAAAATCTACAAGATACTCAATAGTCTCCAGCAGAATAGTTAATATACTCTGAAGAGACGGGAAGAACTGATATCTTGTTTATCTCCAAACTCAGCGACAAGATAAGGCACATGCTTCTCTTTGTGAAACTGCCCTGTTTGTACACCAGGCATTTTTGTTCGGCAAGGGTATTGAGGGTTACAGAACCAAGGTGGATAGATGGAATTAAGATACAAATCAGCCATGATCTAATTGAATGGTGGAACAGACTCAAGGGTTGAATGGCCGAGTCCTGTTCCTATGTTCCTACATTTTTACAAACAGCAGTAGAAGCCTATCCACATTGTTAAACATCATCACCATATCTGATTCCAATCACCCACAACTATTCCACTCTCCCTCTTCACTCTACCTCTTCCTCTTTCAGCAAAGTAAAATCATGGGTAAAAGTAGAATTTTACTAAATAACCTTTTAAATGATACAAAGCACCAATATGTTTTGAATGCCCACTGTATGCACATATACATGTGCCAGGCTTTTTTTTTACTGAAGTCTACGGAGAACATTGTGAGAGAACAGAACACATTGCAATAAAATTCTGTTGTGAAAAGAGAAGCTCGAAAGAAGACAAACAATTAAACCTGCTAAGCGGTCAGTGGCAGGGACCGGCAGGCTGGCAATGCTCATGTTTTTGCCACTGCTACTTCGGTGTTAGAGCCACTCTCAAAAGAATGAAAGGGTGAGATTTCTCCACAGGACCTGACATCACGTTAGAGTGTGAGGTGCGGCAAATGTTTGTGGCGGAGGAGTGGCGAGAGATCGTGCGGAGGTGCGGAAAATGAGGGTACAGGGCCCAGAAGAGCCGAGGACCCAGGGGCAGCACTGGCCAGCCCACACTGCGATATGTGTGCGCACTAGGTCCGTGCAGCAGAGCAGGTCTCTAGTCGTCCTGGTTAACCCTTGCCAGTGGATAAAGGTGAAGCTCTGTCAAGCCCGTGTGGTGGCTGGTGTGCAATGGTCACCACACATTAAAAAAATCCACGCACAGGCATCTTCCACCCCCTCAATTGGAGTTCAGGACTGGAACATCGGGTCCTTCATTGAAACATCTGTGAGCTCATGTGGAAGCAAGTCATCCTCGTTCGAGGGACCGCCTATGATGATGAAGAGAGCCCACTAGCCCTTGTAGTACCAAGAGCTCTGCACATATTACAGATGGACTCAATTTTCAATGCTTATGACAGCAATGGAGAAATATATCATTTATTGTGTAGCTGATTACTCAGCCATTTGCCATTATGAATGAGGTGTCATTTGTTAGAGAGATGATCAATCATAAGGTCATTAGGCATTCTTTTTATACCTTTCCTCTGTTAATAATTAAAGCAATAACCAGGTCTAGACTACAAATTCCCAGATGAATCAAATGATGAGTAGCTGAGCCATATAGACTAGGAAGGTCCTGGATTTGATCTCCACCCTGTGCTGTGTTTGCTGTTCTCAGTTGGCAAGGTGGTAGGGCAATATCATTAACCCTAGATTAAGAAGCAGAAAATCAGACAGTACTATTCAGTAACCCATGTTGGAACTGTGTCCTGGAGAGCATCAGATGAGGAAAACATCAGTGATCACATAGCCTGCCAACATGTGAATAGTTACAACTTTTGGTAAGGGCCCTTGCTCCCTTGAAATCTGACTCCAGAAAGAACCAATGCCCTCAAAAGAGGAACAGAAGGAAGGTAGGGGAATAAAATGGTATAAAGAGAGAAAAACAAGTTTGAATGAGCTTGCCATATATTTGCCAGTTCAACCTCCAGATTCGTGGTGTGACTCTGCTAATTGACTAAATAACAATAAGTCGCATTTATAAAGCACCTTTAATATAGAAAACATTGAAGTTGCTTTATGGGGGCAGGATGGGCAGAAGGAAAATAAATAAATAGATAATGGGGAATGTTAGCTCTGATTCTCCTCTTCAGTGCCCAAATACTGGCCTCTGCATAGCACCTGTCCACAGCAGTGCTCCTGAGCTCAGTAAAGAACAGGATCAAACCTACATCCTTTAGCGTGTTGGTGCTCCAAACCACTGCCCACTTTATCACCTAAGTAAAGATTTTCATGTTAAAACAGACAGATCACAAAGTTGCACCCAGAAGGTCCTTAATTGTTGATCTGAACTATCAGAACCCTCGGCTATCATAGAATCATAGAAACTTACAGCACAGAAGGAGGCCGTTCGGCTCCTGTGCCTGTGCTTGCTCTTTAAAAGAGCAGTCGAGCTTAGTCCCACGTCCAGCCTTTAGTCCATAAGCCTGCAAGTTCCTCATCCTGCAGTACCTGTCCAACTTCCTTTTAAAATTATTTATGGAATCAACTTTCACCACCTTTCTGGTTCTGTCTTCACTAAGGAAGACACAAATAACCTTCCGGAAATACTAGGGGACCGAGGGTCTTGCAAGAAGGAGGAACTGAAGAAAATCCTTATTAGTCAGGAAATTGTGTTAGGGAAATTGATGGGACTGAAGGCGGATAAATCCCCAGGGTCTGATAGTCTGCATCCCAGAGTACTTAAGGAAGTGGCCCTAGAAATAGTGGATGCATTGGTGGTCATTTTCCAACATTCTATAGAATCTGGATCAGTTCCTATGGATTGGAAGGTAGCTAATGTAACCCCACTTTTTAAAAAAAGAGGGAGAGAGAAAACAAGGAATTATAGACTGATTTTCCTGATATCGGTGGTGGGGAAAACGTTGGAATCAATTATTAAAGATGTAATAGCAGTGTATTTGGAAAGCAGTGACAGGATTGGTGCAAGTCAGCATGGATTTATGAAAGGGAAATCATGCTTGACAAATCTTCGAGAATTTTTTGAGGATGTAACGAGTAGAGTGGACAAGTGGATGTGGTGTATTTGGACTTTCAAAAGGCTTTTGACAAGGTCCCACACAAGAGATTAGTGTGCAAAATTAAAGCACATGGTATTGGGGGTAATATATTGAGGTGGATAGAGAACTGGTTGGCAGACAGGAAGCAAAGAGTAGGAATAAATGGGTCCTTTTCAGAATGGCGGGCAGTGACTAATGGGGTACCGCAAGGTTCAGTGCTGGGACCCCAGCTATTTACAATATACATTAATGATTTAGATGAAGGAATTGAATGTAATATCTCCAAGTTTGCAGATGATACTAAGCTGGGTGCAGTGTGAGCTGTGAGGAGAATGCTAAGAGGCTACATGTGACTTGGACAGGTTAGGTGAGTGGGCAAATGCATGGCAGATGCAGTATAATGTAGATAAATGTGAGGTTATCCACTTTGGTGGCAAAAACAGGAAGGCAGATTGTTATCTGAATGGTGACAGATTAGGAAAAGGGGAGGTGCAACGAGACCTGGGTGTCATGGTACATCAGTCATTGAAAGTTGGCATGCAGGTACAGCAGGCGGTGAAGAAGGCAAATCGCATGTTGGCCTTCATAGCTAGGGGATTTGAGTATAGGAGGAGGGAGGTCTTACTGCAGTTGTACAGGGCTTTGGTGAGGCCACACCTTGAATATTGTGTACAGTTTTGGTCTCCTAATCTGAGGAAGGACATTCTTGCTATTGAGGGAGTGCAGCGATGGTTCACCAGATTGATTCCCAGGATGGCAGGACTGACATATGAAGAAAGACTGGATCGACTAGGCTTATATTCACTGGAGTTCAGAAGAATGAGAGGGGATCCCATAGAGACATATAAAATTCTGACGGGATTGGACAGGTTAAATGTAGGAAGTATGTTCCCAATGTTGGGGAAGTCCAGAACCAGGGGTCACAGTCTAAGGATAAGGGGTAAGCCATTTAGGACCGAGATGAGGAGAAACTTCTTCACTCAGAGAATTGTGAACCTGTGGAATTCTCTACCACAGAAAGTTGGTGAGGCCAGTTCGTTAGATATATTCAAAAGGAAGTTAGATGTGGCCCTTACGGCTAAAGGGATCAAGGGGTATGGAGAGAAAGCAGGAATGGGGTACTGAAGTTGCATGATCAGCCATGATCATATTGAGTGGTGGTGCAGACTCGAAGGGCCGAATGGCCTACTCCTGCACCTATTTTCTATGGTTCTATGTTTATATGTTTTCAGGTAGTGCGTTCCAAATCCTGACAATTCTTAGTGAAAATAAATTCTCTTCATCTCCCCTCTAGATCTTTTGCCAATGATTTGGAATCTGTGACCTTTAGTTATTGACCCACTCGCCAGAGGGAATAATTTTTCTCTATCTACTCTTATCAAAACCTCTCACCATCTTGAAAATCTCTTATTAGGTCAGCTGTTAACCTTCTCTGTTCCAAGGAGAACAGTCCTAACTTTTCCAACCTCTTCTCATAGCTGAAGTCCCTCATCCCTGGTAACATCCTGGTAATCCTCCTCTGTACCCACTCAATGGCCTTTACAGCTTTCCTGAAGTGTGGTGCCCTGAATTGTCCACAATACTAATAAATATATAAAAGCAAAATACTGTGGATGCTGGAAATCTGAAATAAAAACAGAAAGTGCTGGAAATACTCAGCAGGTCCGGCAGCATCTGTGGAGAGAGAAACAGAGTTAACGTTTTGCGATAACTCTGTTTCTCTCTCCACAGATGCTGCCTAACCTGCTGAATATTTATGGCAATTTCTGTTTTTATAACTAATAAATACATAGCAGCGAATAATAAATTCCCAGCTGCAGTAAATATTATTTTGTAACACTTATAACAATTTTGTAACAATTATAAGCATTCAATGCATTATTCACCCAGGTCTATTCCCTGAGGAAGATGAACCAGTTAGACGACATTCCCATGGGATATCTACCCAGTACCTTCTACACAGTTCAGATTTTCAGAGCAAAGGAGCAGCAAAGCAGCACATTTAGTGATGTTGAGAGCAACTGGTGTTTCTGAAAGAAGTGGTGTAGTGAATGAGGAAAATGGAAGTAGGAAGTTGGGAATATTTCCTTTTATATTTTATAGGCGGAGCAGGCTCGAGGGGCTAGATGGCCTACTCCTGTTCCTAATTCTTATGTTCTTATGTTCTTATGTTCTTATTCTCTATTGGAACATGTGTGTCCCAGTGACAAAGAGACAGTTACTTGAATGCAGGAGAAACAAAATACTTCTCATCCACTGGAAATGGCTCATATATTGCAGATTTAAGGACGTGCTTATTTGTACTGCCAAAATGGCCACCATGCTCCACCCTTTGTCTATGATTGGTCCCCTTGGAGGATAAGCCACACCCTGAAGTTTCACTGGAATGTGTAACTGGAACTGCCCATCCCAAGATCTCAGTGACTTTGCAAATTGTAACTCGATCCACTTTGACTTCCTGAAGTGACAAAGGACAGAGCTCCCCAGGAGACAACAAAGGCCAGCTAAAGTGCCTTACCCCAGTCCAAGGGCATGCCTCCCCCAGCCAAAGTGCCTTACACCAGCGCAAATGCATCCCTCCCCCCCACCCCCCATCATAAATGGAGCAGGCATTGTGTACGGATTGTTAACATGTTTATTGAGTATGAAGTGAATAGTGACAGTGTTGTGACTTCTGGATATCATCCACACCAACGAAGTCCCTTGTAGGGGGTTGGAAGAATGTGATCTGTCTTCCCCCCACCTGTGTCTCTCTCTCTCTTCCCGTCCTCTCTCTCCCCACAGCCTCTCTCTCTCTCCCCACAGCCTCTCTCTCTCTCCCCACAGCCTCTCTCTCTCTCTCTCTCTCCCCACAGCCTCTCTCTCTCTCTCTCTCTCCCCACAGCCTGTCTCTCTCTCTCTCTCTCCCCACAGCCTCTCTCTCTCTCTCTCTCTCTCCCCACAGCCTCTCTCTCTCTCTCTCCCCACAGCCTCTCTCTCTCTCTCTCTCTCTCCCCACAGCCTCTCTCTCTCTCTCCCCACAGCCTCTCTCTCTCTCTCCCCACAGCCTCTCTCTCTCTCTCTCCCCACAGCCTCTCTCTCTCTCTCTCCCCACTGCCTCTCTCTCTCTCTCCCCACAGCCTCTCTCTCTCTCTCCCCACAGCCTCTCTCTCTCACTCCCCACAGCCTCTCTCTCTCTCTCCCCCCCAGCCTCTCTCTCTCTCTCTTCCCACAGCCTCTCCCCACAGCCTCTCCCCACAGCCTCTCTCTCTCTCTCTCCCCACAGCCTCTCTCTCTCTCTCCCCACAGTCTCTCTCTCTCTCCACAGCTTCTCTCTCTCTCCCCACAGCCTCTCTCTCTCTCTCTCCCCACAGCCTCTCTCTCTCTCTCCCCACAGCCTCTCTCTCTCTCTCCCCACAGCCTCTCTCTCTCTCTCCCCACAGCCTCTCTCTCTCTCTCCCCACAGCCTCTCTCTCTCTCTCCCCACAGCCTCTCTCTCTCTCTCCACACAGCCTCTCTCTCTCTCTCCCCACAGCCTCTCTCTCTCTCTCCCCACAGCCTCTCTCTCTCTCTCCCCACAGCCTCTCTCTCTCTCTCCCCACAGCCTCTCTCTCTCTCTCCCCACAGCCTCTCTCTCCCCACGGCCTCTCTCTCTCTCTCCCCACAGCCTCTCCCCACAGCCTCTCTCTCTCTCTCCCCACAGCCTCTCTCTCTCTCTCCCCACAGCCCCTCTCTCTCTCTCCCCCCACAGCCTCTCTCTCTCTCTCCCCACAGCCTCTCTCTCTCTTCCCACAGCCTCTCTCTCTCTCCCCACAGCCTCTCTCTCTCTCCCCACAGCCTCTCTCTCTCTCTCTCTCTCTCTCTCCCCACAGCCTCTCTCTCTCTCTCTCTCTCTCTCTCTCTCCCCACAGCCTCTCTCTCTCTCCCCACAGCCTCTCTCTCTCTCTCTCTCTCTCTCTCTCCCCACAGCCTCTCTCTCTCTCTCTCCCCACAGCCTCTCTCTCTCTCTCCCCACAGCCTCTCTCTCTCCCCCCAGCCTCTCCCTCTCTGCCCCCAGCCTCCCTCTCCCCCCCCCCAGTCTCTCTCTCTCTCTCTCTCTCTTCCCCCAGCCTCTCTCTCCCCCCAGCCTCTCTCTCTCTCCCTCCCGCTCTCCCTCCAGCCTCTCTCTCTCGCTCTCACTCCAGCCTCTCTCTCTCTCCCTCCCTCCTGCCTCTCTCTCTTCCCCCCCCAGTCTCTCTCTTTCCTCCCAGCCTCTCTCTCGCTCTCGGGCCCAGGCTGGCCGGAGGGAGAGAGTCGGAGCCTCAGATCCTGCTTCTCGGCACCACGTGCATGGAATGATTTGGGCGGGGGGGGGGCAGATTTTGACAGGGGCGGGGCTTGTCACCTGTCTGTCAAAAGTGTGCAGTACAGGCATGGGGTGGGGGGGGGGGGGGGAGGCGGGGTTGGACAGACGCCTGTCAGTCAAAAAAAGTGCAGTACAAATAGTTACATCGAAGATTTAAGCATATAATCTAGGCTGAAATTGCAGTGTAGTACCAAGGAAGTGCTGCTCTGTAGTTATTCTTCAACCAACCACCAAAACAGATTATCTGGTCATTTATCTCATGCAGTTTGTGGGACCTTGTTGTGCGCCAAATGGCTGCCGCATTTGCCTACTTTACACTTGAGCAATAATTAATTAGCTGTGAAGTGCTGTGGGACATCCTGAAGATGTGAAAGGTGCTGTCTTTCCTATTGGCTGATCACACAGTGAATTTGAAATTGTGCAGCTAACTGGGGCTTATTCAACTGAAAGGAAAGTGTACAGAACAGAAAGCTCAAGGTGAAGCCTCACATGCTAGATTTAAAAAAATAATAGTAATACCACTTTTATTTTTCCTCTCTGTCTCCTGACCCTGAAGTCTTTCACTTTCATATATGTGTCTGGGAGGCAGGACATGTCATGTAGCCTGTTCTGCGCATCATAGTAATGTCTCAGCCAGCTACTCGAATGCTGGCTTTGCCCACATTCCATGAACGAATAAAAAAATAACAAGCTTAAAAGGTCAATGATATCCTGGTTACTGTTTCATCCCTGACACCTTGGACGTCATCTTCAAGTATACAAATGCTTAGAAGCTCATCTCAAATCAATAATGCTCTAAATATCAGACTTGAATCATTTGATTCTGAGGGAAGGAAAGGCATTTACCCAAAACTTATCCACTTGCCATAGATTTATGTTGGTTTGTAGAGCACTGGGATCTAAAATTTTAAAGTAAATCAAGCTTCAACCCACGCTAGGGGAGGAAGTATATTTTTAATAACACCAGTTATCTCAAATATGCTTTGTGAAAAGGTTCAGTACTGACATCTATTGGCTGCACATCAGGAATATGTCACTGTCCCTTTTAACAGTGGATCCTGAGTTGGTGGTAATCTTTTTTCTAATTTAATGGCAAAGTGTATTGGATATTCAGTTCCATACAACATGAAATGTTGGATTGCAGGTTCACTGCTGTGGCCACCCCCGCTGCCAACATTGATGTATCATTCTTCGTTATGCTGGTCTGGGGAGCAGTCAGGAAAGGTTGGGTGTCTTCTCAGAGAGCAGGGAAAGGTTGGAGGAAAAGGTATATTTTTTTTCTCTCGTCAGTTTTCTCTCCTCCTGTCTTCTTGGGGTAAGGTTGGGTGCTGGGTGGACTGGCCACCCTTCAGTAACTCACCTATGTGGCTGTTGTTCATGTGTGAACCTCAACAATGAGCAGCAGCAAACAGTTTCATGAGCGCAATAATAAAAACAGTTCTGACAAAGGGTCATTGACCTGAAACGTTAACTCTGTTTCTCTCTCCACAGATGCTGCCTGACCTGCTGAGTATTTCCAGCATTTTCTGACTTTATTTCAGATTTCTAGCATCTGCAGCATTTTGCTTTTGTATTAATATCACAAGCACATTCGATCGTGTCCTCACAAAAGAAACACTTGCACTTATATAGCGTCTTTCATGACCACAGGATGTCCCAAAGCACTTTACACTCAATGAAGTACTATTGAAGTGTAGTCACTGTTGTAATGTGGGAAATGTGGCAGCGAATTTGCGCATAGCAAGCTCCCACAAACAGCAATGTGATAATACTGATGTCTACACACACGTAATTCCAGCAAGGGTTGCAAGATCGTGATCAGAAGCTGAAATTCCACTATCTCAATGGTGCTGTGGCCAATTGTAACATTCCTACCATTGCCTTGCTGTGATCAGCTAGGTTAGCACAACTCAGTGATTGACTCTGGGTTTCCTGATCTGTTTTGACTCAGTTACTTACTGGATAAACTGGCTGAGCCACCAGTGCAGTGGAAAAGTCATATGTGATCCACTGGTGTCAGACCGATAATGCTAATAGCACTGGCTGCCAAGTGACCCCCAAAGCTTCTGACCAATTGGGAGTTTCAGCTACATTCCTAATTCTTTTGATAACTATGTATCATCATCATCAAAGGCAGTCCCTCGAAATCGAGGAAGACTTGCTTCCACTCTAAAAGTGAGTTCTCAGGTGACTGTACAGTCCAATACGGGAATTACAGTCTCTGTCACAGTTGGGGCAGACAGTGGTTGAAGGAAAGGGTGGGTGGAGAGCCTGGTTTGTCGTACGCTCCTTCCGCTGCATGCGCTTCTTTTCTGCATGCTCTCGGCGACAAGACTCTCGGTGCTCAATGCCCTCCTGGATAACTATGTATAGGAATATGGTAGGTACTTGAACATTTGGTTACTGCAAGCCTGTAGTTGATTGCGAGAAGAATCCATTCATTCAAAGTGTGATTGTATTCGACAGACATCACGTCTACAAGTTGCTGCAGTGAGGCAAGATAGCTAATGTTAATAATGTTAATAGTGTTAATGACTAAACCATTTGGGTTCTCACCTGATAACTGCTGATGTTGTTCTAAAAATAGCCATTAAAATGTTTGTTCAATATTTGAGGGAAAGTCTCACAGTCCATCCAAAGTGTTAGAAACAGTTTAATGTAACCCTGAGTCGGAGCTAAGGAGCTGTGAACACAGGCTAGCAAGCATCCTCTGCTTTACTTCTCTGGACGTTTCAGAGCCTGATGCAATTATGCATCATACATCTGCAACATTCCCAGTTCACCAGCTCTTCGAGACAGTGGGTGGAGAGGTCTGCTGAATCCCTACATCTAAGTTATATTTAAGATCCAGGTTTAGTACCTTTCTGACGAGAGTTAGCAAAGTGTCTTGTCTTCTGTTATTTTGTATGTGAGGAGGGAAAGAGAACTAAAATGTTCTGTAAAAATAGCATCTTTGCCACTTCTTATCTCGTTTTTAATAAACTTCCATAATTCATAGTTTAAGCTACAGTCTGATAGATTGAAATAGAAACAGAAAATGCTGGAAATACCCAGCAGGTCAGGCAGCATCTGGGGAGAGAGAAACAGAATTAACATTTCAGGTTGATGATCCTTCAGATGAGTCTGATAGATTGTTTATTCTGCCACTTTCTGAAGTCTAGGAGTTCATGTGACATATGCAATAAGCTAAAATGAATGACTGGTTTCTGTGTGATCATTGCTAGATATTGAGTCCATAAAGGGGCATTGCAGTTCGCAGGGACTGAGGGGTCACATATTGAGCCTGGTATATTAAAAATATAAAATCGTAATCGAGCTTATGTCTGTTCTATCAATTACAGATGGTATGAAAATGAGTAGCCATGGTTCTGGACCAAAAAGGAGTGTTACATTACCAAAAATAGAGATCTCGTTGAAATCTTAAACATATAGATAGTATTGTTTTCTATTTTCTTGGGTTTTATGTGGTAGATTGCACGAGCCCAAATGAAATTAGTTGCAAGTCTGAAGACTTAGGGTTGAAATTGCACTGATCTATGATAGTAATAAACTTGCGCTGATATGAAAACATTTTGTACACTCTTAATAAAAGTGTTAGTCCACATATTTTAAAAGGCTTTCATGAGCATGTTCTTTCTCGTATCACAACATGCAATTTCAACCATTTTTACTCCTAAATCCCATCTAGCGAGCAACAAGTTAACTGAAATACTCGTATATGCCTGATTTCAGTTGCAATTTTTTTTCCAAACAAATTCTTTGAAGGTTGACAAAAGGGCTGCAAGTATCCCGAAACAGACTGAATTATTGTAAGATAGTCTTGTTTTCAAGTACAGTGTTAAAATGCCACGCTCGCCAAAGAAAAAAATGTTCTTGTGGTTTGGAGAAAGAATTTCTGAGAGAAAGCGCCTCGTTTTAAACACAAAGGTCCTTTCAGATGGAAAAAGTTAGATGTGAAAGCTTTCAAAAGAGGCTCCAGTTTCACTGTTCTCTGACCAATCATGTGAGTCCCTGCACCTCCCCCATACTGGCTGCTGTCCAGTTTCATTTGGCTACAGTCTTTGCTGTTAACCGCAAATCCTTTTCTACCAGCCTGTGACACAGCAGGGCCCCATCTCACTCAGCCATCATGCACAGACAGAGCAGGCTTTGTCACACACAGTCACAGAGAGCAGAAATACGCTTCTACCCGGGGGCACTTTAATTATGTTTTACATAGTCCATTGAATCCTTTGCTCCGATATCTCATTTGAACTAGGAATTGGATTGTTATGAGCTTAATTCAACCAGCATACAGTTCTAAATTTTGACCACACCAGTGCATCACCAGATATCACATCACAAATCTCTGATCATGTGAGTTCTGCCAAGGGTAAGGAAACAAAGATTAATTCAACTAAAGCTGTTTAACCAGCCTATTTGAAACTATTCAATTCTAAAGGCCTGAGAGATGGAGGTTTTTATTCTAACTGATATTGAAATTGTTAATTTTCTGAGAATTTTTAGATTTTCAGTGGTTCAGAATTGGCGCTCAGTTTGTTAGGCAAGGTTAAGCAAAGGTCGACCACACAAAAGTGTGTTTCCTTAGTAAAAATGCACGGACTGTGGTTATACATCCCGGCGCTTGCTTGTAAATGGAGCTTATGGCCGAATTTCCATGAACTGGGTCGGTCTGGATCCTGTGCACTACGTGCAAGATTTTGATGCAGTGAAGCATTGTCTTTTTTTGTGGGGAGGAAAAGCACTTTTGTCTGGATGGTCACAGAGCCAGCAAGCTTGATTCAGCTCAGCAAGTCACATTTACACTTGTGGCCTGTGCTGAGTTAACTGGTCCCAGCTGTGCAGTTGAGGTCCTACAATTTTATAGGCAGAAAAGCAGGGGGGGTTCGGGGGGGGGCGGGGAGGTGGAAGTTAGGTTTTTTATTCCTACTGACTGACTAGTGACCCCCAAATCTGTCAACGTTTTCAGTTATGAGCTACATACCTGAGGCATCCACTTCAACCAACATAAACATGAATATGAATAAAAGTGACAAGCGGTGTCTGTTACAATGGCCACAAGGGACTACAAACCTGCAATATTGCATTTCTCGCTAATCTTTTCTCATCTCTTTTTTTTTTCTCTTTTTTACATTTTCTACAGATGTTTTCCCTCTTCAAAGCATGCCTGGCTGTGGGACATACAAAGATTTTCTCTCACTGAAATGCTGGGAATTACTGGCGCAGTCCACATGCTGTTGGGAGATCCTAATTGAGAAATAGGAGGCTGGGGGAGATTGTGATCATGTGTAACACTCCCTCGAAATGCAGACATGCCGACCCCTGCTGAAAATGCTTGATGGTGGGTGAGGATGTGATTAGGCTTGACAGTGATGCCGCTCATGGTAAATTTGCCCACCGACATTGACAATCTAAGCTCAATCATTAAGAACAGCTACAAGCTCCCACGGCACTGTATATTGTCATGAGTGAATGCCTTCAGAAGAAAACATTTAAAAAATAAAATAATACTTTTTGATGGATTAAAATGGTGACTTCATGACTTGTTCACTTTCAGTTTCTTCCTATTTGCAACTCTCTTCTGATTGTCCTTCAATCTCGTACCCTTCTTGCCCCTCCACACTGACCATGTTGTACTTGCCCTCTCCACTCAAGCCATCTCAACTTCCACATTTCACTCTGTCTCTTCCCATATTCTGGCTCCTGTTGCCTTTGAGTGTCGAGTGAAAAAGTCATTGTGATTTCAAGTCTGTTGGCAATGGGATGGGAAAAAAAATCTTCAATCAAGATCCACAAGGAAGAATAAGTTTGTATAAAAATTAAGGGCTGCATAAAAAAGAAAGGAAAATAAACCAGGTCAACCATGAAAATGTATAGTGACCGATCTCCCAGGAGCAGTGTGTGATTGAATGTTAGATTGCTCATGGTGGCAGTCACTGAGACAAACACACTCCAGGCATTGCATGTACTGAGCAGATCAGCACCTCGGATCACAAGCTCCCCCGAGCTTTCCTCCAGCAATTACGTCAGACACGGACAGAAACACCAGTACACTAAAAAAACAACTCCGTGTTCAGTTTACAAATTTGCATGTAGACAACGGACAGTAACATTTCTATTTCACAATTTGCATGACAGTTTGAGATCTGTTTGCAGTCCATGGACTTTTCTGCAGGAAGTAATTCAGTAGTTGGAATAACCAGCTGGATTGTATGCATGCTCAAAACATGGAGACAATAAGGAATGTAGTCAAGCAGACAACATAACCTCGAGATTAAACAAAGAAAGACTAAAAACTAGGATAACACATTGACGACCAAACAAAGGTGTACTGAAATACTAGCATGCAACCTTGTTAGATAAATATTAAAAACAAAAAATGCTGGAAACTCTGAACAAGTCAGTCAGTATCTTTATGGAGAAAACACATCAACATTTCAGGCGTGAACCCTTTGCCAGAGTTCTGACCAAAGGTCTGATTTAACCTTAAACCCTGATTAAGCCATCATTTCCCAGACCGTCACTGACCTCATCTCTTCTGGAGATCTTCCCTCCACGGCCGCCAACCTCATAGTTCCTCAACCCCGCACAGCCCGCTTCTATCTCCTTCCCAAGATCCACAAACAGGAGTGCCCTGGTAGACCCATTGTTACAGCCTGTTCTTGCCCCACGGATTGCATTTCTTCCTATCTCGACTCTTTTTTTCTCCCCTTGTCTTGTATTTTACCACCAACATCCACAACTCTTCTGATGTCCTCCGCCGCTTTAACACTTTCCAGTTTCCTGGCCCCAACCGTCTCCCTTTCACCATTGACAGCCAATCCCGCTACACCTCAAACCTCCCACCAGGATGGCCTGAGGGTGCTCCGCTTCATCCTTGAATAGAGGCCCAATCAATCCCCACCCTCCTCCAACTGGCTGAACTTGTTCTCACATTGAACAACTTCTCTTTTGACTCCACTCACTTCCTCCAAATGAAAGGTGTTGCTCTGGGAACCCACATGGGTCCTAGCTATGCCTGCCTTTTCATGGGATATGTGGAACATTCTTTATTCCAGTTCTACTCGGGTCCCCTCCCTCACCTCTTTTTCCGCTACATTGATGACTGTATCGGTGCCGTTTCCTGCTCTCGCCCTGAACTTGAAAATCAAACTCACTTTGCTTCCAATTTCCACCCTTCCCTCACCTTCACATGGTCCACCTCCGACTCGTCCCTTCCCTTCCTCGACTTCTCCATCTCCATTTCTGGGGCTAGGCTGTCAACAAACATTCACTAAAAGCCCACCAATTCCCACAGCTACTTGAACTACACTTCCTCTCATCCCCCTTCCTGGAAGGATTCTATTCCATTATCCCAGTTTCTCAGTCTCTGTCGCATCTGTTCTGACGATGCCACTTTCCATGCCAGTGCTTCTGATATGTCTTGCTTTTACGTCAGCCGAAGATTCCCCTCTGCCGTGGCTGACATGGCCCTCGACCATGTCCATTCCATTTTCCACACCTGCCCTCACCCCTACTTGGCCCTCCCAGAAGCACGATAGGGTTCCCCTTGTTCTCACCTTTCAACCCACCAGCCTCTACGTTCAACAGATCGTCCCTCATCATTTCCGCCATCTCCAGCGTGATCCCACCATCAACACATCTTCCATTTCCCTCCCATTTCAGTATTCCGGAGAGACCACTCACTCCGTGACACCCTGGTTCACTCCTCAATCACTCCCAAAACCCACTTCCCTTCCCATGGCACCCTCCCGTGCAAGCGCAGGAGATACAGTACCTTACCTTTTACCTCCTCCCTTCCCACCGTGCAGGGTCCAAACACTCCTTCCAGGTGAAACAGCGATTTACTTATACTTCTTTCAATTCAGTATACTGTATTCGCTGCTCCCGATGCACTTTCCTATACATTGGGGAGACCATGCGTAGATTGGGTGACCGCTTTGCGGACACCTCCGTTCAGTCCGCAAGAATGACCCCGAGCTTCCGATCGCCTGTCACTTTAATTCTCCACTCCACTCTGACTTCTCTGTCCTCGGTCTCCTATACTGTTCCAATGAAGCTCAATGTAAGCTCAAGGAATAGCACCTCATCTTTCAATTAGGCACTGTACAGTCTTCTGGACTCAACATTGAGTTCAACAATTTTGGGACCATAACCTCTGCCCCTATCATCATTATCATATGCAGTCCCTCAGAATCAAGGAAGACTTGCTTCCACTCTTAAAATGAGTCGTTAGGTGGCTGAACAGTCCAATATGAGAAACACAGTCCATGTCACAGGTGGGACAGATAGTCGTTGAGGGTAAGGAAGGGTGGGACAGAATTGCCGCATGCTCCTTCCGCTGCCTGCGCTTGATTTCTGTATTCTCTCGGCGATGAGACTCGAGGTGCTCAGCGCCTCCCAGATGCACTTCCTCCACTTAGGGCGGTCTTTGGCCAGGGTCTCCCAGGTGTCAATGGGGATGTCGCACTTTATCAGGGAGGCTTTGAGGTTGTCCTTGTAACATTGCCTCTGCCCAACTTTGGCTCGTTTGCCATGAAGGAGTTCCGAGTAGAGCGCTTGCTTTGGGAGTCTCGTGTCTGGCATGCGAACAATGTGGCCTGCCCAGCAGAGCTGATCAAGTGTGGTCAGTGCTTCAATGCTGGGGATGTTGGCCTGGTCGAGGATGCTAATGTTGGTGTGTCTGTCCTCCCAGGGGATTTGTAGGATCTTGCGGAGACATTGTTGGTGGTATTTCTTTAGCGACTTGAGGTGTCTACTCTACATGGTCAATGTCTCTGAGCCATACAGGAGGGCGGGTATTATTACAGCCCTGCAGATCATGAGCTTGGTGGCAGATTTGAGGGCCTGGTCTTCCTCAGGTGGCCGAAGGCTGCACTGGCGCACTGGAGGCGGTGTTGAATCTCGTCATCAATGTCTGCTCTTGTTGATAGGAGGCTCCTGAGGTATAGGAAATGGTCTACCTTGTCCAGGGCTGCACCGTGGATCTTGATGACTGGGAGGCAGTGCTGTGCGGCGAGGACAGGCTGGTGGAGGACCTTTATCTTACGGATGTTTAGAGTAAGGCCCATGATTTCGTACACCTCAGTAAATACGTCGACTATGTCCTGGAGTTCAGACTCTATATGTGCGCAAACACAGGTGTCGTCCACGTACTGTAGCTTGACGATAGAGGTTGGGGTGGTCTTGGACCTGGCCTGGAGACAGTGAAGGTTGAACAGGTTCCTACTGGTTCTGTAATTTAGTTCCACTCCAGCGGGGAGCTTGTTGACTGTTAGGTGGAGCATGGCAGTGAGGAAGATTGAGAAGAGGATTGGGGCGATGACGCAGCCCTGTTTGACCCCGATCCGGATGTGGATTGGGTCTGTAAATGATCCGTTGGTAAGGATCACAGCCTGCATGTTGTCGTGGAGCAGGCGGAGGATGTTGACTAACTATTGGGGGCATCCGAAATGGAGGCCCTTCAGATGGCAGCTGGTGATGATCCTGCTATTCCCATGCACACCTCATCTAGACTCATCTTTTGTTTCTTTACTTGTCCCATTATCACTTTTTGCTTTGTACAGTCATACCTTTTCTCATTTAATCACTCCTGCCTTCCATCCTGTCACTGACGTTCCCTTTTGTTCTGTTCTCCCGTTCCCCCCTTGCCCCTGCACTTGCTTAAAATTTGTTATATCTCTAACTTTTTCCAGTTCTGACGAAAGGTCTTCGACCTGAAACGTTAACTCTGTTAGATCATAAGAAATAGGAAAAGGAGTAGGCCATACAGCCCCTCGAGCCTGCTCCGCCATTCAATAAGATCATGGCTGATCTGATTATGGACTCAGCTCCACTTCCCCGCCCGCTCCCCAGGTGGAGAAATGGAGCTGAGTCCATGACGTGGATTGAGAACTGGTTGTCAGACAGGAAGCAAAGAGTAGGAGTAAACGGGTACTTTTCAGAATGGCAGGCAGTGACTAGTGGAGTGCCGCAAGGTTCTGTGCTGGGGCCCCAGCTGTTTACATTGTACATTAATGATTTAGACGAGGGGATTAAATGCAGTATCTCCAAATTTGCGGATGATACTAAGTTGGGTGGCAGTGTGAGCTGCGAGGAGGATGCTATTAGGCTGCAGAGTGACTTGGATAGGTTAGGTGAGTGGGCAAATGCATGGCAGATGAAGTATAATGTGGATAAATGTGAGGTTATTCACTTTGGTGGTAAAAACAGAGAGACAGACTATTATCTGAATGGTGACAGATTAGGAAAAGGGAAGGTGCAACGAGACCTGGGTGTCATGGTACATCAGTCATTGAAGGTTGTCATGCAGGTACAGCAGGCGGTTAAGAAAGCAAATGGCATGTTGGCCTTCATAGCGAGGGGATTTGAATACAGGGGCAGGGAGGTGTTGCTACAGTTGTACAGGGCCTTGGTGAGGCCACACCTGGAGTATTGTGTACAGTTTTGGTCTCCTAACTTGAGGAAGGACATTCTTGCTATTGAGGGAGTGCAGCGAAGGTTCACCAGACTGATTCCCGGGATGGCGGGACTGACCTATCAAGAAAGATTGGATCAACTGGGCTTGTATTCACTGGAGTTCAGAAGAATGAGAGGGGACCTCATAGAAACGTTTAAAATTCTGACGGGTTTAGACAGGTTAGATGCAGAAAGAATGTTCCCAATGTTGGGGAAGTCCAGAACCAGGGGTCACAGTCTGAGGATAAGGGGTAAGCCATTTAGGACCGAGATGAGGAGAAACTTCTTCACCCAGAGAGTGGTGAATCTGTGGAATTCTCTACCACAGAAAGTAGTTGAGGCCAATTCACTAAATATATTCAAAAGGGAGTTAGATGAAGTCCTTACTACTCGGGGGATCAAGGGTTATGGCGAGAAAGCAGGAAGGGGGTACTGAAGTTTCATGTTCAGCCATGAACTCATTGAATGGCGGTGCAGGCTAGAAGGGCTGAATGGCCTGCTCCTGCACCTATTTTCTATGTTTCTATGTTTCTATGATCAGATCAGCCGAAATCTTATCCCCTAATCATTTAAGAAACTGTCTATTTCTGTCTTAAATTTATTCAATGTCCCAGCTTCCACAGCTCTCTGAGGCAGCGAATTTCACAGATTTACAACCCTCAGAGAAGAAATTTCTCCTCATCTCTGTTTTAAATGGGCGGCCCCTTATTCTAAGATCATACCCTCTCATTTTAGTCTCCCCCATCCGTGGAAACATCCTCTCTGCATCCATCTTGTCAAGCCCCCTCATAATCTGATACGTTTCGATAAGATCACCTCTCATTCTTCTGAATTCCAATGAGTCTAGGCCCAACCTACTCAAACTTTCCTCATAAGTCAACCCCCTCATCCCCGGAATCAAACTAGTGAACCTTCTCTGAACTGCCTCCAAAGCAAGTATATCCTTTCGTAAATATGGAAACCAAAACTGCACGCAGTATTCCAGGTGTGGCCTCACCAATACCTTATATAGTTGTACTAAGACTTCCCTGCTTTTATACTCCATCTCCTTTGCAATAAAGGCCAAGATGACATTGGCCTTCCTGATCACTTGCTGTACCTGCATACTATCCTTTTGTGTTTCATGCACAAGTACCCCCAGGTCCTGCTGTACTTTGCCATCTTTTGCCATTTAAATAATAACTTGCTCTTTGATTTTTTTCTGCCAAAGTGCATGACCTCACACTTTCCAACATTATACTCCATCTGACAAATATTTGCCCACTCACTTAGCCTGCCAATGTCCTTTTGCAATTTTTGTGTGTCCTCCTCATACATTGCTTTTCCTCCCATCTTTGTATCGTCTGCAAACTTGGCTATGTTACACTCAGTCCCTTCTTCCAAGTCGTTAATATAGATTGTAAATAGTTGGGGTCCCAGCACTGATCCCTGTGGCACCCCACTAGTTACTGGTTGCCAACCAGAGAATGAACCATTTATCTCGACTCTCTGTTCTCTGTTAGTTAGCCAATCCTTTATCCATGCTAATATATTACCCCCAACCCCGTGAACTTTTTATCTTGTTCCGTAACTTTTTATGTGGCGCCTTGTCAAATGCCTTCTGGAAGTCCAAATACACCACATCCACTGGTTCCCCTTTATGCACCCTGTTCATTACATCCTCAAAGAATTCCAGCAAATTTGTCAAACATGACTTCCCCTTCATAAATCCATGCTGCCTCGCTCCGCAGATGCTGCCTGACATGCTGAGTATTTCCGGCATTTTCTGTTTTCATTTCAGATTTCCAGCATCCCTGGTATTTTGCTTTTGATTAAACCTTGCCAAGTTTCACTGCAGATGCTAACTGACCTGCTGAGAGTTCCAGCATTTTCTGTTTTTGTTTCAGCGTCTGCAGTATTTTACTTTTTGACGATAAATATTAATTGCTAGGAAACTGGAAAACTGAGCCAAGTAAAGAAAGAAAAATGATTTGGATTTAAAAATCATCTTTCACGACCACTGGACGTCTCAAAGCACTTTACAGCCAATTAAGTACTTTTTTTGAAGTAGAGTCAATGTTGTAATGAGAGAAATGCGGCAGTCAATTTGCGCACAAGCAAGCTCCCAGAAACAGCAATGTGATAATGATCAGATCGCGGTGCTCAATGCTCTTCCTCCATTTAGGGCGGTCAGGGATTCCCGGGTGTCGATGGGGATGTTGCACTTTATCAAGGAGGCTTTGAGGGTGTCCTTGAAATGTTTTGTTCTGCCCACCTGGGGCATGCTTGCCTGTAGTAGTTCAGAGTAGAGGGCTTGCTTTGGGAGTCTCGTGTCGGGCATGTGGACAATGTGGCCCGCCCAACGGAGCTGGTCGAATGTGGTCAGTGCTTCGATGCTGGGGATGTTGGCCTGAGCGAGAACATGGACGTTGCTGCGTCTATCCTCCCAGTGGATTTGCAGGATCTTGTGGAGGCAGTGCTGATAGTATTTCTCCAGTGCTTTGAGGTGTCTACTGTATGTAGTCCACATCTCTGAACCATATAGGAGGGCGGGTATCTCTACTGCTCTGTAGGCAATAAGCTTGGTGCTAGATTTGAGGTTCTGGACTTCAAACACTCTCTTCTTCAGGTGACCGAAGGCTGCGATGGCACACTGGAGGAGGTGTTGGACCTTGTCATCGATGTCTGCCTTTGCTGGAGGGCGTTGAGCACCTCACGTCTCATCGCCGAGAGCATACAGAAATCAAACGCAGACAGCGGAAGGAGCGGGCGGCAAACCAGACCCCCCACCCACTCTTTCCTTCAACGACTCTCTGCCCCACCTGTGACAGAGACTGTATTTCCCATATTGGACTGTACAGTCACCTGAAAACTGGCTTTTAGAGTTGAAGCAAGTCTTCCTCGATTTCGAGGGACTGCCTATGATGACGAATGACCAGATAATTTGTTTTTGATATGTTGATTGAGCGCTAAATATTGGCCAGGGCACCGGGGATAACTCCCCTGCTCTTCTTCGAAAATAGTGCCATGGGATCTTTTACGTCCACTTGAGAGCTGAAGGAGATTACAGGAGACAAAATGTCTGCAATACTTCAAGACTAGGAGTGGTGAAAGAGTAAATCCCAAATAGTGGCTGTAAAATAAAGTTTAGCAGCTGAAGGAGTGTCTGAGCTATTCATTTTATCAGCTGAAATAATGCTAAGCCTCTAAAGGAGAGGCTTAGCCACCTAGATTGCCCGCCTAAATAGGCATATAAAATAAGGTTCTCTTGACCAAATTTATAACCAGAGGGCTCCTCTGGAGGAATTGCCTTTCAATTGCAGTATAAAGGCATCAGAAACCAAACAGATCATATCTGATCAGACAGACAAAGCAGCAACTTAAGATATGCAATCTAATGGGACAATGTATTTAAGGTTTATGGGTGGTCTGCAAAGCATGCACATAAATTGAACCACACAGACAACTAGCTTGGATACACATCGCCTAACAGAACCCCACTACCATCAAAACACCTCATCTATACCACCAGTGAATGTCTTTAATGCTTCCCTCACCAACATCCCCAAATGTACCCTGCACAAATTCTAACTCATACAGAACTCTGCAGCTTGTACCATATCTGATACACACAATCCCTGCAATTGCCAACTCCATACCCCGAACCATGTCCCCAGCACAGACTTCAAAATCCTCATCCTAATCTTAAAATCAATACATGGTCTTGCTCCAGCCCTTCATTGCAATCTTATGATGCCTTGTGCGTCTCTTCTCTTACTTTAGGATTATTGGCAAACTTTCAGCTACCATGTCCCTGATTCTGGAATTCTCTACCTCGTTACCTGGTTACCTCTCTCCACACTTGAAAAAGCTTCTTCAAAATTTCCCTGACTAATCCCTAATTTCGACCCTACTCCCTGTACGCTGTGCACCACTCTCCCTGTACAGTGCCTTTTTATTCAGCCGCACAGACCAGGAAAGCCTTAGGTTCTGTCAAAGCAGCTGTATAATGTAGGTTGTTGCTTTTAATGATTCAGAATTTGTATGATGGTTTTTCAAACTGGAAAGAGGTTGTATTACGTTTCTACAAAATAAATTAGAGATTCAACTAAATGCAGGCAACTATTTAAATCCCATACTCCTTCTTCACCCAATCAACCAAATTAGAGGACCACAAAGTCACCAATGTCATCTCAGTGAACCTGACCATGGCATGTTATCTGTCCTTGTCCTACTCAACCCTCTGGGTTATTTTACAGAGTTATCCATTCTATCTTCCTCCACACCGCTCTCTGGTCCACCTCAAGAGGGCTGCTGTAACTGTGTTCCTATCCCAGTACTGCCAGCATTCGAGCAACAAATTCATCTCCAACCCTCTATGGTGACCTCTGGAGCATTCCGGGACTTCTTCCTGGGCTCCCTCTGTTTCCTCATTTGCTGCAGACCCTCAGAGACCTTATCCACAGGAAGGGGGCCAATTTCCATAAGTATACTGAAGACACTTGGTTTACCTCCACATCACTGTGATTGGTTCTATGAAGGTCTCTGCCGAGTTGATATCGAAACACTTTCACTTTGAGCGCCTTTCACAACCACTGGATGTCTCAAAGCGCTTAACAGTTATGTATAAGATGGAACTGGACATTGGGCAACAGAATCCAACTGATTTGTTTCCTGCCAAAGACTCCGCATGCCTACCCATAACTACATTCCCTTCTCAGCTGTTCACTCAGGCTGACTCAGACTGTACATGATCTTGGTAGCATGTTCAATCCTGAGCAAAGCTTCAAACACCATACATCATTAAGACTGGTTACTTTCAGCCCCACAACATTACCCTCATCTACTTACTTCACTGCCATTGCCACTGCAACCCTCATCCATGCGTTCAAGACTTCATTTCTTCAATGCCCTCCTTGCTGGCCTTCCAAGCACCACCATAAACAAATTCAAACACCCCCAAAATTCCATCACTTGCATCCATTCATTAACTTACCACCTGGGTCCTGCTGATCTCCAGTCACTGCCTTCATCCAGTACAATGAATTTAAAATCTCTGTCTATAAATACCTTCATCTTTTTGCCATATCCTTCCTGCAACTCCGACAGCTCTTCAATTGCCCAATTTTAGCCTTCTGTGTGATCCCACTATGCCTCCAACCTCAAGCCCAATCTTTGGAACTCCTCCTTGCTGCTACTTTCCTCCCTTTTAAGTGTCCTTAAAACCATGCATTTGATCGTGTCTCTTACTCTTCTACAACTGCTTGGCATCTGTTCTCCTCCATGTGAAGCAAGTTGTGAAGTTTTATAATGCGAAAAGTTCTATATACATGCAAATTTTTGTTGCTTCAAGATAGGAGGCTGTATTTTCGGCTTGTTGCTGCCCCTGTTAGTGCCTCAGAGGGGCGGCAATGAGCTCTTCTGGGCGAGTGACCAGCTTCCAGCGCCCCGCCGGGATTTTCAGAGCCGGTTTTGGCGGGGCGCGGAGCATTACCGCCCAGAAGAGGCGAGCCGCTGTGCAACGCCCCTGGTCACGACACCGGCTCGATTATTGGCCCCCGCCCGATCCATAGCGCTCCGTCGAGCGCCCTGGTGAGACCGCCTGTGGAAGCTGGCGGTCCGAGCTGTAGCGGCTGCAGTGAGGTCAGTAATGCTGACCTGCTGACCTCAGGCAAGTGTGATTGTTTTTTATTGCGATTCATGTTGTGGTGGCGTGAGTTGTTTATTGGGAATATTTTTGGTGTTTTTCTTTCAGGTTTTTTTCCTCCCCAGGCCTCTCTCAGAGCGCTCTGAGGCTAGCTGTTTAACTCGGAATTTTCGCATGCTCAGCCGGCGTAGCGCCCCAAGAGAGGTGTGCAAAGCCTCCCTTGGCTCTCTGCCCCGCACTCAGGGCCCAGCTGCAGAATTTTGCTGACTGAGGCGCAAACTGTTCCTGGGCGCAAACTTTACCGCCCCGAAATGAGCAAAGCCGAAAGTCCAGCAACTGAGGGAAACATGGGGGCTGAAATTCAGGGTGTCAAAGAGACCCGTTAGTGTCTGTTTGCGGCGGCCATTCCTAAAAATTGAATGGACACCGCTTTGGGGTCAACAGACCGACCCGACCTAAATTCAGGGCGGGGACTTTTCGGACTGCCTGGGTGGTTGCACCGCCAATTTAAAAGGAAGAAAAAAATATTTACCAGCGATTTTCAGCTCCAACCCTCGATCTCCCGCTGCACGGTGCCTCCGGCAGGTTTTTCTGCCATTGCACCATCTCCGAACTGAATGCGGCCCGGCAGTGCGGCCACCCTTAAAGGGGAGGGCCCACTGCCGCGGCCGCAATGCAAACATTTTTGCTGGCCGACTTGCCAATCGGTCGACAAAACACTACCCGCTGGTTCGGCCGGGCCGCCAACGGGCAGCCAGGCACTCTCTCTTGGGTGCTAGGCCGCTGGTCTGGTCAAAACCATCCCTGGTGGTCCAGTGGCCAAAGTTAAAAAATAATAGAATCTCTCCCCTTTAGCGGAGGGGAGGGAGCGTGGTGACGCACACGCGCTGTGACGTCACCACGACTCCACCGCTGATTGACAGCGGTGAAGGCCCCGACTGACCCATTTTCAGCCAGTCAGCCTGGCTTTGAATATAAGGCTCGCCCCCATTATGATTCATTTCCTGTAGGACTTAAGTTTCAAAGTCCCGAAAATGGACCTACTTACCGTACCAGGAGTTCCAGCGGTAAGTACCACTCCAAAACTCTCAGGTACGCCAGCTTTCTGGTGCACCTGAATTTTGGCCCCATGGTCTCCCAGTTTAATCCAAATTGTTATTAGATGCGTATTTATCGGGAAACAATGTAAAATATACAGTTCTATGGTTGGTTTAAGTGCTTGAAGCATTTTTCGACCATGGCAATTTATCTCTCATGGTGTCCTGAAAGTATTGATTCCTTACAGGTGTATTATATATAGCTCTGCCCAGTGGCACTGCAGCCATTGCTGTTAACAATAATAAAGAGGGAGTCACCTGACAAAGTTTCCTGAAGTTATCAGCCATCTTAAAGCTGTGTGTGTTTGTGATGTCGTACTGAAAACATAACATTGGTACAGTTTCATGGGCACTATTGCTCTTCGATACCTTTCGAAATGCATGTGCAAGTCTCAACAGTGAGTACTGGAAGGCTTTTCAATCATTGGAGGCACCAAAGCCAAACTTGCACTCCATTATCGGTCACTGGATAGTGATTAGGACCAGGTACTTGAATTGATTTTCTCCTGTTAATTCAGGGTCTGTAGGACAATTGTGATGCTCCAGCTGGTGCTTCAGCTCAGACCAGCAGATCGGGATTGAAGCTAGTTCTTTCCTGGTCTGCATGGCTCAGTTGCTCTTGGATAAACTCAACAACATTGGGGGAGCCAAGAACATTCAAGCATTCAACAAGCAGACTTCTCCCATCTGATTTTCAGTCATAAAAATTACTGGCAGCCAGCCCTGAAACCAGGCTGTCCTGTTCAAATATCTGACAGATGGCTATCCTACTGTGGAAGGAAGTTGATAAGGGTAAAGTAATCAAGGAAACATTAAACTAAACAATAAATATAACAAAAATAGTTTCTGTCTATGCCCTGCAGATAATTCCCTATTTGAATACTAGATTAATCTGTGAAGAGAAACAGCTGGAGTTGGATACTGAATGTCTTTTGCAGTTTTTAAAATAAAATCCATTTTTACTATGTTGCAATTTTGTACAATTTGACTTTTCTTCTCAAAATAGTATTGAATATTCAGACAATAACGAGGATTAAAGTGTCGAAAGATTGTATATATTTTGCCAATATACAAAGCCCCTGACATTTTTAAAACTAAATATTGTAGCTCCACCAAACCCTGCAAATGATCTGTACCTGAAACATAGGGCCCAAGTTTCCACAAGAAAAAAACGGGCGCCCCTCCGAGCTGGGCGCCCGTTTTTCGCGCCTAAAACGGCGCCTAAAAAAATCCTCGGTATTCTCCACCTACTTACAGGTCCTCTGGCCCTCGGCGCAGCCAGCACGAGCTGTGGAGGGGGCGGAGCCAGGTCCCGGTGCTGAAAACAGTGCCGGGACCTCTGCACATGCGCGCTACAGTCGGCACGCAAGTGAAGTAGCTCCAGGCGCCGAACTGTGTGGGAGGGGCCCGAAGCACGCAGCCCCTAGCCCTGGCTGAATGGCCTCACTGGGGCTGCATGAATAAGGCTCCTCCCACGGCCAGCTCCTGCTCCCCGCCCGACCAGACCCGACACCCGCGTCCCCCCCCACCCCGCCGACCAGACACCCGCTCCCCCATCCCCCCCCGCCGACCAGACCCGACCCCCGCTCCCCGCCCCGACCCGACACCCGCTCCCGCCCCGACCCGAGACCCGCTCCCCCCCCCGACTGACCCGACCCACGCTCCTGTTCCCTGACCCGACCCTCCCCTCTCTCTCTCTCTCCCTCCCTCCCCTCTCTCTCTCTCTCCCTCCCTCCCCCCTCTCTCTCCCTCCCTCCCCCTCTCTCTCTCCCTCCCTCCCCCTCTCTCTCTCTCTCTCTCTCCCTCCCTCCCTCTCTCTCTCGCTCCCTCCCTCCCTCCCTCCCCCTCTCTCTCTCTCCCTCCCTCCCTCCCTCCCTCCCCCTCTCTCTCTCTCTCCCTCCCCCCCTCTCTCTCTCTCTCTCTCCCTCCCTCCCTCCCTCTCTCTCTCTCTCTCCCCCTCCCGCTCAGCGGCACAAACGGCTGCAGGATTCTCCCTGGCTGAAGCACTTTCACACAGGTAGGAAGATGGTTTATTTAATCTTTTCTTGGCTTATAAATGTTTATTCAGGTTGGATTTATTTGTATAATATTTGTAGAAGTATAAATAAAGATTTATTGTCGAATTTAATGAGTTCCCTTACCCCCCTCGTTCTGGACGCCTAATTTGTAACCAGCGCCTGATTTTTTAATGTGTAGAACAGGTTTTTTCAGTTCTACAAAAATCTTCACTGGCTCCATTCTACGTTAGTTTGGAGTACATTTTCACTGTGGAAACTTTCAAATCAGGCGTCAGTGGCCGGACACGCCCCCTTTTGAAGAAAAAATTCTGTTCTAAACTAGAACTGTTCTACCTGATTAGAACTGCAGAAGAAAAAGTGGAGAATTGCGATTTCTAAAATAGTCCATTCTCCACCAGTTGCTCCTAAAAATCAGGCGCGAATCATGTGGAAACTTGGGCCCATAGACTTATCTTTTCTTTTTTAAGATGATGATGGATCTGTGTATCTCCACTATTTTGTTTTATATTAGAATCCCCACGCCCCACAATATGGCTCAAAGGCTCTGTGCCCTACATGGTATGGTACTGAGCCATGCAGACTCGAAGGTTCCAGACTCAGTCCTGGTCTGTGCTGATCTTAGCTAGGACAGCAGTCAGAACCAAAATGAGCCTAAGCACCCGTACACTTACAAGGGGAAAAACGTGTGCGTGAACATTGGGGAGGACAGGATCAGACTTGGATGTTATCCCTCTATGCTTGAACAGCTTGCCGATATTCATCATCTAGGCTTATTTTAGAAAATTCTCTACTTGGGTAGGTTTCAGAAGAATTTTAAAGTAGTAATCATATAATTCTGGTATTTTTAAACTTACACTTTGGTGACAACACGCTTAAAGTATTCTAGATTTAATTCCTGGTCTGTGCTGTTAGCAGATTTCAGTCGAGTTGGTGTTGAAGGCATTACTATGTGAAGAGCAAATCTGCCTGATCACTATCCAGTGACTCCCTACTGGAAATGTACACCCTATGGTCATTGAGGAAAGACATAATCAGGCTCAGTTGTGATGGTAAATAGCTTGCCGACACTGACTGTCTAGATTTCCGTGAGTATAGAACTTTGGTTAGACCACACTTGGAGTACTGTGAACCGTTCTGGTTGCCATATTATAAGAAAGAAAGACTTGGATTTATATAGCATCTTTCATGACCACCGGACGCCTTAAAGTGCTTTACAGCCAATGAAGTACTTTTTGGAGTGTAGTCACTGTTGTAATGTAGGAAACACGGAAGCCAATTTGCGCACAAGCAAGCTCCCACAAACGGCAATGTGATAATGGCCAGATAATCTATTTTTTTTGTTGTTGTGTTGATTGAGGGATAAATATTGGCCAGGACACTGGGAATAACTCCCCTCGTCTTCTTTGAAATAGTGCCATGGGATCTTTTACGTCCACTTGAGAGAGCAGACAGGGCCTCAGTTTAACGTCTCATCCGAAAGGCAGCACCTCCGACAGTCTAGTGCTCCCTCAGCACCGCACCGGAGTGTCAGCCTATATTTTTTTGTGCTCACGTCCCTGGAGTGGGACTTGAACCTACAACCTTCTGACTCAGAGGTGAAAGTGCTACCCACTGAGCTACAGCTGACATTTAAATGAATAATTATAAAAAGGGTCCGGAGAAAGTGCAAAAAGAATTACTAGAATGATACCAGAACTGAGAGGTTATACCTGTCAGGTTATACCTCCACCAACCTGATCCCGCCACACAGCACTGCCCCCCGATGATCAAAATCCGCGACGAGGCCTTGTACAACATGGACCATTTTCCATACCTCGGGAGCCTACTGTCAGCAAGGGCAGACATTGACGACGAGGTCCAACACCGCCTTCAGTGTGCCAGTGCAGCCTTCGGTCACCTGAGGAAGAGAGTGTTTGAAGACCAGGACCTCAAATCCGGCACCAAGCTTCTGGTCAACAAGGCAGTAGTGATATCCGCCCTCCTATATGGCTCAGAAACGTGGACTATATACAGCAGACACATCAAATTGCTGGAGAAGTACCACCAGCGTTGCCTCCGCAAGATCCTGCAAATCTGGCAGAACAGACACACCAACGTCAATGTTCTCGCTCAGACCAACATCCCTAGCATCAAAGCACTGACCACACTCGACCAGCTTTGTTGGGCGGGCCACCTTGTCCGCATGCCAGACAAGAGACTCCCAAAGCAAGCACTCTATGTGGAGCTTTGACACGGCAAGTAAGTCCAAGGTGGGCAGAGGAAACGCTTCAAGGAAACCCTCAAAGCCTCCTTGACAAAGTGCAACATCCCCACCAACTCCTGAGAATGCCTGGCCCACGACCGCCCAAAGTGGAACAAAAGCATCTCGGAGGGCGCTGAGCACCTTGAGTCCCATCGTCGAGAACAAGCAGAAACCAAGAGCAGACAGTGGAAAGAGCATGCGTCAACCCAGGTTCCCCACCCACCCTTTCCTTCAACCACTTTCTGCTCCACCTGTGACAGAGTATGTCGGTCCCGCATTGGACTCCTCAGTCATCTGAGAACTCACTTATAGAGTGGAAGCAAGTCATCCTCAACTCCGAGGGACTGCCTATGACGATCAGAAAAGATTGAACAGGCTGGGCCTCTTTTCTCTAGAAATGAGAATACTGAAGGGTGTTCTGATAGGGGTCTTTATTACGAGAAGATATTTCCATTTGCGGACGAGATCAGGACTAGGGGCCATAAATATAAGATAGTCACTAATAAATCTAATAGGAAATTCAGGAGAAACTTATTTACCCAGAGAATAGTTAGAATGTGGATTTCGCTACCAGAAGGAGTAGCTGGGGCGACTAGCGTAGATGCATTTCAGGGGAAGCTAGATAAACATATGAGGGACAAAGGAACAGAAGGATATGTTGATGGGGTTAGATGACGAAGGTTGGGAGGAGGCTCGTATGGAGCATAAACACCGTCATGGATCTATTGGGCCAAATTACCGGTTTCTGTGCTATAAATGCCATGTTATTGCCATTTTGAGAGACTATTGGAGGATGCTCGATTACCATGGAACTATATTCTAGCATGGCTGTCAATATTTTTAGAAGAAATTGGGGGCGGGGGGCAGGGGGGAACTATGGGGAGAAAGCTGGTAAGAGAATAAAAAGATTCTTAAATGATTTGTTTCATAATTGACTCCAGAATTTTCAATATATACACATTTAGTCATCTAACATCTTCACAAAGGATTTCCCAAAGATATCTCTGAATTACAGCAATAGAACGTTGCTTAACTTGGAACATTTTGGAAATAAACAGAATTGCACACATTGATTTGCTGCAATCTCCTGCAGTCCATGTTCACATCAGGCTCCCTGCTACTCGAAAACAAATGCAAAATACTGCGGATACTGGACATCGGAAATAAAAGCAGAAAATGCTGGAAACGCTCAGCAGGTCAGCCAGCATCTGTGGAGAGAGAAACAGAGTTAATGTTCCAGGTCAATGACCTATTCTTGGAACTGAAACGCTAGCTCTGTTTCTCTCTCCACAGCTGCTGCCTGAGCTGCTGAAGGTTTCCAGCATTTACTGGTTTAATTCCCTGCTACTCTGCATGACCTTCACTGTTGCTTCATGTTTGAATGTTAAAGCCTTCTGTGGCAGCATAAACAATTCTTATCACACTGTCAAAGTTTAACTTTACAACATTCATGCAGTCTCTTCAGTCAAAGACAAATAATGTTTTGTGCTCAAGCGATTTAGAAAGATGTTAGAAATGCTCATTAATTCCAAGGTTAGGCTCACAAATGAGTGAATGTCCGTACTAAAAAAAAAAGGATGTCAGTGGTGTAGAATGACTCTTCGCTCTCAAGCTTTTTTGTTATAAACAATTTCTCACTGCCCCCACCAAAGGCACTGGTGCATTCAAGGTTCTGGTTCCATGGACATTGGCCAATCTCCAGAAACCTTGCTCAAGTCGCAACTCTTTCTGCACTGGACAGGGAGTGTAGGCAGGCTATGTGACTGTGGTGGTGGATGGGGTGGGGTGGGGGGAGCAGGGAGTAGTGGGGGATGCATCACAGCTGAGCTATATTCTGACCATATCTGACACTTTGTACCAAGGGTCACTTTACGGCGATTCAGAGCAGGAACATTGGCTGATTTTCCCCTCCCTTGCCCAGGGCAGCCAAGGCCAAGTGTAAACCCCTATCAACACTCCTGGTGAGACTGACTAACCCAGCACACGTCAAGGATCAAACCTGTGACCTTTCTGGACTTAAAAAAACAATTAGTTCCTGGATTGCCCTTGAGAAGGTGGTAGTGAGCCACCTTCTTGAACCACAGAGGGAAGTTAAGAGTCAATCAGATTGCTGTGGGTCTGGAGTCACATATAAGCCAGACCGGGTGAGGACGGCAGATTTCCTTCCAGAAAGAACATTAGTGAACCAGATGGGTTTTTACGACAATCCGGTAGTTTCATGGGCACCATTTCTGATACTAGCTTTTTATTCCAGACATTTCATTAACTGAATTTAAATTCCCCAGCTGCCATGGGGGGGATTTGAACTTACTTCTCCGGATCATTAGCCCAGGCCTCTGGATTACTGGTCCACGAACATAACCACTATGCTACCATATTGTGTGACATAGTTCCACACTGTGCACTTGCTAACTGTCTCACCATGAGAGAAAGGTCTATTTAGGTTTTGTCATCACAACCCTGTACATTTCAGATTTGTTGGATCAGGATGAACCACTCTAACTGCAGTGTTGAGGATTCAAAGGAAGGGCTTTCTTCGTTCTAACGTTGCAAACCCTTCCAGATTGTCCTGGAGTTTCCCGGAATGTCTGGGAGTTTCCCGGTATTGAAGATATAGCTCCTGGACGGAAGTGAACATAATGCCAGCAACCTGGGAGAAAATAGGATGTAGAGTTGATGGGCAGCACCAGTGCACCAATGAGACAGAGCTTTGACAGATAGGCATGGAGCAGGGGGTGGGGTGTCCATTCACAGGTCTGGCTGCACTGGAGTCTGTGTGAGCACCATCGGCAGCAATAGGTGGTGGTATTTTTGCTGTTGCAGCATCCATTTTAAGTAAATATTTCTAACTTTATTATTCCAATCAGTTCCTTTCCCCATTTGCCTGCACCAACTTTTGCTGCACCTTTTCCGAAGTCTGTAGCGACCTGTGAGGGAATTACCGATCATTTCAGGACTAAAGTGGTTGGATACCACTGCTGGACCTTCCCCCTGTCATTTTTCACTGAAGTGGAAAATGAAATAGCATTTAAATTCCCACCCTTCAGCTCCGGTGCCTGTGTGTGTGTATGTGTGGCAGAAGATGCCGACCTTCCTGGATTACAGATGCTGCCTGACTAGCAGTGCATTTTAAGCATTTTCTACTTTTGTTTGGGATTATAAATAATTCTTGGGGTGGTGGGTGATCAGAGAGCCCAACTCTCGGGGGGTGGGGGTGGGGGGAACCTGGTGCCCAACTCTCGGGGGGCGGGGGGAGGGGACCTGGTGCCCAACTCTCGGGGGGCGGGGGGGGGGGGAACCTGGTGCCCAACTCTCGGGGGGCGGGGGGGGGACCTGGTGCCCAACTCTCGGGGGGCGGGGGGGGGGACCTGGTGCCCAACTCTCGGGGGGCGGGGACCTGGTGCCCAACTCTCGGGGGGCGGGGGGGGACCTGGTGCCCAACTCTCGGGCGGGGGGGACGGGGGGGGGACCTGGAACCCAACTCTTGGGGCAGAGGGGGATTACAGTGAACACGTTCCAGGCTGGTAGGGAACCATTTCTGAGGCACTTGGGAAATTTCCCAATTTTCTGATACAAAGTCCACCTTCCAGATTTCCCAACAAAACTGCACCCCACCCATGCCTACATCGCCTGCCCCTGTCAAAATTCAGCCCAATAGGTCTGTAATCTATGACTGACCTTAACAATTACACTTTAAAGAGCATGCAAGTCAGTCTAGCCTCCACATGACCTCATCATCATCATAGGCAGTTCCTCGAAACGAGGATGACTTGCTTCCACGCCAAAAAGGGATGAGTTCACGGTGTTTCAATGAAGGACCTAATAAATTCAGGTCGCGAACTACATCTTGAAGGGTGGAAGATGCCTGTGTGTGGATTTTTTTTAATGTGTGTTGGCCGTTGCACCTCAGCCACCACACGGGCTCGACAGAGTGAGTGATCCAGTGGCAAAGGTTAACCAAGACGACTGGAGACCAGCTCTGCTGCACGGACCTAGTACGCACACATATTGCAGTGTGGGCTGGCCCGTGCTGCCCCTGGGCCCTCGCCTCTTCTGGGCCTGAACTCATGTCTCTCCTGGGCCCCGATCACATCGCTCTACGAACTCTTGCCGCTCCTGCGCCCCGACCTCGCCGCTCCTGCTGTACCTGCCCACGCTCCAATCAGTGACCTGGATTTGGGTGACATCACCACATGACCTATCCTTTAACTGAGACCAGCTTCTAATTAATTTCAAGAATTAAAAACAATTACACCTTATAGCATTAAAGAGATACACACTTGCATTCTTGTAACAGAATACACAATGATCTTTACAAGGTATTATACTCCAGCTCTTTGACTTACTGTGAGCAGTGGCACAAGACATTCATGAGTATATAGGTGTATGAGAGGCCATAGCAACAAGATGCCTGGAAAGAACTAATAATCATACACTGGCTCTAGATGGAGCAGGCCCGATGGGCCAATTGGATTTTTCTCACAGGAACATAGGAAATCTCAAGTCCGGAAAAGCCCACAGGTTGAACGAACATTGGAAGACCAAAGCAATTGTCTTTCGCCGCTGCTACTGATTCCATTGCCCCTCCCTGGCCACTGACGCAGACTGAACCTGGGTGTCCTTTTCGACTCTGAGCTGTGTTTCTGAACCAATATATTTTCATCATAAAGATCATTAACCTCCACCTCTGTAAAATCCCTGATTCCGCTACTGCCTTTGCCATCTGCGACTGAAAAACCCGTTCATGGCTTTGTTACCACCAGTGTCGACTATTCCAATGTTCCCTTGGGCAGCCCCCAGCCTCTGTAAACTTGAGATCATCCAAAACTGTTCTGCCTGTGTCCTATCACAGACCAAGTTCTGCTCACCCATCACCCCTGTCCCCCAACGCCTCAAATTTAAAATTCTCATCGATGTTGAAATCCATTCATAGCCTTGCTTTTCCCCAATTCTGTAACCTCCTGCACTCTTACAACCCACCCACCTGACCCACAAACTCTCTATTCCTCTAGCTCTGGCCTTTTGTATAACCTCTCTCCCTTTCACCCCACCATTGGCAGCCATTCCTTCAGTCACCTGGGCCTGAGGCTTTGGAATTTCCTCCCTAAACCTCTTGACCTCTTCACCTACATCTCCTCCTTTAAGACTCATTTAAAACTCTCTTTAAAACCCACCTCGTCAACCAAGCTTTTGGTTACTCTTTGTTACCTGTCCTGGTCAATATTAATCCCTCAATCAACATAACAAAAAAACAGATTATCTGGTCATTATCACATTGCTGTTTGTGGGAGCATGCTTGTGTGCAATTTGGCTGCCACGCTTCCTACATTACAGCAGTGACAACACTTCAAAAAGCACTTCATTGGTTGTAAAGCACATTGAGATGTCTGGTCGTCATGAAAGGTGCTCTATAAATCCAAGTCTTTCTTTTTCTTCTTTGGCTCAAAATTCATTTTGTTCTTATGCCTCTGTGAAGCACTTTGGGATATTTGTTCCACGTTAAAGGCACTGTGTAAATGCAAGCTGTTGTAGTGATATTTAATTTAATTAATATTTAGAAATCAACCTGAAAAAAAAGAGATTGAAATATTGCCAATTTCACCTCAACTGCTTATGAACCAAAAATATATATATTGTTTCGGTAGATCTCCCTAGATTGGATTTAAATCCAGAGACCAGAAGTGACAGGAATGTTTCCTAATCCATTTATTAAAAAAATGAATCATAGTCTTCCATTTTGTTTATTCTAGACCTTTTATTCACCAAGAAAGTTTGAGCAGTGTACAGGCTTTCATTTATTTTAGGTGAACTTGTCCCAGGTTTGTGCGACACAGGTGCGTTTAAAAGCAGCAATGGGATTTGAAACATCTCCCGTCTGCTACTTGAATCACTATTTCTACAGCAGGCTGGCTTTCACCAACAGAGCTGAGGAAAAGATGGTGGTATCAGTAAAGCTACCTGGCCTGTACTCCTGCTCGCATGCCAGGTGCCTTCCAAGTCGTTTTCATGGCACACATTCGAGATTTGGCCCCCTTGTCGTGAGTTTAAAAGGGAGTACCAAAAAGGTTATTTTCTCCCTCCTCTCCTGAAGGCATGAACTCTTGTTGAGATATGACTCCACTCCAGCTCTCCAGCGTCTTCAGAAATGCATTCTTCGAACCTGAACTGTGCTCATCAGTAGGCTATTCAACAGCGATGGCCATAACAACTGATTCCAATCTTGTCTCACATGGCGTCAATATAAATGTCCTATCAACCAGGAGTTACTGGGTGGCAATCTGGAGTTGGAAAATCTGACTGATATTTTTCTCTCCTTAACCCAAGGGCACTAAGGCTAATTGTAGGATCCCAATACTGCTTAAGATGAGATTAGCTAACTGGAATGGAAATTGAGCCAGGAACCTTCCCAGTCTACATGGCCTAATACTACACTGGGTAAGGGCTCTGTCAAAGCTACATTTAAAAAAAAAGTAAAGTCCATGCACCAACAGGCTGTGCATTCTGTATGCACATGCACAACACTTCAAGAATATATACTCCATTTTGGAGCCACAGAAAGAGAGCCAATTCCAAAGTAGATGTCATGAAAACCATTTGAAGGACAGATGAAATGGAAAATGGGGGCAGAAGCCTGGTGATCTTTTGGTCGACATGTTAGTTCATCACTGCAAATTCACACGTGAAGACTACCAGACTAGGATATTTTGCACAAACCATCCACCAGCAAGCAGATTTTATTTCAATTTCTCACAGTGTTTTTTCTTGTTGATTCAGAGCCCTGTTTGCCACTATAAACAAGATATGTCTTGTAGATAGAACCAGCACCAGAAAGAACTGGTGCTGTTATTTAACTAGGGTTGCCATCTGTCCAGTTTTTGATCCAACAGCCTAGTTTTACATTTCTTAATTTAAACCATGGACAAAAATCTGGACTTCAGCTATTTTGTCCCGATCTTCTTTTGTTGGTGTTCCAGGATTTACAGTAAAATGTAAAAACTGGACTGATTTGAAGTGTTCCCAAGTCTGCAAAATGATCAGGGCTTGAAATTAAATCCAGAGCCACCAGCAAGCAGAGAAGCAGCTGGTCCCAGAAGTCAATTGTGAAATTTGGGGGTTGCACAGCCAGTGGCTTTTGATGAAGTGGAGTGCAACTCGGGGGTGATGCTCGAGTGGCTGTGGTACCACCTGAGAGAGAAAGGTAATGCAAGGCACAAACCAGCCACAAGTGAGAACAAGGTCTAGAACATGCAGCTAGTGTGGTCTGGCTCCTGGTCTAATGCTGGGATCTAGCCTTAGAGGCAGAGGGAATTCGTCCAACAGTCAGATATCATTAGATTTGGGACAGGTTGCGAGGTTGCACCAAGGTAAATATAAAACATAATAGACATTACCTTCAAATAAATAAAAGAAATAGATTCAAAACTAATAATAAATACAATATAATACAGTACAACTATTAATTAGTCATAAATAGAAAGACAGTTCAGCAAAACAATATAAACAAAGAGTCAAAAAATAATTTTACACTATAACTGGCAAGCATGGCAATGGCTCCAAATAAACAAATACAAAAAACTGGATACAAAATATAATACAAATAAAGAGCAATAATAAGGAGGCATAAGCACTACACCTAATCCAAAAACAGGCAAACATGCAGGAGTCTGGGAATCTCGCAACACAGCGAAAGAAGAGAGAAGTTGCAAAGTAATAGGTGTACCTGCTGCTGTTAAGCCCACATAATGATTGAAGTAATTTGCCTTAATACATGCAATTTAAAAAATAAATCTGTAGCAGTGCCTGCACCCCCATCCCACCACTTCCTACCAGCCTCATTCTCTGTTCAGTTTGCACTTGGCAAATGATGGCAACCCTAGTTTTAAACCAGTCCCTGAATCTTACTTCAGAAACCGTCAAGAAGTTATACTGAGCAGTTGATGCTTAATAACTTTTTTTTTAAGTGCGAGCTATGGTGGCTACCTGTTGTAGATGCCATTCTTTCTACAGAAGGAATTCTTCACTGAAAGTCGTCTGTTGTTGAGTTCCAGTGCTGGGAACCGTCCATTGTCTAAGCTCATGATTTCCTCATGAGCCAGAGTGCCAGTCTTTGTGTTGTTCCCTGAAATTGAAAATAACGGTGAAAATCAATCTCACTAAAGTTAACACTTAACATATTATGCTTTTATCCTTCGTGCAGTTAACATCAAACAGTGTGCAGACAATTAGAAGGCAGCTTCTGAGGAACAAATCTCATTATTCTGGGAAGACTGATCAAATGTTCAATTTGATTTCAGCAGTTCTGCTAGGTTTTTGCAAAATGAAGAAAAATATTGCTTTCACAAGCATATTTCTAGGGATGAAAGCTGCTTAGTAAATTATATATTGTGTAGCATTTTAAAAGTATGCAGAAAATGATTTTTACACCGCATGATTTCTGCAACACAAACCTGGAACGGTACTTTCAGAAATGCCAGGACAGCAGGTTCAGGATAATGGAGGGCAAATATCAAGAATGATTTATTAATACAGAAGAGAAGCAATACCTAAAAAGGATTGCCAGAAATGGTGGACCCATTTAAGAAATAACTAGATACTGTAATGGGAAAATGCTGGGGTTGATTTTCTGAAAATAATAAACTAACTGGATTTAAAGCTTCTTCATCCCAACCTATCTTGTGATTTCTAGTTACACATAACTAGTGTTTGCTAGTTCTGTTGGGGAGGGGTTAAACTAATATGGCAGTGGGATGGGAACCTATGCAGGGAGACAAAGGGAAGTAAAATGGGGGCAGAAGCAAAAGATAGAAAGAAGAAAAGTAAAAGTGGAGGGCAGAGAAACCCAAGGCAAAAATCAAAAAAGGGCCACATTACAGCAAAAGTCTAAAGGGACAAAGTGTGCTAAAAAGACAAGCCTGAAGGCTCTGTGCCTCAATGCGAGGAGTATTCGTAATAAGGTGGACAAATTAACTGCGCAGGCAGCTATTAACGAATATGATATAATTGGGATTACGGAGACATGGCTCCAGGGTGGCCAAGGCTGGGATCTCAACATCCAGGGGTATTCAACATTCAGAAAGGATAGACAGAAAGGAAAAGGAGGTGGGGTAGCGTTGCTGGTTAGAGAAGATATTAATGCAATAGTAAGAAAGGACATTAGCTTGGATGATGTGGAATCGGTATAGATGGAGCTACAGAATACCAAAGGGCAGAAAACACTAGTGGGAATTGTGTACAGCCCACCAAACAGAAGTAGTGAGGTTGGGGACAGCATCAAACTAGGGGTGCGTGCAATAAAGGTACAGTAGTTATCATGGGCAATTTTAATCTACATATAGATTGGGCTAACCAAACTGGTAGCAGTACAGTGGAGGAGGATTTTCTGGAGTGTGTTAGGGATGGCTTTCCAGAACAATATGTCGAGGAACCAACTAGAGAGCTGGCCATCCTAGACTGGGTGATATGTAACGAGAAAGGACTAATTAGCAATCTTGTTGTGCGAGGCCCCTTGGGGAAGAGTGACCATAATATGGTAGAATTTTTTATTAAGATGGAGAGTGACACCGTTAATTCAGAGACTAGGGTCCTGAACTTAAGGAAAGGTAACTTCGATGGTATGAGACGTGAATTGGCTGGAATAGACTGGCGAATGATACATAAAGAGTTGACAGTGGATAGGCAATGGCAGACATTTAAAGATCACATGGATGAACTTCAACAATTGTACATCCCTGTCTGGAGTAAAAATAAAACGGGGAAGGTTGCTCAACCGTGGCTAACAAGAGAAATTAGGGATAGTGTTAAATCCAAGGAAGAGACATATAAATTGACCAGAAAAAGCAGCAAACCTGAGGACTGGGAGAAATTTAGAATTCAGCAGAGGAGGACAAAGGGTTTAATTAGGAGGGGGAAAATAGAGTATGAGAGGAAGCTTGCTGGGAACATAAAAACTGACTGCAAAAGCTTCTATAGATATGTGAAGAGAAAAAGATTAGTGAAGACAAACGTAGGTCCCTTGCAGTCAGAGTCAGGTGAATTTATAATGGGGAACAAAGAAATGGCAGACCAATTGAATAAATACTTTGGTTCTGTATTCACGAAAGAAGAAACAAATAACCTTCCGGAAATACTTGGCGACCGAGGGTCTAGCGAGAAGAAGGAACTGAAGGAAATCCTTATTAGTCAGGAAATTGTGTTAGAGAAATTGATGGGAGTGAAGGCCGATAAATCCCCAGGGCCTGATAGTCTGTATCCCAGAGTACTTAAGGAAGTGGCCCTAGAAATAGTGGATGCATTGGTGATCATTTTCCAAAAGTCAATCGACTCTGGATCAGTTCCAATGGACTGGAGGGTAGCTAATGCAACACCACTTTTTAAAAAAGGAGGGAGAGAGAAAACGGGGAACTATACACCGGTTAGCCTGACATCAGTAGTGGGGAAAATGTTGGAATCAATTATTAAAGATGAAATAGCAGCGCATTTGGAAAGCAATGACAGGATCGGTCCAAGTCAGCATGGATTTATGAAAGGGAAATCATACTTGACAAATCTTCCGGAATTTTTTGAGGATGTAACTAGTAGAGTGGACAAGGGACAAGGTAGAACAAGTGGTGTATTTGGACTTTCAAAAGGCTTTTGACAAGGTCTCACACAAGAGATTGATGTGCAAAATTAAAGCACATGGTATTGGGGGTAATGTATTGACATGGATAGAGAACTGGTTGGCAGACAGGAAGCAGAGAGTCGGGATAAACGGGTCCTTTTCAGAATGGCAGGCAGTGACTAGTGGGGTGCCGCAGGGCTCAGTGCTGGGACCCCAGCTATTTACAATATACATCAATGATTTAGATGAAGGAATTGAGAGTAATATCTCCAAGTTTGCAGATGACACTAAGCTGGGTGGCGGTGTGAGCTGCGAGGAGGATGCTATGAGGCTGCAGAGCGACTTGGATAGGTTAGGTGAGTGGGCAAATGCATGGCAGATGAAGTATAATGTGGATAAATGTGAGGTTATCCACTTTGGTGGCAAAAACATGAAGGCAGAATATTATCTGAATGGCGGCAGATTAGGAAAAGGGGAGGTGCAATGAGACCTGGGTGTCTTGGTACATCAGTCATTGAAGGTTGGCATGCAGGTGCAGCAGGTGGTGAAGAAGGCAAATGGCACATTGGCCTTCATAGCTAGGGGATTTGAGTATAGGAGCAGGGAGATCTTACTGCAGTTGTACAGGGCCTTGGTGAGGCCTCACCTGGAATATTGTGTTCCAATTTGGTCTCCTAATCTGAGGAAGGACGTTCTTGCTATTGAGGGAGTGCAGCAAAGGTTCATCAGACTGATTCCCGGGATGGGAGGGCTGACATATGAGGAGAGACTGGATCAACTGGGCCTGTATTCACTGGAGTTTAGAAGGATGAGAGGGGATCTCATAGAAACAAAACAAATTTTGAGGGGACTGGACAGGTTAGATGCAGGAAGAATGTTCCCGATGTTGGGGGAGTCCAGAACCATAGGTCACAATCTAAGGATAAGGGGTAAGCCATTTAGGACCGAGATGAGGAGAAACTTCTTCACTCAGAGATTTGTTAACCTGTGGAATTCTCTTCCGCAGAGAGTTGTTGATGCCAGTTCGTTAGATATATTCAAGAGGGAGTTGGATATGGCCCTTACAGCTAAAGGTATCAGGGGGCTATGGAGAGAAAGCAGGAAAGGGGGATTGAGGTGAATGATCAGCCATGATCTTATTGAATGTTGGTGCAGGCTTGAAGGGCCTGCACCTATTTTCTATGTTTCTATAATGCACTACATGTAACAAAATCATAACTCAACCTGGGTAAATAGGGTACTGACAACTGGACATCAGGGAATTGGACTTCTTCAAATCTGCTATGGTGCAATTCTTGCTTTTTCCTTTTGAAATGATGGTCAATAAATTAAATGGTCAGTAAATATAAAACTATTGGATTTGATAGGAAAGATAGGGAAGGAAAGAAAAGAAAGGAGGTGGGGTGGCAGTATTGGTTAAGGAGAATGTTACAGTGTTGGAGAGGGAGGATGTCCTGGAGGGGTCAAGGACAGAATCTATTTGGTTCAAGTTAAGAAACAATAGAGTTGCCATTAAATTAATGGGGGTATTCTACAGTCCACCAACTAGTGGGAAGGATATAGAGAAGCACATTTGCAGGGAAATTACAGAGAGGTGCAAGACTATCGGGTATTGATAATGGGGGACTTCAACTATCCTCCTATAGATTGGGATAGTAATAGTGTAAAGGGCAGAGAGGGGGAAGAATTTCTGAAGTGTGGTCAGGAGAACTTTCTTGATCAGTATGTTTCTGACCCGACGAGGAGGAAGGCATTGCTGGATCTGGTTCTGGGGAATGAGGTGGGTCAAGTGGAGCAAGTGTCAGTTGGTGAACATTTAGGGAACAGTGATCATCGTATCATAGGGATTAGATTAGCTATGGAAAAGGATGGGGAGCAATCTTGAGTAAAAATACTTAATTGGAGAAAGGCCAATTTCAGAGGGTTGAGAATGGATCTGGCCCGAGTAAATTGGAATCAATGATTGGCAGATAAAACTGTAATTGAACAATGGGCTGCCTTTAAAGAAGAGATGGTGCAGGTAGAGTCAAGGTACATTCCCATGAGGGGGAAAGGTGGTGCAACCAAAGTCAGAGCTCCCTGGATGATGAAAGAGATAGAGAGTAAGATGAAGCAGAAAAAGGGGGCGTTTGACAGATGTCAGGTTGAGAAGACAAGTGAGAACCAGGCTGAATATAGAAAATTCAGAGGGGAAGTGAAAAAGGAAATAGAGGGGCAAAGTGAGATTATGAGAATTAATTGGGAGCGAACATAAAGGGGAATCCAAAAGTCTTCTATAGGCAGATAAATAGTATTTTGGTAGTAAGAGGAGGGATGGGGCAATTATGGACCAAAAAAGGAGAGATACGCATGGAGGCAGAGGGCATGGTTGAGGTACTAAATGAGTACTTTGCATCTGTCTTTACCAAGGAAGAAGATGCTGACAAAGTCATAGTGAAAGAGGAGGTAGTTGAGGTACTCGATGAGATAAAAAATTGCTAAAGATGAGGTACTACAAAGGCTGGCCGTTCTTAAAAGTAGATAAGTCACCAGGACCAGATTGGATGCATTCTAGGATGCTGAGGGAAGCTAAGATGGAAATTGCAGAGGCACTGGGCATAATCTTCCAATCCTGCTTCGATACAGAGGTAGTGCCAGAACTGGAAATTGCAAATGTTACACCTTTGTTCCAGAAAGGGTGCAACGATAAACCCAGCAACTACAGGCCAGTCGGTTTAACCAGAGCAGTAGTGAACGGTTGTGTTTCCAGACTGGAGGAAGGTATACAGTGGTGTTCCCCAGGGGTCAGTACTGGGACCACTGCTTTTCTTGATAAGAACATAAGAACAAAAGAAATAGGAGCAGGAGTAGGCCCCATCGAGCCTGCTCTGCCATTTAATAAAATCATGGCTGATCTGATCTTGGGCTCAGCTCCACTTCCCTGCCCGTTCCCCATAACCCTTCATTCCCTTATCATTCAAAAAATCTGTCTATCTCCACCTTAAATATATTCAATGATCCAGCCTTCCTGATTACTTGCTGTACCTGCATACTAATTTTTGGGTTTCATGCACAAGGACTCCCAGGTCCCTCTGTACTGCAGCATTTTGTAATCTCTCTCCATTTAGATAACAATTTGCTTTTTTATTTTTCCTGCCAAAGTAGAAAATCTCACACTTTCCCACATTATACTCCATCTGCCAAATGTTTGCCCACTCATTAGCCTGTCTATATCCTTTTGCAGATTCTTTGTGTCCTTTGCTTTCCCACCCATATGTGTATCATCAGCAAACTTGGCTACATTACACTCGGTCCCTTCATCCAAGTCATTAATATAGATTGTAAATAGTTGAGGCCCCAGCACTGATCCCTGTGGCACCCCACGAGTTCCCATTTGCCAACCGTAAAATGACCCATTTATCTGTTTTCTGTGAGTTAACAAATCCTCTATCTATGCTAATATATTACCCCCAACCCCCATGAGCTCTTATCTTGTGCAGTAACCTTTTATGTGGACAAATCAAATTGGTCAGGGTAGCCTTGAGGAGGAGTTCATAGAGTGCATAAGGGACGGGTTCCTTGAGCAGTATGTAACGGAACCAACCAGGGGGCAGGCTATCTTAGATCTGGTCCTGTGTAATGAGACAGGATTAATAAACAATCTCCTAGTAAAGGATCCCTCGGAATGAGTGATCATAGCATGATTGAATTTCAAATCCAAATGGAGGATGAGAAATTTGGATCTCTAACCAGCATACTAAGCTTAAATAAAGGAGACTATGAAGGTATGAGGGCAGAGTTGGTTAAAGTGGACTGGGAAAATAGATTGAAGTGGTTGATGAACAGTGGTGTACATTTAAGGAGATATTTCACAACTCTCAAGAAAAATATAGTCCAGTGAAGAGGAAAGGGTGTAAGAGAAAAGATAGCCATCCGTGGCTAACTAAGGAAATTAAGGACGGTATCCAATTAAAAACAAGGGCACACAAAGTGGCCAAAACTAGTGGGAGGACAGAAGACTGTGAAGCTTTTAAAAGCCAGCAAAGAACAACTAAAAAAATGATTAAGAAAGGGAAGATAGACTATGAAAGTAAACTAGCACAAAACATAAAAACAGATAGCAAGAGTTTCTATAAGTATATAAAAAGGAAAAGAGTGGCTAAAGTAAATGTTGGTCTCTTAGAGGACGAAACCAGGGAATTAGTAATGGGGAACATGCAGATGGCAGAAACTTGGAACAAATATTTTGTATCAGTCTTTATGGTAGAGGACACAAACAATATTCCAACAATGGATAGCTAAGGGGCTATAGGGGGGGAGGAACTTAACACAATCACAATCACTAAGGAGGTGGTACTCAGTAAGATAATGGGACTAAAGGCAGATAAATCCCCTGGACCTGATGGCTTGCATCCTAGGGTCTTAAGAGAAGTAGCGACAGGGATTGTGGATGCATTGGTTGTAATTTATCAACATTTCCTGGATTCTGGGGAGGTCCCAGCAGATTGGAAAACTGCAAATGTAATGCCCCTATTTAAAAAAGGAGGCAGATAAAAAGCAGGAAACTATAGACCAGTTAGCCTAACATCTGTGGCTGGGAAAATGTTGGAATCAGTTATTAAAGCAGGACATTTGGGAAAGCAAAATTCGGTCAGGCAGAGTCAGCATGGATTTATGAAGGGGAAGTCATGTTTGACAAATTTGCTTCGGTTCTTCGCGGATGTAATGGACAGGGTGGATAAAGGGGAACCAGTGGATGTGGTGTATTTGGACTTCCAGAAGGCATTTGACAAGGTGCCACATAAAAGGTTACTGCACAAGATAAAAGTTCACGGGGTTGGGGGTAATATATTAGCATGGATAGATTATCATCATCATAGGCGGTCCCTCGAATGAGGATGACTTGCTTCCACAAGAGTACACAGATATTTCAATGAAGGACCCGATGTTCCAGATCCCGAACTCCAATTGAAGGGGTGGAAGATGCCTGTGCGTGGATTTTTTTAACGTGTGGCGACCGTTGCACACCAGCCACCACACGGGCTTGACAGAGCTAGGCCTTTATCCAGTGGTAAGGGTTAACCAGGATGGCTGGAGACCTGCTCTGCTGCACGGACCTAGTGCGCACACATATCGCAGTGTGGGCAGGTCCGTGCTGCCCCATGGCCCTCGGCTGTTCTGGGCCCCGTACCCTCATGCGCCGCACTTTCGCTCACGATGTTCCAGGGCCCGGCGTTCCAGCTCTATTTATAGCCCTGACCTGTGGTGGTGTTCTCACACAGGATACAAGCAGGAAGAGGAATCCCAAGATACTCTCCCACCAGGAGTCCCGTTCACCCATCCACCACCCCCACTCCCACCCATCATCAAAGGCAGTCTCTCGAAATCGAGGAAGACTTGCTTCCATTCTTGGCTAACTAACAGAAAACAGAGAGTCAGGATAAATGGTTCATTCTCTGGTTGGCAACCAGTAACTAGTGGGGTGTCACAGGGATCAGTGCCGGGACCCCAACTATTTACAATCTATATGAACGACTTGGAAGAAGGGACTGAGCATAACGTAGTCAAGCTTGCTGACGATACAAAGATGGGAGGAAAAGCAATGTGTGAGGAGAACACAAAAAATCTGCAAAAGGACATAGAGAGGCTAAGTGAGTGGGCAAAAAGTTGGCAAATGGAGTATAATATTGGAAAGTGTGAGGTCATGCACTTTGGCAGAAAAAGTCAAAGAGCAAGTTATTATTTAAATGGAGAAAGATGGCAAAGTGCCGCAGTACAGCGGGACCTGGGGGTACTAATGCATGAAACGCAAAAGGATAGTATGCAAGTACAGCAAGTGATCAGGAAGGCCAATGGTATCTTGGCCTTTATTGCACAGCGGATGGAGTATAAAAGCAGGTAAGTCTTGCAACAGCTATATAGGGTATTGGTAAGGCCACACCTGGAATACTGCGTGCAGTTTTGGTTTCCATATTTATGAAAGGATATACTTGCTTTGGAGGCAGTTCAGAGAAGGTTCACTAGATTGATTCTGGGGATGACGGGGTTGACTTATGAGGAAAGGTTGAGTAGGTTGGGCCTCTACTCATTGGAATTCACAAGAATGAGAGGTGATCTTATCAAAATGTATACGATTATGAGGGGGCTTAACAAGGTGGATGCAGAGAGGCTGTTTCCACTGACGGTGGAGACTAGAACTAGAGGGCATGATCTTAGAATAAGGAGTCGCCCATTTAAAACAGAGATGAGGAGAAATTTCTTCTTTCAGAGGGTTGTAAATCTGTGAAATTCGCTGCCGCAGAGAGCTGTGAAAGCTCGGACATTGAATAAATTTAAGACAGAAATAGACAGTTTCTTAAACGATAAGGGGATAAGGGGTTATGGGGAGCGGGCAGGGAAGTGGAGCTGAGTCCATGATCAGATCAGCCATAATCTTATTGAATGGCGGAGCAGGCTCGAGGGGCCGCATGGCCTACTCCTGTTCCTATTGCTTATGTGGCACCTTATCGAATGCCTTCTGGAAATCCAAATACACCACATCCACTGGTTCTCCCTTATCTACCCTGCTTCTTACAACCTCAAAGAACTCAAGCAAATTTGTCAAACATGATTTCCCTTTCATAAAACCATGCTGACTCTGCTTGACTGTATTATGCTTTTCCAAATGTTCTGCTACTGTTTCCTTAATAATGGACTCCAACATTTTGCCAATGACAGATGTCAGACTTTCTGTCTCCCTACTTTTTAAATAGGGGCATTACATTTGCAGTTTTCCAATCCACTGGGACCTCTCCAGAATACAGGGAATTTTGGTAGATTGCAACCAATACATCCACTATCTCTGCAGCCATTTCTTTTAAGACCCTAGGATGCAGGCCATCAGGTCCAGGGGACTTGTTCACCTTTAGTTCCATTATTTTACCGAGTACTTTTTCTTTAGTGATGGTGATTGTTTTAAGTTCCCCACCTCCCTCTAGCCCCTTGATAATCTATTATTGGGATGCTTTTAGTGTCTTCTATCATGAAAACTGATACAAAATATTTGTTCAAAGTCTTTGCCATTTCCCTGTTCCCCATTATTAATTCCCCAGTCTCATCCTCTAAGGGACCAACATTTATTTTAGCTACTCTCTTTCTTTTTACATACCTGTAGAAGTTCTTACTATCCGTTTTTATATTTCTTGCTAGTATACTCTCAAAATCCATCTTCTCTCTATTATTTTTTTAGTCGTCCTTTGTTGGTTTAAAAACATTTTCCCATCCTCTGGCCTCCCACTAATCTTGGCAACATTGTGTGCTGTTGTTTTTAATTTGATACCATCCTTTACTTCCTTCATTAGCCACGGATGGTTCTCTCGTCTCTTAAAGTCTTTCCTTCTCACTGGGATATATTTTTGTTGAGAGTTATGAAATACCTCCTTAAATGTCTGCCACTGCTTATCAACCATTTTACTCTTTAATTTATTTTCCCAGTCCAATTTAGCCAACTCTGCCTTCATACCTTTTTAATTGCCTTTATTTAAGATCAGGATACTGGTTTGAGACCCAACTTTCTCACCCTCCAACTGAATTTGAAATTCAACCATGATATGATCACTCTTTCCTAGAGGATCCTTTACGATGAGATTATTTATTAATCCTGTCTCAATGATATATGTTAATGACTTGGCCTCGGCTGTACAGGGCACAATTTCAAAATGTGCAGATGACACAAATTTGGAAGTATAGTGAACAGTGAGGAAGATAGTGATCGATTTCAAGAGGACATTAGACAGGCTGATGGACTGGGCGGACACGTGGCAGATAAAATTGAATGCAGGAAAGTGCAAAGTGATACATTTTGGTAGGAAGAACGAGGAGAGACATTATAAACTAAAGGGTACAATTCTAAAGGGGGTGCAGGAATAGAGAGACCTAGTGGTATATGTGCACAAATCGGTGAAGGTGACAAGACAGGTTGAGAAAGCGGTTAAAAAAGCATACGGGATCCCGGGTTTAATAAAGCAAGGAAGTTATGATGAACCTTTATAAAACATTGGTTCGGCCTCAACTGGAGTATTGTATTCTATTCTGGGCACCGCATTTTAGAAAGGATGTGAAGGCCTTAGAGAGGGTGCAGAAAAGATTTACGAGAATGATTCCATGGATGAGGGACTTCAGTTATGTGGATAAACTGGAGAAGCTGGGGTTGTTCTCCTTAGATCAGAGAAGATTGAGAGGAGATTTGATAGAGGTGTTCAAAACCATGAAGGGTCCAGACAGAGTCGATAGAGAGAAACTGTTCCCATTGGTGGAAAGGTCAAGAGTAAGAGTACACAGATTTAAGGTGATTGGCAGAAGAACCAAAGGCGACATGAGGAAAAAAATGTTTACACAGTGAGTGGCTAGGATCTGGAATGCACCGTCTGAAAGGGTGGTGGAGGCAGGTTCAATCGTGGATTTCCAAAGGCAATTGAATAAGAACTTGGAGAAAACAAATTTGCAGGGCTATAGGGAAAGGGCAGGGGAGTGGGACAAACTGCAGTGCTCTTGCAAAGAGCTGGCATGGCCAAATGGCCTCGTTCTGCACTGTAACATTCTATGATTCTATGATAGGCTATGGCCATTCCACCACATTTGCTGGTGTAGACCATGGTGACTGGCTGGCTCTTCAGTAGGCAAGTATAGGTTTGCTCGATCTTTATACTGATATCTCCTCCCCCATGGACTGATTAGAATCCATTATATTTTGATTCTTGGGCTTTTCATAGGTTAGTCTAGAATACTACTTGAATTTAAAGTGTGGAATCGGAAAAGGGGACACCAGTCCAACTAGTAAAATATAACTTTTCACACTGATATCAGGAGGTTCCTCTTAATACAGATAGGGATCAACACTTGGAATGATGAACATCGGTATGCCTGCGGCCTTCCGTGAGAGGTGGGCACCGGAGGAACTAGAGTGCATCATTTCAACAGGACTTCTGGACAGAGTGATTGATGAAGGCAAAAACCCTGGAATCATTTAAGAAACAAGCAGATGCAGCAATGGTAGAAATGTAGGCTTGTTCTGGATAGATGAATTAAGTTGGGCCGAAAGGCTTTTCTCATCCATATCTTGTGATATTTCTAAACTCCCAGCTTCTAAGTAAAAGAGAAAATTGGATGGCTTGTAACTGAGATCATTCTCCCCTACCTCGAGCCCCAGTGCTAGTTTTCATGTTTTCATTGATACTATTCAATTAACACAAGACATTAGCTAAACAGCATTTTGTAATTACTGTTTTTTCTTTGCTAATCCGAACTGATGAGCCATGAGGTTCAGATTCACACAATGGTACAAAAAGCTATAAATTAACAGATACTCAAATGATTGAGTAAAACATTTGTTCTGCAGTGGTCTGATCGTAATTAGATCTTAATATTGCAATGAGTAGAACTAATTGAATCAAAAATATATTGTTCAGCTTTGTAAATTTTACTCTTATCTGAAAATGACCTAGTAGAGAATAAATTAGCTCAAGTGGACCTTGAATTAAGTAACTGTTTCAGTTCCAAAATGACTTAAATACACGATAATACTTTTGATTAATCTGACTGGTTGAATAATGAATTCAAAGCATTAAAATTAGTAACCTGCAGTTCATGACTTTAAATGTTTGATGTGCATTCAATGTGAAGCATTTATAAACTCAGTGAATGCACATTGTGGAGATCATTTTCTGTAAGCAGAATATAAATTCTAATTTGCCAGATGCAATAGCTCCTATGTCATTGAGGCATACAAACTGGCAGGATCCTTGGTCTGTGTTGAGTAAGCTCACATCAGCAGGGGTGAAATTAAAAGACCTCCAGCAATTTGGTGGTGGGGGGGGGGGGGCGCAGAATAGTTTTTTTAAACCCGCAGTGGGATACAGTTGGGCGGGGCGAGTACAAAACGCATTTACAGGCCTAAATTTGAGGCCCATCATAATTTAAAGCCCAGGCCTCATCTGCATGCCGCTGGTCTAGCTGGTCACCCAAAATGGAGGAAAGCGACAAGAACGGTATTTTAGGAATTTGGAGGCCACCGGCCGGCATCAGAGGGAGGCTCATCGGGAAACAGGTAAGTCGTGGGGATGGGGTTTGTGGAGGACAGGGGGATCTTGGCCCAGGGGAGACTCAAACCTTCCTTGTGAGGCACAGAGGACTTCTCCTGCTCCTCCTGAGCCCACAAAAGGGAATTTCTCCACTTATCTTGAAGAGTCACTTCATCCTCTCGACCTGCCTCCACCTGGCTCTGGCTGCTTCTCCGTTCAGGCCCAGGTTAAAATGTATTTGGAATCCCAATGACATGATGAGACCCCAATTTGCATAAATCTATGATGCTCCCGCTTACTTCCGGCGAGCACCATAACCACCTAATTACAGTGAGCAGTTAAAATGGTGGCAAGTGAGAACACGACTTGGATGCTCCATTTTAAAGGACTCCCGGTCTAATTCCTGCTGGGCGGCTGGGGTGGGTTCAAATTCTCGCCAATATTTCTGTTGCTGATCATTGTCTAGTAACTCTTGCTGGAAAATGTACAAGTATAGTGATTGGCAGAGGACAGAATAGTGCTTGGCTGTCATGCACCCGCAGTTAAATAACCTGCAAACACTCATGATCTAGCCTAACACGTGTTCTTGGTGCTCATGGAATCGTACTCCAGGATGAGAGGAAGGGAGAGGAAAAATTTGAAATGAGAAAATTAATTTGTGAGGATAGATGACCTGGCCTCAGTTCAGTTAGATTTCTTAAGAAAGAATAAAACATGAGGGCAGCCGAATAGATTAAATAGATTTAACCCGACTGTTATATTGAAGCAGAATGGGGAGACTGACGTGTGACCTGCCATTGTGAGATAATAGAAAATGTGACTTCGTTGCTGACCAAAAAAAATATTCACCTGCACTTTGTGGTTCATTAATATTTATTGAATGCACAATGTTTGAAAGTGCTTAGAAAGCTTTAAGATGCATCTTCCAAAAAGATTTGATCTCTAGAATTAATAAATCTTAACCATACAAAAGGATTACTATTAATGAATCAGAGTCTTTTGTGGCCCTCCAATGTTTCCTTCTGAAAATGCAGTTTTGAGAGAATTCAGTAAAGATCAGCAAATGTTAATGAACATATTCTGTGGGGGTGCTGTTGCATTATGACTATTTCTGGAATAAAAATGTTTTCATAGTGCACCACAATGTTACAAATATATCTTTTAACTAAAGGGCTCTATTAAAAGAGTATCTATGTTGAATACATAGCATCTACTGTATTTTTGCTTAAATATAGCATGTGACAACTGTAATATGTATCATCTATTCCTGCAACTATCTATTGTGCCCTCAGTAAGTGAAGTGCTTGCTAGCAACAATGTCAATGAAACTTACAAATTGAGCTTGGGCTTATCAAGTTCTAAGGGTCAGGCTTAAATGACCTGCTCACCTTGGCAGTAAATCATCTTTCAAACCAAAATCAGCTTTTTAGCCCATTAACTGAGGCCTGTGAGAATACAATTACAACATCTTGTGTGGCCATTTTGTTATTGAGTCCGTAATTGATACTAACAAGAGTCTTTTCTACCCAGGCAGTTGCATTTTAATTTCATAGAAGAATATTTTCTTATTTATTTCATGTGATAATGGTGCTGGAATTCCGATGTCCCGGGTCCGTACGAAGTTTCTACGGACCTGGGAAGGCATCGGAAAAGCCGGTTTTCAGCGCGCAATGCGCATGCGTGAAAATCAGCTTTTCCGATCTGTCAAGTTTCTGGCTTGACAGATCCTTCGCAGATCGGGAGCGAGGACACTTGCAGGGTAAGATTTCTGATATTTACGGATAACTTGTCTAGCAAATGTCCTCAAAAATCTTGCGCCTGAAAAAGCAGGCGCATCGACTACTTTTACAGGCGCAAGTGTTTAAAAATACACAAAAACATTTTAAAATAAAGTTAGAAAAACACATTTTATTCTTAAAAACCCTCCCCGCTATGATAAGTTTATTTTTAACCATAATTAAAAAAAACTTTTTTAAAAATCGGGAAAATATAATAACTTTAATTTCAATTAATTTTAAAGATGTGTGGTCTGTTTTTTATTTTTTATTATTTTGTGTGATTGCTTTTGTTCCCATTAATAGCACTGAGAACTCGTAGATACGTGAGTCTCAGTGCTATTAATGAGAACCTGTGAAATACTTACCTGATTAGCTGAGCAGTCACACATGACTGCATCTTCTGCTTCGAGACTCTCTGCACGGGAGCATGCTTTGCAGCGTAGGAGAAGGCCTCCCCATCGGAAATCAGGGCGCCTCCTAGGCCACCAGGTAAATTCGTAAAAAATATCCAGCGAGGAGGCAATTGACCGCGGGAAGACCCCCAGAGGAATTTCTGGGCCATTATTTATTTATTTGTGCTACTCACTAAATTGCAATGGAATCCTTAACATAGAATACTGATTCAAAGCAACATGAAAAGCTGCACACCATTCCAGAAATAAATACTATGCTAAAAACCTGTGGATTACAAAAATAATTTTACTCAACTAGACTGGCACTAATCACAAGCCTGATATCAAGAAAAAAACTCACATTGGTCCATCACCAATCTATTGTGAGACTGCACTAGTTCTGTTATAACCAGCGACAGACCTGAAATGGGGGATGGATGGTCCAAATCAAAATCAGAAGTCTGGAAGAAAGAATCTCTGATGATGAGCGACAGGTCAGCGGATAAAGCTTTCCCATCGAGGACATAGACACTTTGGGCAGACAGCTAACTTCCCCAAGGGAAACAAATAACCAGTAAATTACCACAGAATCAAATACTCACAATATGAAGTAGTGAAAGTGCACCTTCCAGTCCTTCTGCATTGCAAAGTTAATCATGGCACAGAGGTTCTAGCAATAGCCCAGATACCACTGAAACTTTATGCAAGCATTTATCAAAATCTCTTTCTTTGAGCGGTTTCTTAAGTGAGAAATTTGAATTTGCTTTTTGATTATATTTATTATGGAGCCTGTACATTTGTTTTCAATGTCCCATGCAATTATACACATGCCAAGATGGATTGCATCACTGTCATTTTTACCAATTCACTGAAAACAAAATGCTGAAAACTGAAAAATCAGGTGGAAAAAAGACACATTTAGAAAGCATGTTGTCACTTCACGTACTACGTAGGGCTAGATTTTCGGTTTTAGGCGAAAACAGTAGTTTTAGGTCAAAATTACTATTTTTAGGCCGAACTTTCGGCCTTTGGTAAAGGAGGCGTTGCACGACGATTCACGGCACAATCCGCAAGTTTCGGCAACTTTAGTCCGGGGCCAGGAACTCTGAGAGAGAGGCCTTGGGAGGGAGGAAAAACAAAAACCAAAAAATTCCAAAAAACATTCCAAAAATATTTTGAAGACCCTTATCTATCGAATCACTGAAAAAAATACATCAACTTACCTTTTGTGCAGGTTTTCATATTTACCCCTGCTGGCAAGACTGCACCAACAGTTTTGTCCTGTCGGTATTCTGGGCGTGGGAAAAGGGTCGGGAGAGTGCCAAAAGTATGACGCAAATGTAATCTGCGTCATTGCACGTCAGCGCACCTCTCCCCAGCAGTACTTGAAAGCGCCACCGCAAACAGGTACCCGAGGATCCCGCCAACCGGGTTTTCACCGCGGAGGGTCAAATCGTGGCGAAAACCCGGTCGCAAACCTGGCGAAAATCCGGCCCAATATTAATGAGTTGCTTTGAGATGGAATGTGTTGTGTATCTGCAAAGCATGCACTCCCATGTTATGCCACCAGGAAGCGCATCCCCTGAAGTCCCAAGGGATCCCAGCATCCCTTGGAAGCACTGTATATAAGCCGGCCCCTAAGGCCTGTTCCTCACTCTGGAGTGTCTTAATAAAGACTGAGGTCATTGTTACTTTAACCTCCCCGTGTGCAGTCTCATCTGTGTTGGGAACACAATAACTGGCGACGAGTATACGAATCCAACGCAAAGTTGCAGCAAGCTGTGGGCATCCTGGAGAAGTTCCCGGAGGATGTGGACCGGGAAGCCTATGTCAAATGGCAATGAGCTGGATGGAGAAGGAAGTGCTGCAAAAAGGAGAGTGGTCCTCCTCACGGTCTGCAGGGCACCGACCTACAGCCTCATGAAGAATCTTCTGGCTCCGGTGAAACCCACAGATAAGTCGTATGAGGAACTGTGTACATTGGTTCAGGAGCATCTTAACCCGAAGGAGAGCGTGTTGATGGGGAGGTATCGGTTCTACACGTGCCAGCGATCTGAAGGTCAGGAAGTGGCGAGCTATGTGCCGAGCTAAGGCGACGCAGGACAATGTGAGTTTGATGGCTACCTGGAGTCGATGCTCAGAGACTTTTCTGTACTGGGCATTGGCCACGAGACCATCCTACGAAAACCTTTGACTGTAGAGACACTGACCCTCCGTAAGGCCATTGTGATAGCACAGGCGTTTATGTCCACCAGTGATAACACCAAACAAACCTCTCAGCACACAAGTGGTAGCAATGTTCATAAATTAACTGGAACTGTGTTTGCGAGCAGAAATGTACAGGGCAGAAACCATGAGTCTGCAACTGCCAGCAGGTCTCAGGTGACCCAGATGACTGAGAGTCCACAACAAAGGATGAATGCAAGGCAATTCACACCTTGTTGGCAATGTGGATGCTTCCATTCAGCCTATACATGCCGCTTCAAAGGGTGTGTTTGCAAGAACTGTAGAACAATGGGGCATCTCCAATGAGCTGGCAGACGAGCTGCAAGCTCTGCAAAACCTGCTAACCACCAGGTGGCAGAGGAAGATCGGTCCATGGTGGATCAAAGCAATTTTGAGCCTCAGAGAGAGGAGGCAGATGCTGAAGTACACGGGGTGCACACATTTGAGATGAAATGTCCACCTATAATGCTAAATGTAAAATTGAATGGCTTACCCGTAGCCATGGAACTGGACACTGGCGCTAGCCAATCCATCATGAGTAAAAAGATGTTTGAGAGACTGTGGTGCAACAAGGCACTCAGACCAGCCCTGAGTCCCATCCACACGAAACTGAGATCGTACACCAAAGAGCTCATCACTGTCCTGGCCAGAGCCATGGTCAAGGTCACCTACGAGGGCAGGGTGCATGAACTGCCACTCTGGAATGTCCCGGGCGATGGCCCCACACTGCTTGGAAGGAGCTGGCTGGGCAAAATCCACTGGAACTGGGAATGACATCCGAGTGCTATCACATGTCGATGAGGCCTCATGTACCCAGGTTCTGAACAAATTTCCTTCCCTTTTTGAGCCGGGCATTGGAAACTTTTCCGGGGTGAAGGTGCGGATCCACTTGGTCGCAGAGGCACGACCCATTCATCACAAGGCGCAAGCGGTACCTCACATGATGAGGGAGTGGAAATCGAGCTGGGCAGGCTGCAATGCGAGGGCATCATCTCCACAGTGGAATTCAAAGAGTTCCGTTTGTTCCAGTACTCAAAAGTGATGTCACAGTCAGGATTTGCGGCGATTATAAAGCAACTATTAATCATTTTTCGCTACAGGACCAATACCCGCTACCTAAGACAGACGACCTATTTGCGACGCTGGCAGGAGACAAGACGTTCACTAAGCTTGACCTGACTTCGACCTAGATGACACAGGAGCTGGAGGAGTCTTCGAAGGGCCTCACCTGCATCAACACGCACAAGGGACTGTTCATCTACAACAGATGCCCATTTGGAATTCGGTTGGCTGCAGCGATCTTCCAGAGAAACATGGCGAGCCTACTCAAGTCAGTACCACGCACGGTGGTTTTTCAGGACGACATATTGGTCACGGGTTGGGACACCGTCGAGCACCTACAAAACCTGGAGGAGGTCCTCCAGCGACTGGATCGCGTAGGGCTGCGGCTGAAGAGGTCGAAATGTGTCTTCATGGCAACAGAAGTGGAGTTTTTGGGGAGAAAGATCGCGGCGGACGGCATTCGGCCCACAGACCCCAAGACAGAGGCTATCAGGAACGCGCCCAGGCCACAGAACATCACGGAGCTGCGGTCGTTCCTGGGACTCGTCAACTATTTCGGTAACTTCCTACCGGGGTTAAGCACCCTCTTAGAGCCCCTACATGTGTTATTGCGTAAAGGTGAAAACTGGGTATGGGGAAAAAAAACAAGTAATTGCTTTTGAGAAAGACAGAAACATTTTATGCTCCAACAAGCTGCTTGTATTGTATAACCCGTGTAAAAGACTTGTGCTAGCATGTGATGCGTCGTCGTACGGAGTCGGGTGTGTATTGCAACAAGCTAATGTTGCGGGGAAGTTGCAACCTGGCACCTATGCCTCCAGGAGCTTGTTTAAGGCCGAGAGGGCCTACAGCATGATTGAGAAAGAGGCATTAGCGTGTGTGTTCGGTGTAAAGAAAATGCATCAGTACCTGTTTGGCCTCAAATTTGAGCTGGAAACCGATCACAAGCCCCTCATATCCCTGTTTGCTGAAAACAAGGGGATAAATCCTAATGCCTCAACCCGCATACCAAAGGTGGGCACTCGCGCTATCAACGTATAACTATACCATACGCCACAGGCCAGGCACCGAGAACTATGTGGATGCTCTCAGTCGGCTACCATTGCCCACCACGGGGGTGGAAATGGCGCAGCCTGCAGACTTGTTGTTGGTCATGGAAGCATTTGAAAATGATAAAACACCTGTCGCGGCCCGCCAGATGAGGACTTGGACCAGCCAAGATCCTCTGCTGTCCCTAGTAAAAAACTGTGGACTGCATGGGAGCTGGGCCAGCATCCCCATTGAAATGCAAGAGCTAATCAAGTTGTTTCAGCGGCGAAAGGATGAGCTGTCCATTCAGGCAGACTACCTGTTGTGGGGCAACTGTGTAGTGCTACCCAAAAAGGGCAGGGAGACGTTCATCTCGGATCTCCACGGCACACACCTGGTATAGTAATGATGAAAGCGATAGCCAGATCCCACGTGTGGTGGCCCCGTATCGACTCTGACTTAGATTCCTGTGTACGGCAATGCCATATGTGTGCTCAATTGAGCAACGCGCCCAGAGAGGCACCACTATGTTTGTGGTCCTGGCCCTCCAGACTATGGTTGAGGCTCCATGTCGACTATGTGGGCCCGTTTCTTGGTAAAATGTTCCTGGTGGTGGTGGATGCTTTTTCAAAATGGATTGAATGTGAAATAATGTCGGGAAGCACCACCACTGCCACCATTGAAAGCCTGAGGGCCATGTTTGCCACCCACGGCCTGCCTGACATACTGGTCAGTGACAAAGGGCCATATTTCACCAGTGCCGAATTTAAAGAATTCATGACCCGCAATGGGATCAAACATGTCACCTTGGCCCCGTTTAAACCAGCCTCCAATGGGCAGGCAGAGCGGGCAGTACAAACAATCAAACAGAGCCTTAAACGAGTCACAGGCGGCTCACTCCAAACCCGCCTGTCCCAAGTACTGCTCAGCTACTGCACAAGACCCCACTCGCTCACAGGGGTGCCCCTGGCTGAGCTACTCATGAAAAGGACACTTAAAACCAGACTCTCACTGGTCCACCCCAACCTGCATAATCAGGTAGAGAGCAGGCGGCAGCAACAAAATGTAATCGATGGTCGCGCCACTGTGTCACAGGAAATTGATCTGAATGATCCTGTATATGTGCTAAACTATGGACATTGTCCCAAGTGGATCGCGGGCATGCTGATAGCAAAAGAAGGGAGTAGGGTGTTTGTAGTCAAACTAGACAATGGACAAATTTGCAGAAAGCACCTGGACCAAATGAGGCTGCGCTTCACAGACTGCCTTGAACAACCCACAGCAGACACCACCTTTTGCGAGCCCACAACACACATCCAAAGGATCAACGACACCACCCCGGACCAGGAAATTGAACCCATCATGCCCAACAGCCCAGCAAGGCCAGGCTCACCCAGCAGCCCTGCAGTGCCAACGACACGCCAGCCCAGCGAGGGCACAGCCAACACATCAGAACAGACATTTGTACCGAGGCGGTCCACCAGGAAAAGAAAGGCTCCCGACCACCTCACCTTGTAAATAGTTTTCACTTTGACTTTGGGGCGGTGGGGTGTATCTATAATGCATGCACTCCCATGTTCCGCCACCAGGGAGCGCATCTCCTGAAGTCCCAAGGGATCCCAGCATCCCTTGGGAGCACTTTATATAAGCCCTTAAGGCCTGTTCCTCACTGGAGTGTCCTAATAAAGACTGAGGTCACTGTTACTTTAATCTCCCTGTGTGCAGTCTCATCTGTGTTGGGAACACAATAGAATGTCTATTAAGTTGGCTATTGTGGCAGCCATTTTGCACATGATGAGATTCCACAAACAGCATTATCACTTAATTTAGCACAGACTCTTAATTAGAATAAAACAATTATTTGCATTTGGAATTGTTTTTAATGGAAAATTAAAGGGACATTTTTGCTTATTTTTAATATACTTCAAAATCTGACAGGTTAAACTTCCTTACTGGCTGTGGAAGGTGAACCACATGGTGTGATACTGGGCCATACGTATCAGAAAGTTCCTAAATTTGATTCCAAGTCTTAGGTGGAATAGCTGATCTCAGCCAGTGGCCCGACAGTTGGTCCCAGATTGGGAAAGGGAATAATTAGCCAGAGTTCCCACTCCTGATCACTTTCCAATGACTCTTGTTGGGCATTGCAGGTGGACAGGATCAGGATTATCTATGATACTTCCAATGGTCAGATGCTCGCTGTCGAAGCTCCCACAGGAAGGCCGGCCACTTGGATGAGGTACCAGAGTGCTGCCAGTGCCACAAGAGCTGCACTTCAGCAGGAGTCAGCTCCTTGGAGAAAGGTGGAGAAACATGTTTTATTTTTAAATGAGTTATATAAAGGATTTTTTTGCGAAATTAAAAAAGTTAAGTCAAAATCTCACTAAAAATAAAACCTCACTGTAAAATAAAAGCAGAAGAATTAGGAAGAGTTTCATCAGTAAACACCCGAAGATTGACTCTATCTCACTTCCCATCTCCTGGTTCCAGTTACTTCAATGGGATACACCACAGCTGTTTGTTTTTCTAACCAGACTGCAATATTGATCAATGGAAGTGAAATTAGCAAAACATGAAATGACAGGAACACAGAAGAAACTGTGCCACAACAGGTTGGGATGCCGCTTTCTGCCACAATGCAAGTTCAGCGATGCTGTCTGAGCGAGCAGAGGCCGAGCACATACTCACAAAACGCGAAAGCAGCGATTTTGGGCTGGTACATGAACAAAAAGATCATGTGAAATTGTCTTTTCTTTCAAACAACATAATCAAAACTAGATGATTTGCAAATCTAGAGCCAGGAACATGGCCAGAATATTTCTCAATCAGCAGTCTTGGAATAAACAATGAGAATATTATTAGCTCTAGTTGGGCAGAAAGGGCCCAAAATTCCACGTGGACTTTTTTTTGGCGCAGTTGTAGAGGTACGTCCGATTTTTTAGTGGCCCGACTGCACCAAAAAAAAGGTTCCAAGTTTCGCCGGCATAACCTTTCATTTTGGAGCAGCACAGATTTACTTAAGCTCTGTGGGTGCAGCTTAAGGTCTGCATCGAAAAATTGAGGTTGCCAGGGTGACGAGGGATGCCGAATTTATTCTGTCATGTCATTACTGATTTTTCTCTCTCCAAGAACTTCTATTTTTATAACAGGTAACTGGTGTAAGCATTCCAAGAGCCTCGTTTTTTAAAATTGATTTGTCTCTTTGTAAACTCAACCATGACACCGTGATGGCTCCCTCCCTCCCGCTATTGGTGCCTGCTCTTCTATCCCGGGCCGAAAGGTCCCCGCACCGGCTGCACCTATCCTGCAGCGGCCCACTTCTACCCCAGGCCCCCCTGCACAGGCCCGCTTCTATCCTGGGCCCCGCCGTGCCGGCCCACTTCTATCCCAGGGAAAGGCCCCTGCACCGGCCCGCACCTATCTCGGGCCGAAAGGCCCCCGGCACTGGCCCGCTTCTATCCTGGGCTAAATGGACCCCCGCACTGGCCCGCTTATATCCTGGCCCCCCCCCCCCCCCCGCACCGGTCTGCTTCTATCTCGGGGCCCCCCCGCACCGGCCCGCTTCTATCCCGGGCTCCGCCGCGCCGGCCCGCTTCTATCCCGGGGAAAAGCTCCTGCACCGGCCCGCTTCTATCCCGGGCCAAAAGGACCCCCACCACCGGTGTCGTGTCTTCAGCTCCGCTGAAACAATGGCATCTTTTCTCTGCTGATTTTCTCTTTTCTGCGCCGATTTCTTTAAGTAAGGTTTTTCAGAAGGGTGCAGTGCGCTGTCTTAGAAAAAACTCGTACTTGGCCAAACTCGCTTAAATGGCCAGGGATGGCGCACTCGGCATGTTCCGCCCCCAGTGACATAAAAAAATCGGGAACTAAACAAATCGGACATACCTACTTTAGAATGGCTCAGAAACTTGGCAAAACTTGCAGATTTTAGTCTGCTAAAATAAAAACAGCATAGGCCAAAAAAACAGTGCAGAATGATGGCAAAAATTTACCCCATAGTTCTTAACAGCTGTCCCAGATTTATGGCTTGCTTTTTCGCCTGCTGTAGCTTCCTTGCTACAAACACCAGCCTGTGCCTAAAGGCTATTTCCTCCTCTCAGGTGGTAATGAAACGCATGAATAAACCGTTGTTGCAGGTTGCACAAGCACCAGTTCCACGAATTAAATTTAATCCTGTCCTTTGCTGTGAATGACAAGTGTTTCCTCAGTCACTCAAAGACTGACTTGCAATGCTCACCCTGCATGACCCTCACACTTAACAGATGACAGCTCATCAACAGAAAGCTACTATTCACCAACAACAAAATACCTTCCAGGCAGCAGATTTCTTATTTACAATTACTGGTAAAAATGTTGCCATCACTGAATTTAGAGAAGATATGAAACAGTAATAAATTAGAAGAGTGTTGCAATTAACTGTCAGACAGATTTGCTACACATAAATAAGATGATCCACTTTTGGGGACTCAATGAAGTCAGCACAGATCAGCTTGGACCATGTCTCCTGATGGTTGATGACAACATAACTTTAGAAACTGAATATTGGATGCACAAGACTATTAGATACGAGGGAGTTGGACAGATCCCCTGGCAAAAATGGCAGGGAAACTAAATAGGTAACAGTATAACACTATCAGATGCACATCTCCGCAAGGGAATTGGAAGCATACCCAGGCTACACTGCCAAGGAGTTCAAGCAGACCAACCTGCAGGGAAACATTAGTATCTGAATTGGAAATGTGCCTTGCCCAGACTGCTAGACTATTACACGTGTACCATAAGTGGAGCAACAGGATATTGTGACCATCGGCATTCTAAACTGGCATGTAATTAAAAGCTGTCAGATCACCAGCATCAAGACTGACACAAAATGGCTTTTCCAATGATTCACTGAATTTATCTAGTAATTATCTGAACAATAGATTTTTTTTTAAAAATCCAATTTCGTTCCAGATCAACTCTAACGCCAAAGATCACTTTGCGCCAATGTGTTTGATCTTAGGCCAAAAGGCCGAGAGGCGAAGTTGCACCGTTCCTGGAAATATTGCAATACCAGGTCGGTGCATGGAGTGGATGGGGAATGCCCCTGATCCAGTTCCCTGTCCAAAAATCAATTCAATATCATGTCCCCATAGGGGATATTAAACTGATAACATAGATTTTTTTTTTATTCGTTGCCAATCTTTCCAATTCTTTGTCAGATCACAAACGCCAGAGGTCACCTTGCACCTGCCAAGGATCACTCTGCGCCAATGCTCTTAGCCAAAAGGCCTAGAGCCCAAGCACCGTTCCTGGAAGTACTGCAATACCAGGTTCGTGCCATGGAGGTGGATTTTTTAAAAACATTTTTGTTGCCAATCTTTCCAATTCTTTGTCAAATCACAAACGCCAGAGGTCACCTTGCACACATCAAGGATCACTCTGCGCCAATGCTCTTAGCCAAAAGGCCGAGAGCCACTGCACCGTTCCTGGAAGTACTGCAATACCAGGTTCGTGCCATGGAGGTGGATGGGTCAGGCCCCCCACACACCTCCGTGGAGGTGGATGGGTCAAGCCAACCCACCCACCTCCTATTTCCAAAAAGCATAGGAGAACCACCTTCCTGATCCAGGGAGAACCACTTTGGGGTCATGGTTACTCCCCTGTCAGGTCAGTTACGCATGATCTTAGCCAAAAGGCCGAGAAGTGCCATGGAGGTGGATTTTTTTTATTTTATTTTTTTTAATTTTTCGTTGCCAATCTTTCCAATTCTTTGTCAAATCACAAATGCCAGAGGTCACCTTGCACACATCAAGGGTCACTCTGCGCCAATGCTCTTAGCCAAAAGGCCGAGAGCCACTGCACCGTTCCTGGAAGTACTGCAATACCAGGTTCGTGCCATGGAGGTGGATGGGTCAAGCCACCCCACCCACCCATGGAGGTGGATTTTTTTTTAAAAATTCGTAGCCAATCTTTCCAATTCTTTGTCAAATCACAAACGCCAGAGGTCACCTTGCACACATCAAGGATCACCCTGCGCCAATGCTCTTAGCCAAAAGGCCTAGAGCCACTGCACCGTTCCTGGAAGTATTGCAATACCAGGTTCGTGCCATGGAGGTGGATGGGTCAGGCCCCCCACACACCTCCGTGGAGGTGGATGGGTCAAGCCACCCCACCCACCTCCTATTTCTGCAGCCCTTGGACTCGGGTGAGTTTGCTGATCTCAGCTAATGTAGTATCAAAGGTGATAGCATTGCCCTCTATCCCTTTGGGTTAGGATGGAGAAATCATTCAAGTCTCCTGCTCCTGATCGCTTTCCGCAGATTCCTATGGGAAGTGTGTATATGAACAGCAATTAGTGACAGGATGAGACTCAGCTCTGATGCCTGCCTGCAGTTGAACAGTCTGTTTACACTCACTGCCAAGGCCCATGCATAAATAATGGCTATTTGAGCAAGTTACTGCAGAATACCCAGTACCTATTGAACTATATCCCTGCAAGGCATCATAGCCTTCAGGAGACAAAGAGAATGGAAGAAATTGGCAAGGAAATAAGTAATGAAAGTAAGGGCAGTCATCCACCCCATTCCATTGATTATTTTACCTGACAAGGAGAATTATTTGGGTTGTGGATATGCCCAAGTAACTTTTTTCAAAATCCCTAAAGCAAAGAATTCATACCTTGCCTTTAACCCTCAGTATAACATCATAACACCAGTGGAATGACTACCCTATATTTCTACTTGTACTGCTGTCAGCATCTGTCCAGATACCACATATGATTTGTTTTTAAATTGACAAATTAATAATATACAAAACCACATTTAATCATGTGATGTTTTCTAGTTTTGACTGACAAATCAAATTTCAGAGGTTTTAATTTCACACCAGTTATGGGGCAGATGGCTCAAAATACACTCACAGTTAATTTGTTGACTGATTCTCCAGGAAATACAAATATAGTTACAGCACCATTGCTGTTGTGACAATGTATTCTTGGAACAGAAGGGCACATTTCATGCAAGTATAACTGACTCCATTTAGAGTGGATTTACACCTACTCTATCAGCTGTCCATTGCCTAAAATTAAAGTTCATCTCCAGGACTGTCGCTGGGAAACTGCAAAGTGCCCTAATTATTATACAAGATAAATAGTGTCTCACGATGGAATGGATAGTTGGATACATGTATAATCTAACTTTCATCAAGAAAAAGTACAACAGAATTCATTCCTTCTTGGACATTTCTAATTGTCTGCAATAGTTAATAAACTAATTTTGTGCTGTGTATATGTTGTACTGTTTCAAAATGTTTCCACATGCTGTATCACTTGAGTGCAGACTCCTTACTTGGGGTCGGTTTCTCCACAATACTGGAAGTATTATTCACGTGAATTAAATATTGGGAAGACTGAAGCCATTGTCTTTGGTCCCTGCCACAAACTCCGTTCCCTAACCACTGACTCCATCCCTCCCCCTAGCATCTGTCTGAGGCTAAACCAGACTGTTCGCAACCTTGATGTCATATTTGACCCTGAAATGAGCTTCCGGCCACATATCTGTGGCATTACTAAAACCATCTATTTCCACCTCCGTAACATTGCCCATCTCCACCCCTGCCTCAAGCCCATCTGCTACTGAAACCCTCATCCATACCTTTGTTATCTCTAGACTTGACAACTCCAACGCACTCCTGGCTGGCTTCCCACATTCTACCCTATGTAAACTTGAGGTCATCCAAAACTCGGCAGCCCGTGTCCTAGCTCACACTAAGTCCCATTCACCCATCAACCCTGTGCTCGCTGACCTACATTATCTCCCAGTTAAGCAACGCCTCAATTTCAAAATTCTCATCCTTGTTTACAAATCCCTCCATGACCTCGCCCCTCCCTAGCTCTGCAATCTCCTTCAGCCTCACAACCCCCCCCAAGATATTCTCAAATTCTGCCCTCTTGAGCATCCCTGATCATAACCATCAGTGGCCGAGCCTTCAGCTGCCTAGACCCTAAGCTCTGGAACTCCCGGCCTAAACCTCTCTGCCTCTCTACCTGTCTTTCCTCCTTCAAGATGCTCCTTAAAACTTACGTCTTTGACCAAGCTTTTGGTCATCTACCATAATTTCTTCTTATCTGGATCGGTGTCAAATTATTTTTTTAAATCTTTATAACAATCCTGTGAAGCACCTTGGGACGTTTTACTACGTTAAAGGCGCTATATAAATACAAGTTGTTGTTGTTGTGTGAGCCTTGACCGTGTCAGAAGCCATGAGAGTGGATGGGTGGGACCTCAGTTGAACCTGATCCAGTCCTCACCCAATATCAATACACACACTTCCAGCATGGAGAGCAATCAGGAGTGAGAACCCTGACCAAGTTTCCTATCCTTAACTTAGGGGCACGAAGATCAACTGTAGCACACCAATTGCCTTAGCTAAGGTCAATGAACTCAGCACAGACCGAATCAATCCAGAAACCTCGCTGGTCTGGATGGCTCAGCTAATCACTATGTAAACCCAGTGAGCCTTTGGAGAGCCACAACTTAGGTATTAATTGCTGGGCACTGAAAGATTTTTGATGTCCTCTGGATGGCCTTAGCATATTAAGAATAAATTAGATTACAGAACAATATCAAAGCCCACTGGTGCTTGTTAATTATATGTGAAAAATGTTTACATTCTAAAGTAGCATTGTTGTTTGCAGGGATGTTGTCAGTGTTCTGGGTTGTTTTCAGCTTGGCCGAGTGCCTGGAACAGCTGCAGTGCAGAGTCCAGCCAAATTGCATCATCTTGGCTCCCAGTGGAAGTTTGTGTTTTACAAGGCACTTTGCTTGTTGCGGAGTAACTTCTGACATGCACTGTAGATTTCTAATGTATGCTTCTTTAATTTTGCAGCCTTGATAGTGAATGTTGATGGACTGTTTGACTACAGGGACCAACAAAGCTAAATCTGATCCTGTCCTTACCCACTATCCGCACTTCCAAGTGTCACTGGATAATGATCAGGAGCAACAACAAAAAAACCTGGTTAATTTTCCACTTTCTAACCCGGAATACTTGGGCTCATCGTAGAGGTTCAACTGGCATTCAGGTTGAAAGCAGTTAACGCAGCACAAATCAGGGATAAAACTTGGGCATTCCTGATCCATACAGCCTAAGCACTCAAATGGATAAACCTGCCCAGATATCAGGCAAGCTGATGTACACTTCTGTTCTGACGAAGGGTCATCAACCTGAAACGTTAACACTGTTTTTCTCCACAGATGCTGCCTGACCTGCTGAGATTTCCAGCATTTTCTGTTTTTATTTAAGCTCATGTACACTTACAGTTTTACATTAACATAGAAAAGGTATCCAGGAGAATGTGTAATTGGTGATGGGAACTGTCCTTGCATACTTTGTGCACAAATGTGAAAAAAAAAGTCAAGATATGTTATAAAGTGTCAGTATTCTTTGTAAGTAAGTGGAGTATCTTCCAACAGTGATCATACCATCATAACATGTGCTTGTATCCGCTAAGCAAATTTTGAATATTTAAAGTGAAATTATGGGTGGGTCCTAACCATTTAGGCAAGGAGAGAGTTCTGAAGAAAACTGTATCATTTCTTTCATGCAAGTAATGTCATGGTGTTTTGCACAATATGCTTTCTGATGCAAGTGGTGTCACTTTGCATGTTTACGGGGAAAAAAGCTTTCCTGATAAATTTACAGGAGCAACAATGTCTCTTTAGTGTACTGATGTGACTACTCAGGAAACATTTGTGCCGAAGCAGATTGCAATCAGAACTTTACACCATCAGGACATCTTTGGCAATGCCTTTGTAGTTCCATATTATTTTCCAAACAGTGATCTATTTATACAGTCTGCTACTTCCATTAACAGGTTCCATTGCAAAATCATATCATTGTTGGGATATTTTTATGTTTTATACTTTTGTGTGTGTTGCAGAGATAGGGTTCAATATAATGGTTTTATTACTCTAAATAGGAAGGATCAGTTTAAGGATCTTTAGTAACTTCAGTTTTAATCACAAGGACCTAGTGAACCGTCGCAGCATCTCGTGTACTCACCTGAATCTGCTTTTTTTGTATATTTTTTGCTTTGTCCACGGATTATCAGCACAAACACCAACAGAAGGATAAAGATGAGTCCAACCAAGGCAATAACCACCAAGAACCACCACTCCTCATAAAACGGGGCTGCAGTCTGGGCTGAAAGATTCAAAAAGTAGAAAGAAATCTAAGCAAGCCCAAGATCACAATAAATAATGTGTAAAACAGTTGTGCAGGTTCAGGTGACCTGTACTTTGTGAGGTCACAGAGAAATAAAGCAGTCTCTCAGTTTTGAGGCCAATTTCGATATTGGCGGTGTCATTATACTGCTGTTGCTGTATTTGAGCTTTTTCTCTCATCACCAGTAAAGTTCATTCTCTGGATGTCAATATGAACACAATGGATCAGTATAGGCAGATTAAAGCAAATAAAGCACACGTATCTCTGTCTGTCCAATCACTCACTGCTTGGGTTTGTGTTTATTTTTGTATTCCAAGTTACTTGATTTGCATAATGACAAATCTGCTGCTGATTTGTTTTAGCTGCAGCAGTAGGTTACAGGGTGTGGTCTGTTTGGAGCACAAATGATGCAGTTGTCTCCAGCAGTCCGATATCACTCACTGCTTGTGAAATTTAGCTAACGTTAAAGAACAAACCACAGCAGACTGGTCATCATCACAGTGTAGCACATTGACCAATCAGATTTTGAACCTTTTGACCCCAGTGAGAAATGAACTCTTTGCTATTCCTGATGTACTGATCCAGAAACTCCACAGAAATGGCGAACAATCTGCAAATAAGGGTTTTGGTGGCAGATGAAGAGAGGTATGGACACAGAGCTGAAGAAAATGCAGAGACTGACCAGGTGTGGGATCATCATCATCATCATACACGGTCCCTCGAAACGAGGATGACTTGCTTCCACGCCAAAAAAAAGGACAAGTTCACAGGTGTTTCAATGAAGGACCTGAACTACATCCTGAAGGGTGGAAGTTGCCTGTGCGTGCATTTTTTTAATGTGGGGTGGCTGTTGCACACCAGCCACCACACGGGCTTGACAGAGCTAGGTCTTGGTCCAGTGGCAAGGATTACCCAAGACAACTGGAGACCTGCTCTGCTGCACAGATCTAGTGCGCACACGTATCACAATGTGGGCTGGTCCGCGCTGCCCCAGGGCTCCTGGCCCCGAACTCACGCCTCCCCTGTACCCCGATCATGTCCCTCCACAGTCCCTCGCTGTTCCTTCGCCCCGACCTCACCGCTCCTGCTGTATCTGCCCACGCTCCAATCACCGACCTGGATCTTGATGACGTCATTCTTCACAGCCATCGCCCTCCTGCACCAGTTGCGCTGTACCTTGCAATGGGATAGCTTGTGGTTGCATATCCGCTTCAGCCTGAACAGGTCTTAAAGGAGGTGAATATGGATGGGACTCAAACCATTTAAGTGTTGGTAGGAACAGAAAATGTAACTAACTTGCCTTACCAATGAAGTCAAGTGGCTTTGGAACTCCTAAACCACTTTGCCTTTCAATCTCTTTCCAATCTTTCAAAAGCCTCCAAAAATATATCTGTTTTACCACACTTTGAATTCACTGCTCCTTTGCCCCTTCCTGTCACCTACTCAGTATCCTCCTTGCTCTCTTGCAAAGTGCTCCGTGATGTATTTCCATGATGCATGTTGCAGTGTTTTGTTACATAGGATCAGAAACCTCTGTCCCTGGGACGTTTGAAAATTGTGGTACTCAGATAGCAAGTTGTGCGACACATAATGAATATAGAAATTCAGGGAATTTGTTGAAGGATGTCACCTGCTCTATTCATTGAATACCTTATTATATTGCAGGATTTTTTCTGAACTACTTCTGCTCAAAGCCGGATTACCATTTCACAATGAACTGATACACGGCACTTAATTATCTGCAAAGTTCGCATGCTTAAAATAAGGACTCAAAAATTAATATCCCCAAACTGAACAAATCTGCAAATGCAGTCCAACATCTTGATCTCAAGTAGAAAAATTGAAATACAGAACAGTTGAGGTCAGAAACTCATTTTAAAATTGGAGAATTTCACCTTTGGCCTTACTACAACAACTTGTATTTATATAGCACCTTTATCATAGTAAAACATCCCAAGGTGCTTCACGAGTGTTATCAAACAAAATTTTACATCGAGCCACATCAGGAGATATTAGGGCAGAAAGCTTGGTCAAAGAGGTAGGTTTTAAGGAGCGTTTTAAAGGAGCAAAGAGAGGTAGAGAGACGGAGAGGTTTAGGCACGGCCACCAATGGTGGAGAGATTAAAATTAGGGATGCGCAAGATGCCATAATTGGAGGAATGCAGAGATCTCGGACTGGAGGAGGTTACAGAGATAGGGAGGGGCGAAGCCATGGAGAGTTTTCAAAACAAGGATAAGAATTTTAAAATCGTGGCGTTGCATAATAATTGATAATCAAGGAGCTGTTGGGAGGGGGGAAACTTAAAACAATCACTATCACTAGAGAAAAAGTACTAGACAAACTAATGGGACTAAAGTTGTACAAATACCCTGGACCTGATGGCCAGCATCCTCGGATCTTAAAAGAAGTGGCTGCAGAGATAATGGATGCATTGGTTGTGATCTACCAAAATTCCCTGGATTCTGGAGAGGTCCCAGTGAATTGGAAAACCGCAAATGTAACTGAACGCCCCTATTTAAGAAAGGAGGGAGACAGAAAGCAGGCAACTATAGACCAGTTAGCCTAACATCTGTCATTGGGAAAATGCTGGAGTCCATTATTAAGGAAGTAGTAGCAGGACATTTAGGAAATCATAATACAATAAAACAGAGTCAGCATGGTTTTATGAAAGGGAAATCATGTTTGACAAATTTGTTGGAGTTCTTTGAGGATGTAACAAGCAGGGTGGATGAGGGGGAACCAGTAGATGTCGTGTATTTGGATTTTCAGAAGGCATTTGATAAGGTACCATATAAAAGGTTACTGTACAAGATCAGAGTTGGGGGTAATATATTAGCATGGATAGAGGATTGATTAACTAACAGAAAACAGAGAGTTGGGAATAAATGGGTCATTTTCAGGTTGGCAAACTGTAACTAGTGGGGTGCCACAGGGATCAGTGCTGGGGCCTCAAATATTTACAATCTATATTAATGACTTGGATAAAGGGATCGAGTGTAATGTAACCAAATTTGTTGATGATACAAAGATAGGTGGGAAAGCAAGTTGTGAGGAGAACGCAAAGAATCTGCAAAAGGATATAGATGGGCTAAGTGACTGGGCAAAAATTTGGCAGATGGAGTATAATGTGGGAAAACATGAGGTTATGCACTTTGGTAGGAAAAATTGAATTATTTAAATGCGGAGAGATTACAGATGCTGAGGTACAGAGGGATCGGGGAGTCCTTGTACATGAAACACAAAAGGTTTGCATGCAGGTACAGCAAGTAATTAGGAAGGCAAATGGAATGTTGGCCTTTACTGCAAGCAGAATGGAGTATGAAAGTAGGGAAGTCCTGCTACAACGATAGAGGGCGTTGGTGAGACCACACCTGGAGTACTGCGTACAGTTTTGGTCACCTTATTTAAGGAGGGATATACTTGCATTGGAGGCAGTTCAGAGAAGGTTCATGAGGTTGATTTCTGAGATGAAGAGGTTGTCCTATGAAGAAAGGTTGGGCAGGTTGGGCCTATACTCATTGGAGTTTAGAAGAGTGAAAAGTGATCTTATTCAAATGAATAAGATTTTGAGGGGGCTTGACAGGATAGATGCAGGGAGAATGTTTCCCTTCGTGGGGGAATCTAGAACTAAGGGGCATAGTTTCAGAATAAGGGGTTGCCCATTTAAAACGAAAAGGCAGAGGATTTTTTTCTCTCAGAGGGTCATGAATCTTTGGAATTCTCTACCCCAGAGAGCTGTAGAGGCTGGGTGGTTGGATATATTTATGGTGGAGATAGACAGATTTCTGAATAAGGGAGTCAAAGGTTATGGAGAGCAGGCAGGGAAGTGGAGTTGAGGCCAAGATCAGATCAGCAATGATCTTATTGATTGGCGGAGCAGGCTCGAGGGGCCAATGGCCTACTCCTGCTCCTATTTGTTATGTTATTAACTGAGAGCCAATGTGGGTCAGCAAGCACAGAGTTGATGGGTGAATGGGACTTTGTGCGAGTTAGGATACATACAGCAGCGTTTTGGGTGACTTTAAGATTATAGAGGGTGGAAGATGGGAGGCGGGCCAGGAGAGCACTGGCATAGTCAAGTCTGCAGGTAATAAAGGCTTGGACAAGGGTTTCAGCAGCAGGTGAGCTGAGGCAGGGGTGGAGTTGGGCGATATTAGAGGTGGAAATAGGCGATCTAAGTGATGGTGTGAATGTGGTCAGAAGCTCATCATTTCAGGGTCAAATTCGACACCAAGGTTGCAAACAGTCTGCTTCAGCCTGAGATAGTTGCTAGGGTGAAGGATGAAGTAGCTCGAGAATGGAGTTTGTGGTGGAAACTGAAGGCAATGGCTTGTGTCTTCCCAATATTTAGTTGGAAGAAATTTCTGCTCATCCAGCACTGGCAACGGGAGTGGGAAGAGATAAGAATGGAACCAGGTGAGTGCACTCTCATCCAACTGGACGATGGTGGAGAGGCGTTGGAGGAGGATGGATTGGTCAACTGTGTCATAGACTGCAGACAGGTCGAGAAGGACAAGGAGGGAAAGCTTACCTTTGTTACAGTCGCATAGGATGTTATTTGTGACTTTGATAAGAAACAACCTCTCAGCATCTACCCTAACAATCCTCCTCAGAATCTTATGTGCTTCACTGTTGAGCTGGGTAATAGTATGGACTGGAGTATTGTAAAACATGTGAAGTGCACAGGCAGTCATTTAAGAAACTAAGAAAAGACTTGGACAGTACTTCTAGAGAAGAGGTTATCCAGTTCGAAGACACTTGACCAATGAGGCCGGTAAGCAAAGATGTAATGGATTATGATTGCCATTTAATGCAAAGGGATAGATTTCTGGAAGTAGTTGAGACGATTTAAGAATCTGGTTACTTGATCAGGGGTATGAATCTCTCAAGCAGCTATGGGCATGTGCTGATCATTTTTTGGCCTGATGAGTAGAGACCAGCTGTTGGATAGAAGGGAGACCTAATGCCTCACGCTGTCCCACGGACAAATTGCTTGGCAGGCCAGTTGTTCAGCCTGCCCCTGGCAAGAACAGAGTGGAGCAGCAGCCAAGTAGAAGTCAAAGATGTGAAGACAATGCAGTCATATGTTTCAAATGTGACAAAACAGGCCACCAGGCAAGTGTAGAATATAGAAGCAGAGACATTTACAGCACAGATGGAGGCTCTTAGGTCCAGGATGTCTGTGCTGGCTCTTTACAAGAGCAATACAAACCTCATCCCAGTGCTGGTCTCTTAGAAATCCTGTAGCTCAAATTTGAGAGGCTGTGCGAGCTCCTAAGATATGCGGTGACCCCTGATGTAAATAGGTCGGACTCCTTATCTTCATCCCGTCACGGCGAATGGAGGTTGAAAGACACTGGCTGCTCTTTCATGAAGGGACAAGGCAGCTGGTGAAAGACTACCATTATGTAAAGGACAAAGGCTGAGCGCGCTGGATACAGCAAAGGCTATGGGCCCCAACCACATCCCAGCTGTCGTGCTGAAGACTTGTGCTCAAGAACTAGCTGCACCTCTAGCCAAGCTGTTCCAGTACAGCTACAACACTGGCATCAACCCGACAATGTGGAAAACTGCCCAGGTATGTCCTGTCCACAAAAAGCAGGACAAATCCAATCCAGCCAATTACCGCCCCATCAGTTTACACTCTATCATCAGCAAAGTGATGGAAGTTGTCGTCGACAGTGCTATCAAATGGCGCGTACTCACCAATAACCTGCTCACTGATGCTCAGGTTGGGTTTTGCCAGAACCGCTCGGCTCCAGAGCTCATTACAGCCTTGGTCCAAACACGGATGAAAGAGCTGAATTCCAAAGGTGAGGTGAGAGTGACTGCCCTTGACATCAAGGCAGCATTTGACTGAGTGTAGCATCAAGGAGCCCTAATAAAACTGAAGTCAATGGGAATCAGGGGGAAACTCTCCACTGGCTGGAGCCATACCGAGCACAAAGGAAGATGATTGTGGTTGTTGGAGGCCAATCATCCAAGCCCCAGGACATCACTGCAGGAGTTCCTCAGGGCAGTGTCCTCGGCCCAACCATCTTCAGCTGCTTCATCAATGACCTTCCCTCCATCATAAGGTCAGAAGTGAGGATGTTCGCTGATAATTGCACAGTGTTCAGTTCCATTCGCAATTCCTCAAATAAGGAAGCAGTCCATGCCCGCATGTAGCAAGAACTGGACGACATTCAGGCTTGGGCTGATAAGTGGCAAGTAACATTTGCGCCACATAAGAGCCAGGCAATGACCATCTCCAACAAGCGAGAGTCGAACCACCTCCCCTTGGTAGCCAACAGTATTATCATCACCGAATGCCCCACCATCAACATCCTGGGGGTCACCATTGACCAGAAACTTAACGGGACCAGCCACATAAATATCGTGGCAAAAGAAAACGGTCAGAGGCTGGGTATTCTACAGGGAGTGTCTCACCTGACTCCCCAAAGTCTTTCCACCATTTACAAGGCACAAGTCAGGAGTGTGATGGAATACTCTCCACTTGCCTGGATGAGTGTAGCTCCTACAACACTCAAGAAGCTCAATACCATCCAGGACAAAGCAGCCCGCTTAATTGGGACCCCATCCACCACCTTAAACATTCATTCCCTCCACCACCGGCGCACCGTGGCTGCAGTGTGTACCATCTACAAGATGCACTGCAGCCACTCCCCAAGGCTTCTTTGGCAGCACTTCCCAAATCCGTGATCTCTGCCATTTACAAGGGCAAGAGCAGCAGGCGCATGGGAGCACCATCACCTGCAAGTTCCCCTCCAAGTTACACACCATCCAGACTGGGAAATATATCGGCGTTCCTTCATCGTCGCTGGGTCAAAATCCTGGAACTCCCACCCTAACAGTACTGTGGGAGTTCCTTCACCACAAGGACTGCAGTGGTTCAAGGCGACGGCTCACCACCACCTTCTCAAGGGCAATTAGAGATGGGCAATACATGCTGGCCTAGCCAGTGATGCCCACATCCTGTAATGAATAATTTTTTTTAAAGTGGCCTACATTGAGAGACTGCATACAACAACATATGTGCCAGAGTTTAGCTAGAATATTTTGGTTATGCAGGGGTTACAAAAGTAACTATGTACTTCATGCATTAACAGATAATGATGTAGATACCGAGGGAGTTATAAACAGACAGCTCAGGGAAGAGGAGATAAGGGCAACACAGCACTTTGTTGGTCCAATACAGACAGCTACAGAAGTAATTGTTTGGCTTCTATGGTTGAGAGCTCCCACACCTGAAGAAACTCGGGGAATACGGTAATTTCAGGGGGAGGGCTTATTGGCTTTAAGCACTGTGGGGATGAGCAGTGTGGCGGCAAGCCATGTATCAAATATTGTTAGGGGTGTAACAGTCCAGGGAGGCCTGAACAGTACAAATTGAGGAGGGTGGTGGAGGCACAGCTAGCCAATCACACCCAAGGATTCAGGGGAAGGCAGACCCTTCACCTCACAGACTGAACTTAAAAAGGCACCATATCCCGAGAAAGTGTGTTCAGTTGCAAGCGGGGGGGGGGGGGGGGGGGGTAGGTAAACACAAGGTGTTAGGGAAACAAGTCTGCACCACACCTTGTGGAGGAGGAGATAGTGTTGTGTGTATTACCTGCTCAAGGGAGAGACCTAGGAAGTCATGTGGTGCACGGCCTAGCTGGGAACGGGGCAAGCGTTCTTAGGATTCCGCTGCCTCAGCTTGGTGGCAGATACAAAGATGGAGGTAGCCAATGGAGGAACCCGAAGGCAACACCCAGCTACCATCCAGGGATGAACCTAGGGGCTGATCTGGCCACAGACAGCATACTGGAATTTAGGAGCCTTCTAGAGAAAAAGATTTACATTTATATAGCGCTTTTTCACAGCCACCGGACGTCTCAAAGCACTTTACAGCCAAAGAAGTACTTTTAGAGTGTCGTCAATGTTGTTATGTGGGAAACACGGAAGCCAACTTGCACACAGCAAACTCCCACAAACAGCAACATGATAATGACCAGATAATCTGTTTTTGTTATGTTGATTGAGGGATAAATATTGGCCAGGACACCAGGGATAACTCCCCTGCTATTCTTCGAAATAGTGCCATGGGATCTTTTACGTCCACCGAGACGGGGCCTCGGTTTAACGTCTCATCCGAAAGATGGCACCTCTGACAGTACAGCACAGCACTGGAGTGTCAGCCTAGATTCATGTGCTCAAGTTCCTGGAGTGGGACTTGAACCCACAACTTTCTGACTCAGAGGCGAGTGTGCTACCCACTGAGCCACAGCTGTTGTAAGCGACTATCCAATATGTGGAACTGTATGATGCAGGTCAGAGGTGCCAAGCACAGGGGTTGTCTGTTTCTCAGGCAGGTTCCCAAGCAGCTCATGAACTCCTGGGGTCTGGGATGGTATGCAGACGTGGTGATACACCTAGCTGTCAGGCTCACACATAAGGTTTGTATCCCGGGAGAGAGAGAGAGATGTCACATTTTGTGGTTAGGAATATAGCCTATTGGGGGATGCATTGTTACATCCCCCAAGATATGCTATTCTGTAAGTGGACATTGGCAGAAATGTTCTGGTGAAAGGTCACTGACCTGAAACGTTAATTCTGTTTCTCTCTCCACAGATGCTGCCTGACCTCCAGCATTTTCAGTTTTATTTCAGATTTCCAGCATCCGCAGTATTTTGCTTTTGTATTAGATATTGGCAGTTTGAGTCAACTCGGAAATATAAAGGCACGCCTCTCTGCCTCTCGTTCCTCCTTTAAGACCCTTAAAACTTATCCTAGTTGTCCCAGCTTTTTGGTCATCTGTCCTAATATCTCATGTGGCTCAGTGTCAAATTTTGTTTGGTAACGCTCCTGTGAAGCTACGTTAAAGGCACTATCTAATTACAAGTTGTTATTGTTATTGTCCACATGATCCACTTCTTTCTGGAATTGACACACAATAGCTACTTACACGATTGCAAGGGAGTAACTGTTGCCTTTGAACGTGACAAGATATCTACAGCAGACCCCGAACAGCTCCCATAAATTGCACAAAATCGGAGTCATAATTTTCAAGCGAGGAATTAGTATGCAGAGAGAACCAAAAAGAAAAGTTAGATCATTTTAAAATCATCATATCATCATCATCGGCAGTCCCTCAGAATCGAGGAAGACTTGCTTCCACTCCTGAAGTGATTTCTTCGGTGGCTGAACAGTCCAATACAAGAGCCACAGACCCTGTCACAGGTGGGACAGACATTCGTCGAGGAAAGGGATGGGTGGGACTAGTTTGCCGCACGCTCCTTCCGCTGCCTGCGCTTGACCTCTTCACGCTCTCAGCGTTGAGATTCAAAGAGCTCAACGTCCTCCCGAATGCACTTTCTGCACCTAGGACGGTCTTCGGCCAGGGTCTCCCAGGTGTCAGTGGTGATGTCGCACTTTATCAGGGAGGCTTTGAGGGTGTCCTTGTAACGTTTCCGCTGCCCACCTTTGGCTCGTTTGCCGTGAAGGAGCTCCGCATAGAGCATTTGCTTAGGGAGTCTCGTGTCTGCCATGCGATCTATGTGGCCTGCCCAGCGAAGCTGATCGAGTGTGGTCAGTGCTTCAATGCTGGGGATATTAGCCTGGACGAAGACACTGATGTTGGTGCGCCTGTCCTCCCAGTGGATTTGCAGGATCTTGCAGAGACATCATTGGTGATATATCTCCAGCGACTTGAGGTGTCTTCTGTACATCGTCCATGCCTCTGATCCATACAGGAGGGCGGGGCAGGTATTACTACAGCCCTGTAGACCACCAAGCTCAGATAATTTAAAAATAATCCCACTGACACTGTGAGTGCATTGCCACTTCCACCACAACTTATATCAAATTTGTGGATTCAATTTACCTTTAACTCTGTTGAATAAACAGAAACTCCACCTAGGGAGTGACTAACATTTGAGGGCTCAGATTCCAAAACGTTCTATGCAACAAATATTAACACAATTTTAAGAGGCAAATTTTGTACCTGAAACAGATGGCGAAGGGGAGCTAGGGGTTCCATATCCATAATCATTCACTGCTATCACGCGGAAATCATAGCTCACGCCTTGTTTCAGGATGTCCATGCTGAAGGTGTATGATGTCACTTCCTTAGGAACATCCTTAATTAGAATATCCCACAGTCCTTCATCTGGAAAATACAAAAGTAGTGCTGTCTCAAATATTCACAAATTATCTATTCATTTCATCGCTCTCAAAGCACCTACTTCAGAGAGAGCATCCATATTGCACTTTGGGAATGTGCGGGCACATGTTCCTCTGTTCAGTTAACGGATTTCACCATTTTATACTCACCTTGGATTTTTTATTCCACATTAATGGCTGGAGAAACATATTCCAGTGATTTTTTTTTGTTGAAAAAAATAGGAAAATCAGTAACTAAATATTAAGCTAATCAGTGAAGATTTCAGGTTTCAGGTAATGTCACAAGTGAAGCACAAAATTGCTGAGGGCTCTCACTGCAAGTGGAATTGTACCTTAGCATGAGTAAGCAGATTCAGGAGCGTGAGAGGAAAAAAAAAAGCTGTGGCATCAGGAATTCGTTATTGACAGTTTACAGTTCATGATGTTATCACACAGATACTTAACTTGCTTGTACCAAATTGCTCTTTCCACTTTCTTGAGAGTAAACAACCCACTTTAAATAGATTATCACCTCCATTAAAATAGTGGAGAAAGGAATTTAGTATGGACACATTAAACATTCATATAACAACATCAGGCTGCAGCAGAACGCTCCAACCAGTTGGACCATGCTTCACCACCTGTCCTTCATGGAAAAGTTTTTCAAGAAAAACACCTTTGACCACAAGGCCATAAAGCAGTGGTCGGCATGCAAGGTCCTGGACGCCCTACGAAAGAAGGAGATGATGGATCCTGTCGGGCGGTTCCTCGAGCAGACTGTCGAACTCGTTTGGCAGAATGTCTCATCGCCAGAGCTTTCACACAAGCACCAAGACGTAGCTTGGTTGGCGGTGAGAAGGGCCCTACCCTTCAGATCCTTCATACACAGCCGTGGTTTCAGATTCACGGCACTCTGCCCCCGAGTCGGCTGTGGTGCGAACGAGACTGCCATCCATCTCCTTCGGGATTGCCCCTTTGTAAGGCAGGTCTGGAAGGAGATGCAATGGTTGCTGTCGAGGTTCATCCCAAGCAGCTCCGTAACACAGGACTCTGTACTCTGCGGACTGTTCCCAGGGACGCACACTGAGACAGACATCATCCGCTGCCGGAGAGCCATCAACTCGGTGAAAGACACACTTTGGTCTTCCCGAAACTTGCTGGTCTTCCAGAGCAAGGAGATGTCCACGGCCGAGTGTTGCAGATTGCCGCAATCCAAGGTCCAGGAGTACGCGCTGAGGGATGCACTAAAGATTGGTGCAGTCGCCGCAAAGGCACGATGGGGAAGAGTTTAAGGCCCTTCCGCCACAGTAAACCCAGAGGATGGAATCAGACCCCCCTCGAGCTGTACTTGTTAATCTGCTTGTATACATAGTGCACCATGTACTGAAACACACCTGTGTTGTGCCACGTATAATGAAAGTCTCTGTACTGTTTAGTAACTTGTAAAGAAATGTAAATGTATTCCCATCCGTTCCGTGTACTGCTTTCATCTGCATAGGGCTACATGTAACGTGATTCGTGATCGGTATTGAAATATATCCTGAAATGTAATGTAAACCTGTTCTCATCTGCTCCATGTAATACTCTTATTTGCACAGTACTACATGTAACGTGATTTACGGATTGTACTAAACTGTACCTTGAAATGAAATGCACACTCGTGCATTTATGGAACTGCTGTCAGCATCCAAACGAATTGTATGGATTTGCTGACTGTAAGGTACTGAACTATTTTCCAATGTATTGTGAAAATTTTATATGAATAAAGTATATTTTTTGAAAAAAAACCCATCACCAATGGTAGTTTGTACCATTTTAATTCATTAGTAGTCTAAATGTAAAATGGAAACAAAGAATGGTCACCATATGCCTGTAAGATCAGTCGACACTCCTGCTGAGCACTTAAAACCACCCATTGCACTCAATTGATGCATTAATAATGGGGACTAATTAGCCTAAGATGTACATTGTAAATATCTCTAGAAAATTGTGCCAGTAAAACATTTATGAAGCACAGTCCCACAGGAACAAATGGCCCCAACTTTTAAGGAAGGAACAGAGAACATAGTTTTTTTTCCATTAGCTTTATCACATCTTCATCTGCAGGGCAGAATATGATCAATGGCCTCAAAATCCCAGCCTCCCCGGGTCCGTACAGAGTATGTATGGACCCGGGAAAGCCCCGCAAAGGCTGTTTTTTGGCGTGCAATGCGCATGCCCCGAAAACCAGCTTTTCCGATCTGTCAAGCTCTGGCTTGACAGATCCAACGCATCTTGGCAGCAAGGACATTTGCATGGGCAAGATTGCAGTATTTACCCATAACTTTCCCAGCCAATGTCCTGAAAACTCTTGCACCTAGTAAAAGCAGGCGCAACACAGTAAATAAAATAAAAAAAAAACAATGTTAAAAACCCACTAAGGTAAGTTTCTTTTGAACCATAATTAAAAAACTTTTTTAAAAATTGGAAAAATATATATATATTCTATGGCATTTATTAACTTTAATTTAAATTAATCTTAAATGTGTGATGTATTTTTTCTATTTTTTATTTGTGTTTGGGTGTTTGGGGTGGGGGGGGTTTCCCCATCAGAATGGCAGGTAGTGACTAGTGGGGTACCGCAAAGTTCAGTGCTGGGACTCCAGCTATTTACAATATACATTAATGATTTAGACGAAGGAATTGTATGTAATATCTCCAAGTTTGCAGATAACACTAAGTTGGGTGAGAGTGTAAGCTGTGAGGAGGATGCTAAGAGGCTGAAGGGTGACTTGGACAGGTTAGATGAGTGGGCAAATACATGGCAGATGCAGTATAATGTGGATAAATGTGAGGTTATCCAATTTGGTGGCAAAAACAGGAGGGCTGATTATTATCTGAATGGTGACAGATTGGTAAAGGGGGAGGTGCAACGAGACCTGGGTGTCATGGTACATCAGTTATTGAAAGTTAGCATACAGGTACAGCAGGTGGTGAAGAAGGCAAATGGCATGTTGGCCTTCATAGCAAGAGGATTCGAGTATAGGAGTAGGGAGGTCTTACTACAGTTGTGCAGGGCCTTGGTGAGGCCACACCTTGAATATTATGTACAGTTTTGGTCTCCTAATCTGAAGAAGAACATTCTTGCTATTGAAGGAGTACAGCGAAGGTTCACCAGACTGATTCCCGGGGTGACAAGACTGACATATGAAGAAAGACTGCATTGACTAGGCTTGTATTCAATGGAATTTAGAAAAATGAGAGGGGATCTCATAGAAACATATAAAATTCTGACGGGATTGGACAGGTTAGATGCAGAAAGAATGTTCCCGATGTTGGGGAAGTCCAGAACCAGGGGTAACAGTCTAAGGATAAGGGGTAAGCCATTTAAGACCGAAATGAGGAGAAACTTCTTCACTCAGAGAGTTGTGGGCATGTGGAATTCTCTACCACAGAAATCTGTTGGGGCTGGTTCGTTAGATATATTTAAAAGGGAGTTAGATGTGCCCCTCATGGCTAAAGGGATCAAGGGGTATGGAGAGAAAGCAGGAATGGGGTACTGAAATGCATGATCAGCCATGATCACATTGAATGGTGGTGCAAGCTCAAAGGGCCAAATGGCCTACTCCTGCACCTATTTTCTATGTTTCTATGTTTCTATCATAATAATGGGAACTCCTACTTACGGAGTTCCCATTATTATGAATGAGAAAATACTGTACCTGGATTGGCTGCCCAGTGCCATGTGACTCCAGCTCCAGCATACAGACTTCCCAATGTGCAAGCGCTCTGATGCGCAGGAAGAGGAGGCCTCAGGACCGGGATCGCTGGTGGGTGCAGCAGGAAAAGGTAGGTGTGCATCTTTTTTAACATTTTCTGTTGAGTGCCCGCGATCAGAGGACTGGGATTTCAGGGCCAATATGTTGCAAAATCAACTGTTGCTCAGTTTTTAAATACATTGCCCAACGGTATTATGCCAGTATTGATCCCTGGTCCGTATTGAGGTCTCTGATCTCAATTGTGGCATTGGTAGCATTACTCCAATTGGCCTCACTGCACCCAGGTTGGGAAAGGAACAAACACACCAGGAATTACACTCCAGAACAATATCCATGGGACCCAATTATGCTGTGTCTCTGCCCTGTTTCATAATGCCCTGGGGTTTCCTATAGGGTCTGGTGTGGGTTACCCTCTTGCAGCTATTGGGCCGGATTTGCGAGAGGTTTGCAACCGGGTTTTTGCTGCGATTTGACCCTCCGCGGCGAAAACCCAGTCGCAAAGCCCGGGCAGGATCTTCGGGTACCTGTTTCTGCTGTCGCTTCCAAGTACCGCCGGGGAGAGGTGCGCCGACGTACAACGACTTGGATTGTGTTTGCGTGCGAATGTCGGTACTCTCCCGACCCGTACTCCGCGCCCAGAATACCGACAGGTCAACCTGTCAGTGCAGCCCTGCCAGCAGCGATAAGTAGGAAAACCTGCAAAAAAAGGTAAGTTAAGTTTTTATTTTTTTATTTTTTTTGCAGCGATTAGATAGTTAAGGGTCTTGTAGATGTTTTTGGAATGTTTTTTGGAATTCCCCCCCACCCCCCCAAAGCCTCTCTCGCAGCGCTCCCGGTTCGAACTAAAGTTGCCAAAACTCGATTTTTGTACCACGAATGCTTATGCAATGCCCCCCTTACCGACATAAAAACAGTAGCGCAACAAAAACAGTAAGTTTCACGTATCGCTACCGTTTTCGCCGAAAAACCCCGAAAGCCTAAAATCCGGCTCGAAATCTGGAATGGAAGCAGGATTGACGGGAAGACATCACCTGCTGGAATTTGTTCTAGTTCCATCTTCAGTGTCCCATCTATATTGATGGCCGACAAAAGACAAGCGCACAGTACTTCTAAGTGGCAGAAATGGGGCCCACAAGAGTCTTTCAGGTTGGTACTCTGAGAAAAATCAGATTTTGCCTATGTTAAAACAATGTTCCAATTTTTACTGTAATCGTCAGACAAATTTGCCGGCTTTACCGGCAGCTGGCCACTACCATATTTTGCCGACTCCCCTCCCACCTAATGGGTGCGTCAGTTCGTGTGATACTGGTGTCGGCACTCACTAATAGTATGCAAGTTGCCTGACACTGAAAATCCCAATGTGGTCAGGCACTTTAACCTGGGGTGCATCTGTTATGCTGGCAGAGGGAGAATCACTGTTTTTTAACCCGTCTAGATTTGTAAATGAGTAAAGCCCATTTCAGAATGGTATGAGAGGGAGGCAGAAGCTTGCAGAAATTTAGCCCTTTGCATCGTCATGGTTAGACATGAGTAACCAAACAGAAACACAGTTTAATGCGTGGAAACATCTCAAATCAGCCATCTTGTTATTGTGCCAACTGATGAACTTGAGAAAAAGAGCAGTCTGCCCCCATGGCAATGTTTGCCCAAAATGTCAGAGGAAGAAATGGACATTTTTTTGTGCAGATACATTTTCTGAAACAAAGTTCAGATTTTTTTTTTAAACCGTTCAAAACAGGATTAGTTCTAACATTTACAGAATATTTGAACTTGACGGGTTTGGTAGGGCATGCTAAAAATATTCTGTGCAATGCTGATGCCTCAGGCACTCTAATCACAGAGTCAAAGGCTTTTTTCATGGAGGGGCCAGAATAAATGATTCACGCTCTCCCAATGAAATGTTTCTTTCCATTACCAGTCAGCAACAGATATAGGAGAGTATTGTGCTGTGGACTTCAAACCCCTCGGAGCTGGACCGTGATGCATTTCATCTCAACAGCTATCGCACAATGGAGTTCTTCACCCTGGGATAATTTTAGCCTACCCTGTCTGCCGGGAAACTGAGAGATTGGACGCCCGGTTTACACTCTGCCCCATTTTACTTTCCATCGACTTTAAATGGGTGCGTGATCCAACCCAATCAGTTCTCGGTCAGGTGGGCTAGCTTAAAATTACTCTTAGTCTTTCTGGGCCTGAAAGCAAGGGGGGCATGGGAGAGAGAACATATTCAGATGTTTGTGGCACCACCACTCG